>NC_134713.1:9274163-9577193 GCF_049634645.1 Pelodiscus sinensis
ACAGGGGTGTAAGACTGTTGGCGTGGAAGATACAGCACATACATACCTCACTATCCGATGGGTATAATTCATAGAGTTAAATGGCTGAGGATATACAAATTGGACAGTAATAGGCCGAGAAGCCTAGAGAGGACTGAACCTAGTGATATTCTAAGCAGAATGATCTCTCATCTATGCTGGTAGCTGTTTCCTTTACCCTTCACAGATTCAGATATTCTAGGTTTCAGACAGTCCTGGAATCTTATTATACAGATAACTGTGTGTGTTATATGGTTAAAGAAATTAGGCAACAGTTCTAAAAGGAAGAGAAATAATGGAGAGGGTCACTTTTCCTTCACTAGCTGCTACATGACTTTAATGTAGTCAATGAGTTCATGACATCATCCCATGATTTTATATTTTGTACACAAAGATAACATATAAACACACAGAAAGAACTAAATGCTGATCTTTCAAGCAAGTGCTGCTTTCAGCTGAAGTTTCCTGTGAACATTCACCACAGATGTGAGGTGAGGGATAGCTTAGGCTACGTCTAGACTGCATCCCTCTGTCGACAGAGGGATGCAAATCAAGCACATTGAAATTTCGAATGAAGCAGGGATTTAAATAACGTGTGCCTCATTAGCATAAACATGGCCGCCACTTATTTTTGAAAAGGAGTTTTTTTGATGTGGCTCTGTCGAAAATAAACCCTTTTTCAACAGATCCTGAAAACCTCATTTTTTGAGGAATACAGGATCTGTCGAAAAAGGGTTTATTTTTGACAGAGCCGCGTCTAGACTGACTTTTTTTTAAAAAAAAAACTCAGTTTCGAAAAAAAGCAGCAGCCATGTTTATGCAAATGAGGTACGGGATATTTAAATCCCTGCTTCATTAGAAATTTCAATGTGCTTGATTTGCATCCCTCTGTTGACAGAGGGATGCAGTCTAGACGTAGCTTTAGTAGTTTAAGCATTGGCCTGCTAACCCCAGCTTTGTGAGTTCAGTCCTTGAGGGAGCCACTTAGAGATCTGGAGCAAATCTGTCAGGAATGGTACTGGGTACTGCTGTGAGGACAGGACTCAATGATCTCTGAATCCATGTCTATGAAATGGGTATATCTCCATGTATTTAAATTTTGGCCTAATCTATTATTACTGGTATATTACCCAAGGGAAAACACAGCTCTGGTGGCTCCTAGAATATTGCCCATTTCCTTCTGATATTGCCCTTCCAAGATGGCTGGCATTTCTGACAGTGTACCCCAATGGTAATGAATGAAAAGGTTACCAAAATTATATTGTTTCAATTATATTTAGCTATGTCATAAATATTACATTGAAAAGGTGATAAGTGAGAACTCATTTCTCAAAGACATTTTATACATTTTTGGGGGGAAGTCACATGCTTCCTGGTGGCTCTGAAGCATGTGATAGCATATGGTTGGACATTCTATATGTCTTATATCCCTGCTACCTAGACTATTGCCATTGGCTGTCAGTTTGGAGAGCAACCTGACATAATGGGGGTTTTGTCATGTGATACGTTTTAAATTAATCAGATTGATTATAAAATCCAAAGTGTTGAAAACATATAAAATACATGTATTTAGCCAGCTTACATACTGATATGTTTCAAGTAATGAATATATTAGTTTTTGGAGAATTCTGTAATGTTACTGTGGTGTTCCAAATGCAACAATTGCAGAGTTCCCCTGGGAACTAAAATATTATGTGTAACAAAAATAGTAAATACATGTACCTCATCTCCAGATAATTCAATAAGTCCTTGTTAGAAGCTTTACCAAAGAAGCATCTGCTGGTTTGAGCACAAGAACAGGAGTCAGTAGATCGGCATTCTAGTCTTGTTCCCGACACTCATTTTCTGAATGATGGTGGGCAAGCTGCTTGTGTGAATTTCCCTAGGAGGTATCTGATTTTTGGTAACAGCAGGAATCTTACAAGAACTGATCTCTGAATATTTCTGTCATTCAAAAAGGCTGACGTATCAGCCTGTTCTCTGACGTCTGTGAGATCAACTCTTTGGGGATAGAAGTCTTATGATAGTAGCATGTGAGTCCAACCCAAACTGCAATACTGGGTTGTGTCATCATGAAACCTCGCCCAAATCTGATCGAGATGTTCACAGCCGCTCCTCAGTCTACTGATATAATATCTGAGACTCAGCGGACACTGTGAACAGCTCTGATTGTTTATCACACTGAGGTTGGGTGTAAATGTCATCACTGCATTGCAATTGGAATCTAGGATGGTCCGTAACCTGGACGTGGATATTGGCCCTACCCTGACACTCAGTAATGGTGAAACTGTCAACTTTCCCTTACTTCATTGTATTGCACCACAGTGGTAGGCTTCTCAAATTCCATGCCTTACTGCTCAGAGCACAGCCACATGAGACTCAATAACTGTTTGCTTTTCAGTCCATTCCCAGGGAAGAGATATTCTTAGCTGCTTCACTCCCTTATACTCCTGCCCTTTATCCTCTGAGAACTGACTCCCAGAGAGTGTGCCGTCTTCTAGGATGGAGTTGTGTTACGAGAACAAGATGAAATTTTTCCATCATAAGGTCACTTTACAGAAAAACATACTTTTGTTAAAAGTAAAACTTTTAAACCAAAACCCCATTTTTTTCAGTAACATTGAAGGTAAAATACAAAAGTAAATTTTTGACAGCCACAAATTTTTACTCAAAAAGGAAAAATGCTTTTTCTATAAACAGTTTTGAAAACATTTTTCCCCACTGACAAGTAAACTAAACTATGTTCACGGGATTTTTAGACAAAACTGGTTTTCAAAAAAATCCCTTAAAAAATATTGGCATTTTCTGACCAGCTCAGGTTGTGAGGGGACACAACTGATAATGCTGCAGCACTACACATCATCAAAGTTCACCTCTTGGGATTCCAATTTTATGTGCAGATGTACAGACAGGGCACAGTAAGGCAGATGTATATTTCTCACCCTCTTTGTCTACCCTACTTTTAAAAACCTCTTATCTCATTTTATTTTATACATGCTTTCAATGTCTGAGTCAGATGCTGATCTCAATTCCATGTGTTTAAACTTGGCATAATTCTCTGGAATTGTCTCTTTAGCTTTTATCCCTGTGCTAATGTCAGAATAAATGAAATCTGGTCCCCAACTCTCCAGCAAAATGGCGGAGCTTTTTGAGAGTGAAGACATCTATCACAGACAGTATGGATTATTGATCAGAATGGCAATATTCTCACCCTTAGGAAGAGGGGACTTGTTGGTTTGAGAGAGGCTAAGCTAAAGTTTGGGCAATGCCTTTGGAAACTCTTTTCTTTCCATGTCATGTTTCTCTTCCGAGATGGCAACTTGGCCTGTCACTTTTGTGTCACTGGTTGTTTATGCCATAAATGTCATTTGGAATGACAACGCTAGGAAAAGGTCAGGGCTATTACTGCACATGCTTAAACCCTGGAGCTCAATACACTATGTTTCACCTCCTAGGAGTGGCTAGAGAGACAGCATCAAGAAGAAATAGGTGTGTTGCAGTTCTACTCCATGGAAATCATTCCTTGGGGCTCCAAATGGGACAGCTCAGAGTGGCCTTTTAATTTTGATCCAGGTAAGGTAAATTGATGGATTAGATGCAACTGTTAGCATTGCTTCCATAGAAGCAGAGCTGTCTGTGTCTTCTTAGTTGTTTGCAGTGCTGTTGTAAGCTGCATTGGTCCCAGGATATGAGAAAAAAATGGGCAACACAACATCTTTGTTGGACCAGCTTCAGTTGGTGAAAGCCGCAAGTTTTCATGATGCAGGAGACCTAAAGTTGAGTGCTGTGGAGCTCAAAAGCTTTTCTCCTTCACCAACAGGAGTTGATCCCATATAAGATATTACCTCACTCACTTTCTCTCTTTATTAGAGCATGGAAACTGAATGTTGGTCATATGACAAGATGTATTCGATATGTTAGTTATGATTGTTCTCCATTGGCTTCAGTCTCTGGACTCTGATGTGTGATTGTGTGTTGTCCTTGCCCATTTCTACTTACTTGGGAGTTGCTGTTCTTGGGAGGGAGGGATAAAAGAGGAAAGGGAGGAAGAAAATTAAATTCCAGATTAATAAGAGGAGGAGAAAATCGAGCTAAAGGCCACTTCCTAACATCTGTGGTTTTGTTCAGGAAACTCATGACTAAGTGACTCTCCAAGTGTTAATACATTCCCTTTATGATTTTTTTAAAAAAAAATCCACGTGAAATATACAATCACACTATTTGATCAACAGTAGCCCAATCTGTGTACATATCACAAGCTTTTGATTGTCTCAGAAGAGTACCCGCGTTAGTCTGTAACTGAAACAATTTAACAAACAGCAAATCATTCTGCAGCACCTTAGAGACTAACAAAACATGTAGATGGTGTTGCAGAACGATTTGTTGTTTTTTAAGCTTTTGATTGATTCATGACAAGTCTAGGTAGGAGAAAGTATTTGTTTTTCATGGAGTTCTCTAGAACCTTGTTTCCTCCCTCCCTTGGTAATCATAGAATACCAGAATTGGAAGGGACCTCAATAGGTCATCAAGTCCAGCCTCCTGCCCTCAAAGCAGGACCAAGCACCATCTAGATAATCTCTGATAAATGCCAACCTAACCTGCTCTTAAATATCTCCAGTGATGGAGAATCCCTAGGTAATTTATTCCAGTGTTTAACCACTCTGACAAGCAGGAAGTTTTTCCTACTGTCAAACCTAAACCTCCCTTACTACAATTTAAGACCATTGCTTCTTGTAATATAGAAACTTCTCATCCCTCACCAGCTTTGCCCAGCCCTGAGAGGCATGGTTTTCATTACACTACAGGTTTTCAGGTCTGAATCTAGCGAGCACCTGTTTAAAATAAAAAATCCATTGCTTTAAAGCCGGACGGGGTGGTTTGGTACTTGTCTCTATTCACATTGATATTGACACTACATTGGGTCCTTCTCTAGTCAAACATCACCCCAAAGCAGGATGAAAGTGTGTTATCTTGCAACTGACAAGTTCATTGTGTGGTTTGCGGCATCAGTGTAGCTGCGATGGTCCCAGGTTATGAGAGACACAAAGTAAATGAGGTAATATATTTTATTGGACTAGCATTTGCTGATGGGAGGTTCACAGAGCTTTTTCAGGTCTGAATACCTATGAGGCTCAAAAGCTTGTCTCTTCCACCAAAAGAAGTCGATCCAATAAGGAATATTACTTCCCCTCCCTGTCTCAAGTTTATTATGGGCAGCAGGTGGTTGGGGTTCAACTCACTCTCCACAATCAATACAGAGTTGTTGTAAGCCATGTTTTAAATAAAATACCACACTTGCCTGTAAAAGCGAACCACACAAAACAGAACGGATCTCTTTAGGACTTTATGAACTTTTATAGAACCTCCATCTTCCATCTCCCTGTTGTTAAAACAACATAAAATTTACAGTAAAGAGAAAAAAAATCCTCAACATTTGACATGATGCTCAGGATGGTTTTCTTGATCACAAATTTTGGAAAGCACAAAATGGGCAGCTGCTGCACTTATTTATATCATTTTAATAATTTATTTCCATTTTACAAGCATTTACTTAGCAATCATGGCAAGTCATGGTCCATGAAAATAGGGCTAGAAATTCAAATCGATCCAGACCTACCCAAAAAGTTCCTGGTTTACTTTCAGTAAAGCTAGAATCAGAACTCCCAGTGGTCTTGCTAGACCATGCGTGAAGACAACAGAGACACTTTAATAATTATTATTCCATTGGAACAAACTAAAATTTGCATTAAGAATCTTTGATTGGTCCCTCTGTAACAGTACATTCTTGGCACATTTTCAATGGAACTTTCCATTCACCAATGCAGCTAGTGTTCTTTCTTTTTCAAGAAAGATATCATAGAATCATAGAATACTAGGACTGGAAGGTACCTCGAGAGGTCATCGAGTCCAGTCCCTTACCCTCACGGCAGGACCAAATACTGTCTAGACCATCCATGATAGACATTTATCAAACCTACTCTTAAACAAGAAGCAATGGGCTTAAACTGCAGCAAGAGAGGTTTAGGTTGGACATTAGGAAAAAGTTCCTAACTGTCAGGGTGGTCAAACACTGGAATAAATTGCCCAGGGAGGTTGTGGAATCCCCATCTCTGGAGATATTTAAGAATAGGTTAGATAAATGTCTATCAGGGATGGTCTAGACAGTATTTGGTCTTGCCATGAGGGCAGGGGACTGGACTCGATGACCTCTCGAGGTCCCTTCCAGTCCTAGTATTCTATGATTCTATATCTCCAGAGATGGAGATTCCATAACCTCCCTGTGCAATTTATTCCAGTGTTTAACTACCCTGACAGTTAGCAACTTTTTCCTAATGTCCAACCTAAATCTCCCTTGCTGCAGTTTAAGTCCATTGCTTCTTGTTCTATCCTCAGAGGCCAAGATGAACAAGTTTTCTCCCTCCTCCTTATGACACCCTCTTAGATACCTGAAAACGGCTATCATGTCCCCTCTCAGTCTTCTCTTTTCTAAACTAAACACACCCAATTCTTTCAGCCTTCCTTCATAGGTCATGTTCTCTAGACCATTAATCATTCTTGTTGCTCTTCTCTGAACCCTCTCCAATTTCTTCACATCTTTCTTGAAAATTGTTTATAAAATGCACATTATTTATACGGACTTGGGGGAGAGGGGTCATTTATCTGCAACCATTCACCTAACTCTGATAACCCTACTGCCTTTGATGAAAAGAAATACCTAGTTCTGGTGAGGAATTAAAGGAAGGCCCTTCAGCAGCTTTCTATGTACTATACCAGTGGTATTGTTAGGCATAACATATAGTACACATACTATACCTGGGTTTACGTCACAGCAGTCTGACTGTACTAGGGATGGAATCAAATGGGATGTTTTTTGGTCTTAGAATAGATCCAATTCCAATGAATCAGACTCATGAGACTCCCTTCTCCAGCCCTCATAAACAACTGTTGCAAATGTAGGAACATCAGGGAGCAGTACTGTTAATGTTAGTTATTCCAATCCCAGCTCCAATTTGAATTTCTTCTGGGAGTTGTGATGATTTCCTTAACTCTTTGAAGGCAAACAAATGGTGAATTTGTGCAGCCAAGACAACATAGCAGGGGACAGGAAGCAAACCCGTCTCGAATGAAACCATCTGACCCACTATAGGGAAAAAAAAAAGAATTATTGCCTATTTTGCACTAGGTGCAAAATCCCGGTAGATTTTTCTGTTTTGATAAACAGCACGGAACATTAATATTTTATTGAAGAAGGTGGGAGGCAGGGAAGGTGAGACTAAACTGTGATTCCCCATCGCAGCCCGCATTGCAGAATTAAAGGCTTCACTTGACCTCTTTCCTATGCAAGGCCCTGGTTTCAGTCTCTGTGGTGCTGGGAATAGGTATTTCTTACCCTTGGAAATTAACAGCAGCAATTTGGGGAATATTAGGTGGTGAATTTTGCACACAGTCATGCAGTGCTTCGTTAAAGCTAATTGGGGATGTGCAGCTATTGTGTTCACACAACCGTCTGCAGATGTACCAATAAGGCACTAGAGGACTGGGTTACATTATTGGGACACAGGGCTATTAGTGTACCATGAGTTAGGGCGGGGTAGGCAAATACCAGCCCCACAGGCCGCATATAGTCTGCCAGAGTTAGCCCCCGGCAGACCCCCACACTGCCGTATTTACCTGCACCTCCACAGGCACAGGGAATCGCAGCTCCCATTGCCCTGTGGATCACTGTTCCTGACCAATGGGAGCTGCTATTGTGGAGGCATGGGTGAATATAGTGGCAGCGGCCCACCAGGGGCTAACTCTGGTGAACCTCCACTGTTTTATTGCCCACCCCTGGGTTAAGGAGTGGGTCAGATGGAGTGACAAGACCTGGATTATATTTCTAGATGTACTCCAGGCTCAATTGGCTGATATTGGGTAAATTTACCTTCCTGGTGTCTCAGTTTCTCTAGTTCTATTGATAAACTTCAACATGTTATTTTCTTGAAGCCCCATTACAAGGATTTAATTTTATTCAGCTTTGAGTAGAATTTTTAAGGCTGGAATAAGTCCCAGTTACCCACCCAGACATGGTAGTTAGGCTTGTTGCATGCAAACCTATTGCTTCTTTAATTTGCACAGGGGTCTATGCAACACCACAGAATACAATAGGAAAACTGCCTTCGGTATGGCAATTGGCCTACAGTAAACAGAAAGACCGCGGTGTCTGAAAAGTAATATGGAGCAGGGATGGATGGATTGCGTTGCAAGATGAATGGAAAGCGGTGTGGTCTGGGGATTGTTCGGATTTTTTCTTTTGGTTTCAAAAGGAATTTTTTACCCCAGGCCAGAAGCCTGTGTGTCAGGGAGACTGTCTCATTTCTCTGCTCAAAGGCTGTCAGAGATGACTGAGATGTGAAAAAGCTTTCTGATGTTGATGAGGTCAAGGGAGGCAGTGCTGCTAACCATCAGTCACTGCGTCACTGGTGAGCTGAGATGACACGTGAAAGTGGAAAAAAAAACCCACATGAAGCGGTGATCTCTGGAGGACGAGGGAAGAAATAAAATAAAATAAAAATTAGGAAAGAAAGAAGAGCTGCAGGTCAAACGGTCACACCAGAGTTTATGGCATTAGTATTCAGCTGGAATAAGGGAAAGTATCTCAGTTCCCAGTTGGAAATGTTCTGAAGAAAGGGAAACTGACTGGAGGCAAAAGATATATTAATATTACTCCACTTAATCAATACATAAAATCCTCCAATGTATTTTTGAACAAGCCTTCTCTGCAAAGTTAGCACCTGTGAGTAGTTGCTGATTCTATTGAACTCTGCTTGCAACAGGTTAAGTCAGGGCTGCCCAAAACAATGGGCAACAGAAAAAGGTCATGCAAGCTGGCAGCTGAGCAGCCTGAGGGCTGCACTTGATTGGCCTAGAATAGAGCAGTGTCACTTTAAAAGTGAAAGGCAGAGTTTATTGGTCCCAGCTTTCCATGAGCCAAGTGGGAACTGCTCATAACAAGGTGATGCCGCACAAGCGCTGAGGTTTAGTCACCACTGTTCACATGGTTCCAGAAGGAACATTGCATGCTGGAACCTGTAGTCCCTGGGGACTGCACTTCTGTTTTAAGCAGTTAAGTAGGATAACTGGCCTTAAGAGACATCAATTAAATCATAGCATGCAATTATCTCAGAGTAAGGGCACATCTACCCTGCTCTGGAGAGGTTGATCTGGCATTCAATTTAGCAGGTCTGGTAAGGACCTGCTTAATCAAATGCTGAGGGCTCCCCTGTCGACACCAGAACTCCTTGCAGTTGTGAGGAGTAAGGGAAATTGACAGGAGAATCTTCCCCATCCACCTCCCCCTGCGGGGCCACCCCAGAAAATCGATGCAAGGTATATTGTCTCCAGCTACTCAATTCACGTAGCTGTAGTTGCGAATCTGGCATTGATTTTCTTCGCCAATATAGACCTCGCTTAAGCAATCATGAATAGGAAGGGGTGATGCTATGCATATTTACCTATATTGTTTGAGAGTTGCATCTTATTTAAAAAAAATGTCTCCTGCAGATATGAGGCCTAAATCTGAGAGCCTGTCTCTATTGCAGACCCCTACTGTCATAGCTATATCACACAGCGGGGTGAGAAGGCCTGATCCCTGAATGAAAGTATAGCACCAGCAGAAGTCCTTCATGCAGACAGTCATGCCAGCAAAGTGGTGCTTTTACCAGTACTGCTTCTTTCACTCCTGCAGAGTGGTTTTATTGTGTCGGTGCCAAGCACAGCCTTGCTGGTATGGAGTATCATTGGAGTACTTGGCCACTATAGCATAGCAGTATTCCTAAACTGGCAAAGCATTCCTAGGGTAGGTCACACTTTTTTCAATATAAGCTTTTCTGGAAGAAATACTTGGAAATAGATTATTTCAAAATAGCATGTCTACACTATATTGAAACCTCAGAATTAGTCCAAGGCAGGCTTCCCTAATGTGGCTGTGCTACCTCGATTTAGAACCCCAGGCGGCACTGGGGAGTAATTAGTTTGAATGGCGCTGGGGAGGAACTATTTCGAAATAGCAGCAGTGGCGAGTCCACACTACCGTTATTTCGAAATAGCTATTTCGGAGTAGGAATTATTACTCGTAGAATGAAGTTTACCAATTTCAGAATAAGCCGTCCGTTATTTCAAAACTGTTTTGAAATAATGGAATGACTGTGTAGACGTTTGCATTGTTATTTCAAAATTATGCTAGTTAACTTGAAATAGTGGCGCAGTGTAGATGCACTCCTAGTGCGAACACAGGCCAAATCTCTTTGGACATCTGGGAGCATCTACTTCACACAGGGAGTGCCTAAGAGCTCCAGCAGATTCAAAAGCCAGGGGAAAACTCAGCTGAAATGGCCCGTTCTGCTTCATAATTGGTCAGACTCGATTCTCATTTTCGCTGAGGCCTATTTTTTCCAGCTTTGGCATTGTAAAGTGGCCTTTGTATGGGTTTCAGTGACACTGTAGAGTTGAATTTCTACTAAAAAATGGCCTAGTTCTCTCAAAATCCACATGTGCCTGGCTGACTGAATGCAGGCTAGCTCATGGCTAGGGCCTGATCAAATTCATGGCCATTAAAAATGTGTGAAATCTGGTCTCTTGCTGTGAAATCTGATCTTTTGTGTGCTTTTGCTCTATTCTATACAGATTTCATGGGGGAGACCAGCTTTTCTCAGCTTGGGGGGTTCTGACACAAAAGGATGCTACAGGGGAGTTACAAGGATATTTATGGGAGGGGCACCCTTATGTCTGTGCGGTCTTCAGAGGTAGATACCTAGAGACTGGTGGCTGCTGACCATAGTTCCTTCTAATTTTCCCCACCCCCATGCATCAATATGGTGGTGAAGTGTGACACATCGCTTTCCTATTGGTGCACAAAATGCGGTAGCGGTGGGGCTAAGGGGTTCTGAATGAGGCCTGTGACAGAGGGTTAGGGTGAAGTGGCATGAGGACGTGCAACAACTTCAAGGCTTGGGGAGAGGTATCGCTCCATGCTGCAGCCCTGAGTTCCTATGCGAGGTTTAATAGTCCCTGCGTGGGGCTTCAGGGGAAGCTGCATGTCGATGCACTTTAATGGGAACTTAGTGGCTGACCTAGAGTCCAGCTCTACAGGAAGTTCAGCAGAAGGAAGAGTGGCAATACTGAACAGGGAACACTGCTCACTAGCTCTCAATACATTCAGGAACCTATTTGAAAAACTTGGCCTGAAAAATCAAAAGAAAAAATACGATTTTTTTTCTAATCTTTAAACTGCCCCTCCTGATTCAATGTATTTGAGTGGGATAAGGAATCATTTGCCCCTTACATTAAAATCCCATCAGCATGCATTTTAAATACAGCATTTTTTTTCTTTCCCACAGGGGAAATTTTTGGGGTGTCTATCTGGTTTCAGACAGCTACAGGACTTGTCACAATTACAAAGGAAAACAACTTTCCCCTTGTAACAAGATTTTACTTTGGAGTAAAATATATTTTTATTCTGGATAGTTTTCATTTACATGGCTACAATCAGCCTGTATTTGAATTTTGAGGCTTTTTTTTTATTGGTCATCCAGAAGTAATTTACATTAGTCATTTAAAAAAATCAGACTTTCTATTAAAACTAGAGACACAGCGCGAGTACCCAACAACAACGTGGAGCTGATTTACAGTTCTGCAGCCTTTGCGCTTTGCCCCGGAGCCTGATGGGACTCTGGTGTCCTTGGAGGAATGGCAGAAGGAAATGCTAGGGGCCAATTGCTGATTTTATCATTCAAACACAAAATTTGTTACACCACTTTATCGGTCACAGGGAAAGCAATTATAGTGTGGTTCAATTTTCCACTCAATGGCTGTACTGGGGATCAAAGTCAGTTTTTATGATGGGAAAAAATGTTTTGCTATTTTATTTGTTATTTAAAACTAAAAAAGCTAGCTTTTTCTGTACAATACGTTCTGGGGATATTTTTTCCTCACCATGAGATAAGCCAAAAGAATCACTGCTTTCTCCTTTTATAAGAATCAGTGTCTCCCCCCCCCCCACACACACACCACTTTCCTATCATAGCGTTAAGCCTATTGCAATGTAGAAATGAAATTGCCACGCTTAAAAGCAATACAGCATTAGAACTCTAATCACAAAGACTGGAGGTGAAATTGACAGTATGCCACACTGTTTATAATGAGTTTGTTTCTTTTTCCTTTTTTGTGTTTTTTTTTAAAGGATGTTCAGTAAGTGTGTCTATCCTCATAAATTAATTTCCACAGAGATATAAAATACTTTGGCAGTGGAAGAACATCTGATCAGTTTGTAAAACCAGACTGATTTGTTTTGTGGTCCTAGGAGACAGTTTTCTTTGGATTGCATTACTGCAAACTGATCACCCCAATTAAACATGCATTCTCTCTTTTGTTGTAAAACATTTATTTATTTCTCAACAAGGGAAACAGGCTACAAGACAACTGAGAAAATACACCCTAGACATGCTGTACGTGTAATAATAACACTTACAGTAGCCACTTATAAAGAGCTTTTCATCTCCAAAGCTCTTTACAAACATTAACTAATAAATCCTTAAAACATCCCTGTGAGGTAGGAGAGTGTGAGCAGTAAGAGCAAAATGTCACCACATCAAAGAAAATCGTATCAAATATTTAGTCAAATATTTTAATCACACATTGTCAGAATGCAAGACAATTTTATGACTGTTTTTTTGCTTTTTCAACTTATTTGACGTGTTGTCTTTCCTAGATTTGCTGGATAACTGAATACCACAGACCAATTGGCCATTTTAGGTTCATTAGTGGTCCTCCACTTTTGCAAATGTAACTTCTTCCCTTTTTGAAATCAGAGGTGTCCTTGCTAAGAAATGGTTCCTGGGCTAATATTTAGGCCCTGCTACAGCTGAGTGCTAATGCAAGTGCTCAACTTTTAAGATTTAAAACTTTTGCACTGAAGGCCACAGGCCCACTCCTGCTTAAAGTTAAGCCTGGGCTTGGCTAGATGAGGGCTTCACTACAGAAATCACCAGCCAGATAAATGGGTATAGAACAGTTTTGTAAATGGGGACACTATGTAGCTCATCTCCCAGTGCAGCTGGTCTGCTCCACAATCCACAGGAAGCCCTCAGCACATCATAGGGTCTGGCTCCAATCCTTCAGGGAAAAAAGAATTTCAGCATGAAAGGCAAATAGTGCTCAACACCATATTTGCTCTGATTGTTTTCCCCTTGCTTATATCCATTGACCCAGTATCCGAGTATGTTCTTAACAGAGCATTTTCTTGGAACAAGTCTACATGTGGAGAAAAATCAATGCAAGATATACAACTCCAACCACGTGAATTGCATAGCTGAAGTCAACGGACCTTGAATCAATTTTCTAGGGTGCTCCCACATCAGGAAGTCAATGGGAAAAACTCTCCCTTCAACTTTCCTTTCTCTTTGTGACAGACAGAAGTGCCTTGATTGACATGAGTGCCTTCAGCATTCAATTTAGCGAGTCTTTACTAGACCTGCTAAATCAAACCCTGGAAGATTGATCACTGGAGCATCAATCCTCCTCTAAGTGGCTCACTTTTCCAGGTTGTCTAGGGGAAGTATGCTGCTGCCCAAGTGCTATATTTTACTTGAGTGGGGTTCTGGAGCACTTAAGCAAAGGTGGAATTTGTTCTGAACAGAAGTTCTCAGTGGAACTAGTTGAAAAAAAAACAATGAACACTAAACACTTCATAGAATCATAGAACTGGAAGGAACCTCGAGAGGTCACTGAGTATAGTCCAATGCCCTCACGCTAGGACCAAGCACTGTCTAGACCATCCCTGATAGATATCTATCGAACTTGCTATTAAATATCTCCAGCGATAGCACTTTCACAACCTCACTAGGCAATGTATTCCAGTGTTTAACCACCTTAACAGGTAGGAACTTTTTCCTAATGTCCAACTTAAACCTCCCTTACTTCAGTTTAAGCCCATTACTTCTTGTCCTATCCTAAGAGGACAAGGAGAACAATTTTTCTCCCTCCTACTTGTAACACTGTTTTGACTACTTGAAAACCGCTATCATGTCCCCTCTCGGTCTTCTCTTTTCTAAATTAAACAAGCCCAGTTCTTTCAGTCTTTCCTCATAGCTCATGTTTTCTGGACCTTAATCAATCTTGTTGCTCTTCTCTGGACCTTTTCCTTCATCTTTCTTCAAATGTGGTGCTGAGAATTGGACACAATAGTCCAATGGAGGCCTAATCAGCACAAAGTAGAGCAGAAGAATGACTTCTCATGTCTTGCTCACAACACTCCGGTTAATGCATCACAGAATCATGTTTGCTTTTTTTGCAACAGCGTCACACTGTTGATTCATATTTAGTTTGTGGTTCACTATAATCTCTAGATCCTTTTCTGCAGTACTCTCTCCTAGACAATCACTTCCCATTTTGCATGTATGAAACTGATTTTTCCTTCCTAAGTGGAGTACTTTGCATTTGTCCTTAATAAACTTCATCCTATTACCTCAGACCATTTCTCCAGTTCATCCAGATCATTTTGAATTATGACCCTATTCTCCAAAGAAGTTGCAAACCCTCCCAGTTTGGTATCATTTGCAAACTTAATAAGCATACTCTCTATGCCAATATCTAAATCATTGATGAAAATATTTAACAGAATCGGTCCCTGCAAACTCCACTTGTTATGCCCTTCCAGCACAATTGTGAACCATTAATAACTACTTTCTGGGAATGGTTATCCAGCCAGTTATGCACACAGCTTATAGTAGCTCCATCTAAGTTGTATATACCTAGTTTATTGATAAGAAGATCATGCAAGATTGTATCAAATGCTTTATTAAAGTCTAGTTATACCATGTCCACCACTTCTCCCTTATCCACAAGACTTATTATCCTATTAAAGAAAATTATCAGATTGGCTTGACGTGATTTGTTCTTTACAAATCCATGCTGGCTATTACCTATCACCTTATTTTCTTCCAGATGTTTGCAGATGGATTCATTAATTACTTTTTCCATTATCTTTCCATTATCATTTCAATGTTATTTCTTTTTTTTTGGTGTTCAAAATGGATCCTTTTTCTGAAACTTTGGCTTCAAAGCTGCCCTTGAAGAATTTGGTTGACAAATCTGGTTCTTGAGAGAGAGAGAGATTTTCTTTTTTAATAAAAAAAAAGCAAATGTCTTATTTTTCCAGGTTTGAGGTGTGCATTTTGATTGAAAAATGTGCTTTGTTTTAAAACTTTAGACATGCTTTGGTGCTCACATACTATGGAGAAGACTGCCAAGGTAGAACTCTTGAAAAAACAAACAAAGCCCCAATCTTTCTGTGAAATCAAACACAGGTAGAGGTGCTCCTTTCTGCCTGGATGTGGCTTTATTTGGGAATTACTGGAACAAGAAACTCGCCCTGGAAGGGCCAGCAAGAAAGGAACCCATGGAAATAGGAGGAACCTTTTTGTGTGGAAGCCCTTTTGTTTCCTGTTTTTTTTATGAATCCTGGAGTCTAGGCTTTTTATTCCTTTCCTATGACATCCTCAGATCCCAAAGCCTCCTGAAGAACCTCCCCTCCCCCGCCAGCACAGCAGCAGCGGAACAGCTTAAGGCTGATGTAAACCCTCCAGTAAACCATGGGGTTGCAGCATAAACCGTTTTTGAAATGTGAGGATTGAAGGGGCAGGTGGAGCCATGGCACAAATGCTCAATGCTCCAACTATTCTGGATTGCAGAGCTGTCCATAGCAAACTATGTAAAGGTCCTATTTTACTGGTTTAGAGCAGCCTTCAGGTTGTCTTTATTTTCTCATAGGGTCGGCACCAGCATTAGGGTGAGCAAAGTTTGGGGTGTTATAAAAATTAGGGTCCCACTTGTGTTATGGCATAGCCCAGGATCTGGCCCAGTAAAGGGAAAGAATTCAATTTAAAAAGGAAAAAAAATCTAGAAGGACTTAAGCGAACTATATAAGTGTGTGTATGTATATCTTTAATATGGTCTCTCCCCTGCTCTTCAAAATGTGAGCCCTGAATTGAGATCCAACAATGCCAGTTTCTACAATAGCTAGTGTGTTAAAAAAAGCTTCCTGCCCAGTGATTGTTTTAGATACCCATTTTCCCTTTAATATATTTGCCTTCTTATAGTGAAAAAATAAAAATTCATTACTTTGTCCTCCCCAGCAATAAAAAAGCACAAGATGCTTTGCTCTGACACATTTAAATTAGTGGAAAGGGTCTCCCACAAGGGAGATGGCAGCCATGGCCTGTGGTCAGAGATAAATTTTTCAGTGAGTCTGCACCTACGGTGATTAAGGGAAACCTCCTGATTTTATCCTTTCACTGCTGAGCAGATAATGCAGCAGTGTTGCCTTCTGTCTGTCCCCGTTGGTGTCAGGCTAGGGGAGAGAGGTCAGCGATGTTTGGTGGCTGCTAGAGAGCAGCTAAACTGGTTCCAACACATGATTGTGGGTGAGCAACTGCTGTGTTGCTACATGCCATTGGGTTGTTTCAGCTGTTTCCTCCAGTTAATATCATCCCGTCAAATTGAATAGTAAGGAAGAAGTCTCAGAGAAGGAGCTGTGTTAGTCTGTAGCTTTAAAAACAATGAGTAGTCCTGTGGTACCTTAGGGTAAATCTACACAGTGGCGCTAGCTCAAAGTAAGCTACACAATTTACGCAAATTGCGTAGCTTATTTCGAGATAGTTGACCCAGCGCCAAATTTCAAAATAGAGTGCTATTCCGACAAGTCCCTTAATCCTCATGGAACAAGGCTTACCAGGATGTCCGAATAGCAAGCCCGTTATTTTGATGGCATTTTGAAATAACGGGCATGCTGTTAAGACACGGAAAACACTATTTCGGGATACCGAATATATCCCAAAATAGAGCCGCTCTCTAGATGTATCCTTAGGGCATATCTAGACTGCACGAAATGGTCAAAAGAGGATATGCAAATTCCACAGGAAATATATTCAAAACCTCATTTTTTCAGGTTTACACAGCTTTTCAACAAAGGGGGGAGTCACCGAAAAAGCTGCGTCTAAACTACTTTCACTTTTGAAAGCTCAGCTTTCGAAAGTGCGATCAGAATGTCTGTGGGAATTTGCATATCTTCTTCCGATCATTCCGCGTAGTCTAGATGAGCCCTTAGAGACTAAAAAAAAAAAAACGTTTTCCTTTCAGTCAACACTCTATTGACATGAAAAGCTAAGTATGAAAACTTGCAGCTCACTCAATTAGCCTCATTAGCACTGGGACTGAAATTGACAGGTATATCTTTTTTTCCCCTTCCCCTCCCTTCTTACTCTAAGGGACTCCCTTTTTGTCTTTTCATTCAAGATCATCTCATCTAAAGAGGTGGGTTTTGCTATGAAAGCTTGTGATATATATTATGTATTTGTTAGTCTCTACGGGTATGTCTACACTACCCCGCTAGTTCGAACTAGCGGGGTAATGTATGCATACCGAACGTGCTAATGAAGCCCGGGATTTGAATTTCCCGGGCTTCATTAGCATAAAGCTGGCTCCGCCATTTTTAAAGGCCGGCTAGTGCGAACCCCGTGCCGCGCGGCTACACGCGGCACGGGCTAGATAGTTCGAACTACGTAGTTGTTCCAAACTATCTGTACGCCTCGTGGAATGAGGTGTACAGATAGTTCGGAACAACTACGTAGTTCGAACTATCTAGCCCGTGCCGTGTGTAGACACGCGGCACGGGGTTCGCACTAGCCGGCTTTTAAAAATGGCTGAGCCGGCTTTATGCTAATGAAGCCCGGGAAATTCAAATCCCGGGCTTCATTAGCACGTTCGGTATGCATACATTACCCCGCTAGTTCGAACTAGCGGGGTAGTGTAGACATACCCTACGTGTATGTTTACACTGCACGGTTATTTTGGAATAAACTATTCTGGAATAGTTATTCCGAAATAACTTATTTTGAAATAGCACGGCTAAACTGAAGAGAAGCCTCAAAATTAGTCCAAGGCAGGCTCCCCTAGTGTAGCTGTTCTCTCTCGATTTAGAGCCCCAGGAGGAATGACTTAGAATGGCCCTGGTGAGAAGCTATTTCAAAATAGCAGAAGAGGAGCATCTACACAGGCCTTATTTTGAAATAGCTGTTTCAAAATAGACATTATTCTTTGCAGAATAAGGTTTACAGGAGTCAGAATAAGCTGTCCATTATTTTGAAATTATTTTGAAATAATGGAATTGCTTCGTAGATGCTCGCATAGTTATTTTGGAATAGCAGCTGTTATTCTGAAAAAAACTTTGCTGTGTAGACACACCCTAAGGTGCCACGGGACTACTTGTTTTTTAAGTGGAAGAAGGTAATTGCTCCCAATTTCATTTCTATACCTCTGATAAAACTAACTGTGTTTATGCACTGGGAACGCATCACACACTCACCCACATGTATTGTCCTGGCACCTTAGCTTGGTTTCACACGGGAGTAAGCAGCACTAATGTATGTCAGGAGTTATACCATGGCAGCAGGGATTGGCACTATGATAGAAGCACCCAGCATAGACAAGGCTTTCCACATAGTTCCATGAACAGGTGGATTCTCACCAACCTCAGGGAGATCCATGGACAATCACTACAATGACTTGACCCTCTGGCTCAGATCCACATCTCACAGTGTCACCATTGCTTGGTGGCCCCAGAAAAGCTCACCCCACAGAAAGGATTTGGAGCAGGGGGACAAAGGACACCAGGGAGAACATGGGGTACTTATAACAAGGTACCATCAGACTATCTATCATCAGCTACAGCCAAAGTCTTTAATCCTATTTCCTCACAAATTCTCGTATCTCTCAGGCAAGTCCTAAATCTCTAGAGGAGATAAGCCTCAGATTTGGTGCTTTCCCCTTTGACTTTTTCAGCATCCAGTCTTCTCAGGTACAGGCTGAACCTCTATAGTCCACCACCTTTGGGACCTGACTGGTTCTGAACCACAGGAGGTCATTCTTGTCTAGCAGCATTTTCAACACTTCCACTGCTTACTGAGCTCCTAGAAGAGATTTAGGGGTAAACTAGAGCTAAATAACAGCACAGAATACTAAGAACGAGGACTGGTCTTATGAAACGAACTTTATGAAACCACAGGAAACTTGGTCACGCCCATGAAAGTGGACATCTGGCTAACTAAAATCATTCCGGACAATGGATGTTTCCGGACCAGAGAGTACTGGACTAGAGAGGTTCAACCTGTATTACCTGGGGCTGCCTTATGTAGAATCCCAGCTGCCTCATGTTCCCAGGATCATGAGACAGGATATTCCATTGGAGTCATCTGCTGCTTGATGTGCTTGGTTTTGTTGTTGATGTTGTTTACTACCATGTGACAATTCACACTTTCACAAGCTCTAGTGTGACTATGCCCATTTGCATAGATTTCCTGGATCTTAATATTTTCTCTCTCAAGAGACTCAGCATTAGGGGTCATGTGATTAAATGAGTTACTCAGCTTCCATTTACAGCCCCCCCTCCCCCCCCCCCCAAAAAAAGGTGGGAGCAGTTCGAGCCTTCAGGCTTGAGGGGAAAAAAGCCCAAAGTCCAGGGGACAAATACAAAGAATCCCAAATGTTATTTCTTCCAAGTCCCATGATTTTAAAGACAATTATGTTTTGTAGGGGCCCGAGTCATGATTTTTGGATGTTATGGATTGGTAAGGAGCTTCAGGAGGTAGCCAAGTTAGTCCGTTACAGAACAACAAATGGTCTGGTAGCACTTTATAGACTAACAAAACATGTAGATGTATCATGAGCTTTCATGGGCACAGCCCACTGCTAATAGTAATACACACTTTTCTCTTGGAAGGAAAAAAAGCTAATTAAGTAACTGAGGGTACGTCTACACTACAGCGCTAATTCGAACTAACTTAGTTCGAATTAGTTAATTCAAACTAAGCTAATTCGAACTAACACATCCAGACTAAAAAACTAATTCGAATTAGCGTTTTGCTAATTCGAACTAGCATGTCCACATTAAGTGGACCCTTAGCCGGGGTTAAGGATGGCCGGAAGCAGTGCCGGCAGGGCATCAGAGGAGGACTTAGAGCGTGGAGCTGATTCATAGACTTTAAGTTCAGAAGGGACCATTATGATCATCTAGTCTGACCCCCTGCACAGTGCAGGCCACAGAATCTCACCCACCCCTCTTAGAATAATCCTCTCACCTATGTCTCAGATATTGAAGCCTTCCAATACTTTGAAGGCCCCAACATGCAGAGAGTCCTTCAGCTGTGATCTGTGCCCAATGCTACAGAGGAAGGCGAAAAACCTCCAGGGCCTCTGCCAATCTACCCTGGAGGAAAATTCCTTCCTGACCCCAAATATGGCGATCAGCTAAACCCTGAGCATGTGGGCAAGACTCACCAGCCAGACACCCAGAAAGTTCCCTATAGCAACTCCTATCATCCCTCCATTGACCTATTTCCAACTGGAAATGAATGGTCAATTAGTTACCAAGATCATGTTATTTCATCCAACCATCCCCTTATCATAGAATCAGAACTGGAAGAGACCTCAGAAGGTCGTCAAGTCCAGCCCTCCGCTCTAGGCAGGACCAATCCCATCTAAATCAACCCGGCCAGGGCTTTGTCAAGCCGAGACTTAAACACCTCTAGGGATGGAGACTCCACTACTTCCCTAGGTAACCCATTCCAATGCTTCACTACCCTCCTAGTAAAATAGTTTTTCCTAATATCCAATCTGGACCTCTCCCACCACAACTTGAGACCATTGCTCCTTGTTCTGCCATCTGTCACTACTGAGAACAGCCTCTCTCCATCCTCTTTGGAACCTCCCTTCAGGAAGTTGAAGGCTGCTATCAAGTCCCCCCTCACTCTTCGCTTCTGCAGACTAAACAGACCCAAGTCCCTCAGCCTCTCCTCGTAGGTCATATGCTCCAGACCCCTAATCATTTTGGTTGCCCTCTGCTGGACCCTCTCCAATGCGTCCGCATCCTTTTTGTAGTGGGGGGCCCAGAACTGGACACAGTACTCCAGATGTGGCCTCACCAAAGCCGAATAAAGGGGAATAATGACATCTCTGGATCTGCTGGCAATGCTCCTCTTAATGCATCCTAATATGCCATTAGCCTTCTTGGCTACAAGGGCACACTGTTGACTCATATCTAGCTTCTCATCCACTGTAACCCCCAGGTCCTTTTCTGCAGAACTACTACTTAACTGGTTGGTCCCCAGCCTGTAACTATGCTTGGGATTCTTCCGTCCCAAGTGCAGGACTCTACACTTGTCTTTGTTGAATCTCATGAGATTTCTAGTGGCCCAATCCTCCAATTTGTCTAAGTCACTCTGGACCCTATCTCTGCCCTTAAGCGTATCTACCTCTCCCCCTAGCTTAGTGTCATCTGCAAACTTGCTGAGGGTGCAATCTATCCCCTCATCCAGGTCATTAATAAAGATATTGAACAAAACCGGTCCTAGAACCGAACCTTGGGGCACTCCACTAGAAACCGACCGCCATCCTGACATCGAACCGTTGATCACTACCCGCTGGGCCCGGCCTTCTAGCCATCTTTCTATCCATCTTACCGTCCATTTATCCAATCCGCATTCCCTTAACTTGCTGGCAAGAATATTGTGGGAGACCGTATCAAAAGCCTTGCTAAAGTCAAGGTATATAACATCCACTGACTTTCCCATGTCCACTGAGCCAGTTACCTCATCATAGAAGCTAATCAGATTGGTCAAGCACGACTTGCCCTTTGTGAATCCATGCTGACTATTCCTGATCACTTTCCTCTCATTCAAGTGTCTCAAAATGGATTCCTTTAGGATCCCTTCCATGATTTTTCCAGGAACCGAGGTAAGACTGACCGGCCTATAGTTCCCTGGATCGTCCTTCTTCCCTTTTTTGAAGATGGGCACTACATTTGCCTTTTTCCAATCATCCGGGATTTCGCCCGATCTCCACGACTTTTCAAAGATAATGGCCAAAGGCTCCTTAATGACATGGCTAGCCGAGGGCTGTGCTTAAAGGGACCCGACCCCCACCCCAGACAGACAGTTCTCAGGGGTGCCCCACTTGCAGAGCACTCCTGGCTTGGATTGCCCGGACTACTCACACTGGGCACATCACAGCACTCGGCCATCAGACCGGCTGCACTTGCCGCAGGCTGCCATCTGGGGAGAGAGGGCAATTGGGGGGCTGCAGGAGAGCTTCCACCCCTAGAAGCCCGCAGAGCCAGCCCAGTCCTCCCCATCGGGAGCTCGTACCCCATTCCTCCCTCACCTCCTTCCACTTACCCCTCCCTAGCCCCCCTTCCTGATGTACAAAATAAAGGACAATTGTGTTCAAAGATAGAATCTCTCTTTATTGAACAAAACTGGGGGAGACTGGGAAAAGGAGGTGGGAGAGGGGAGGGCAACTAAAATGATCAGGGGTTTGGAACAGGTCCCATATGAAGAGAGGCTAAAGAGACTGGGACTTTTCAGCTTAGAAAAGAGGAGACGGAGGGGGGTTATGATAGAGGTCTATAAAAGCATGAGTGGGGTGGAGAGGGTGCATACAGAAAAGTTCTTCATTAGTTCCCATAATAGAAGGACTAGAGGACACCAAAGGAAAGGAATGGGTAGCAGGCTTCAGACTAGTAACAGAAAGTTGTTCTTCACAAAGCAAAGAGTCAATCTGTGGAACTCCTTGCTGCAGGAGGCTGTGAAGGCTAGAACTAGAACAGAGTTTAAAGAGAAGTGAGAGAAAGTGATGGAGGTTGGGTCCGTGGAGTGGTATTAGCCAGGGGGTAGGAGTGGCCCAAAGTTTGCGGAGGCTGGAGAGGGATGGCACGAGACAAATGGCTTGGTCACTGTCTTCGGTCCATCCCCTCCAGGGTCCTTAGAGTTGGCCGCTGTCGGCAGACAGGCTACTAGGCTAGATGGACCTTTGGTCTGACCCAGTACGGCCATTGTAAGCTCAGGGCTCAGGGTCAGGGGTCTCAGTGGACCACCTTGATTTTCATGCAAACCTGCTCCTGGGTGGCCAGGCTGGCAGCTCTCCTGCCCTAGACGGCCGCTTTCCTGTGCCTAGTGCAGAGGTCGTGGACGAGGTCCACGATGTCCGCACTAGACCAGGCGGGTGCCCGCCTCTTGCGGTCCCGGGCAAGCTCCCAGGAGCCGCCAGCCTGGTCCCGGGAAGAGGGGGAGGGATGGGGGGCATCGGGTGGCTGGCTCTAGCCATGCCAGGTGCAGGGTCTGCTAGCTGGGTGCTGGCAGGCTTGCACCTGGCACGGGCACCGTAGCCAGCCTGTGCCCCTTTAAGGGGTCTGGGGCCGGGAGGGGGGCAGACGAGTTTCCCTGGTGTTGGCCAGAGTGGCCACCAGGGAAAGCTGGGGAGGGCTATACTCCCACTAGTTCGAATTAAGGGGCTCCTCACCCCTTAATTCGAACTAGTCAGTTCGAACTAGACTTAGTCCTCGTAGAATTAAGTTTGAACTAGTGGAGCGCTTGTGTAGCGCCTATCAAAGTTAATTCGAACTAACGTCCGTTAGTTCGAATTAACTTTGTAATGTAGACATACCCTGGGGTAATTATGAATAAGCCGAACTTTCGGTAGTTAGACTGGGTACTATCGACAGTTGCTCGGGGGGGGGGAGGGGGGGAAGGAGGGAGAATTTGTTTTAGTTGGAAAATACCAATTTGCCGAAACTGAAGTTTCATGGAAACTTTCTAGATCTGACAAAATTTTTCTTGAGAAGTGCAGGATGGAATTTTAGGTCTTATGTTGTGACAGAGAGTAACCCACGAATAAGGGCACAGAATTAAAGAGAGGAAGGACACAAACATTAATTGGTGAAGAGAAAGTATGACAGGCTGTAGAGCTTACTGGGTAGGCCAGCTACCTGAATTGTAGGAGAGCCAGGTTTAAATCCTTGTTCTAAATCAGAGTGGGAGGGGAACCTCTGTCATTCTGACAGGGGCTGAAGTAAGAGTGATAATCTCACTCCTTTGTTATATTGCCAGGGGAGGTTAACAGGAAATCAGTCCTTTATTCCTAAGCAATATTAGCAACACTACTGTATTATCTTTTGCATAAAAACGGAGGATAAAGTGTATTGTTAGTTGCTTGCTAGCTTGCTTGGTTTTGAGCCCCAAAATGATCACCCTCCACAATTCTATGTCTTACAGGAAAGAAACACTAATATTTGGTGGCATTTCCTTGACAAGTTGTCAGGTATCAATCTAAATTAAAACCAGATCTGACACACTGAAAACCTCATCTTGATCTGTCTTGTTTTGAGAATGCCAGTCCATGATGATTTACATTTTATAACCTGAAATCCATCCCTTGAGGCCATCTAACTAGATTCGTCGAGGCAATGAGGTTTATGTATTGGCATGTGGTCAGTAAAAGCACTGGCTAATGTGATACAGCAGAGACTATCCCTGCTTGAAAGTAGAAGCACTATTTTGTTTCTTTGAGGGCTTTCAGCATTCCCCTGCATAATACATGCATATGCCTAATAATGCAACAATTACAAACACGAGTAATGGTTAGATTACTTCCTTTCTCAAACGGATGTGGTTTATGGCGGGCAGTCTGGCACAGTAGCTAAGCACAGGGCTAGGGGAAGACAAAAGGAGGAGGGAGAAAACTTGTTCATCTTGGCCTCTGAGGATAGAACAAGAAGCAATGGGCTTAAACTACAGCAAGGGAGGTTTAGGATGGACATTAGGAAAAAGTTCCTAACTGTCAGGGTGGTCAAACACTGGAATAAATTGCCCAGAGAGGTTGTGGAACCCCCATCTCTGGAGATATTTAAGAGTAGGTTAGATAAATGTCTGTTAGGGATGGTGTAGACAGTATTTGGTCCGGCCATGAGGGCAGGGGACTGGACTCGATGACCTCTTGAGGTCCCTTCCAGTCCTAGTATTCTATGATTCTATGAAAAGAGTTGGCTGTCACTTCTAGCTCTACCATCAACTCATGGCAGGACCTTTGTAATCACTGTAAGATTTGTATGCCTCAGTTTCCCCTCTCCATAAAACAGAGATAATCCCCGCTTTGCAGAAGAGCGTTGAGGATGAGCATGCAGAGTACTAAGCTTTATCAATCCTATTTAACTCAATGGAGCTATTTATATGAATAAAAGTTGCAGGAAGATTGGGTTACAGTAAAAATGTGAATTGATACCCGGGAGGAGCGGGGTGAGATAAAACTTATTGTGAATTCTCTGCCTTTTTATTTGTTCTGAGCATTATGAGGTGTGGAGCGAATTAGCTCATAGATCAGGTTGTCCTGTGACAAGTTGATAAGTACCATGGGTCCAAGAAACTATGTTTTTCTCCATTGGGCCTCCTCATTGAGGGAAGACTTTTGTTCTCCTGTGAAAGAAAGCAAAGTTCCGAGTCACAAACCAAATGGATATCCACAATCCGATTCTCTGCACAGAGAGCCTGTGGTTCTGCCATTGTATTCACAATCCTGCTTCCCTACCCGCCAGCTCCTCGAAGCACAGCTCCATCACAGCCATGTTAGCAAGGTGTCCAATGTGGGGGGCTTCCCAAGGACTCTTTCAAACTGGGAATTCATCATCATGTATGTTCATAGAATCATAAAACTGGAAGGGACCTTGAGATGTCATCGAGTCCAGTCTCCTGCCTTCACAGCAGAACCATCTAGACCATCCCTGAGAGATGACTATCTAACCTGCTCTTAATTCTCTCCAGTGATGGAGATTCCACAACCTCCCCTAGGGTTGAGGGTTTGGCGAGGTGTTAACGTTCCAAAGGGAAGTCCTCAAGCCTGGTAGACGTATAGTATAAACATAATTAATTCTGCCTATCACTTCCTCTACTCAGAGATAGTCAGTTGGGGAAGGAGGTGTTTTTTTATGCCCACCTTCCTACACTGAGAGATTTGTACATAGGTATCCAGCATATGATGTGGAACACTGTGTTTTATGGGTGAAGACCTGGGCACATTAGATCATTTTGAACAAGTAGATTCCTTCTCTCAAACTGGAGAGAGAAGTCTCTCTCTTTGCCATAACCACACACCCAATACTCTTTATGACCTGAGAAGGGCCATCAGGTGAGCCACAATCACTGTTTAGGGAAAACATGCACAGAGGAATTAAGCTGGGCAGACAGGTGAGGAAAGGAGGGAAAAGAACAAGTTGACAAAATGCTGCCTATTCAGAAAATGTTCCAGAGTTTTGTAAAGGCTAAGCCAGATTGCATAAGAAAGAAGTCAATAGTAGTTCTGGGCAGCATCTCCAGGAAAGCTGGATTAATATTAACTCTCCTGATTATGAAGAGTCAATGCACATTTTACTGCAGTGTGGGTCACTGCCTTGAAATTGAATTTATTCAAAGAAAACTCATAGGGAAATACTTCACAAGGCTTTTGTTCAGGTACAGGCTTAGGATGTGTGTTGCCAAACATACCTTTCTTATGTGCACGACACGCTACCTATCCATTTCATAGTTTTTATTCTTTTTCTACCCACTTTGGAGCTAGTCCTTGTAATTCTGCCTCTGCTCTGCATATGCTCCCTTTTGCATTTCCACTCATCCCATTGTGCCCCTTTACACTGGGTAGTGTTTTTGTTTCATGCAGTGGGGCTGCTTTGTTTCCCACTGCAAGTGTCAGGTACGTCAGTGGCTTTATCAAGCTCTTCCAGTGTAATGTTCTCAGTAAACCTCTGCAGTCTTTGTGGTTGCAGCCTTAATTTCCTGGACTTCTTTAGCTTGTGGCTTGCTTCATACAGAAAAAGCACAGAACCCCATTTCATTCCTTTAATATCTTACACTTTCTGTAAAGCACAGAGACTTAGTAGTGACATATAGTTTTTTGGTCCCTCTTTCTGACTTCCCTGGCGGAGTCTTTACTTCCAGCAGCACTGCAGACTGCCAGCTATAGGGATTGACTCCATAAAGTCTTGCATCATGAACTCTTGGTCATGATGTGTTGTTTTAACAAAAGTCTTCTCTGAAAGTTCCACCATAGCTCAGGTATCCTGTAGCCGGTTACCTAGCTGGGATAGGGGTGAGCTTTTCCTACAGTGACAGTCCCATCCTCGAGCAGAAGAAGAGATGGTGGCAGGAAACAGCATTTCCTACCAATCTAACCAATTAGGCTTTTTTTTTTAACAGGGGTTCCTCTCTTTTCCTCTGCCCTAAACGAACAGGCTCTTGAAAGACAGGTACAGATCTTTTTCCAAAAGGCAGCCACGCTATTGACACAGAGAAAAAGGGTTTCACACAATATGTAGAGAGTTCTGGGCAGACACAAAATGTGTATCCACATCTGAATCTGCAAAAATGATCAGAGGCTATCCCCTTCAGCATTCACAGATAAGGAAACCCGTGGATATAAAGTGAATATCCATGGATTTGCAGGGCTCTAACAATATCTATCATATGTTTATTCTGAGTGATGCATACAGATGGATAGCTTTAAACCCAGACTTACACCTTTTGAAATTAATGGGTACAATCTGTTTCTTGAGACATTATTGATTTTGATGGCACCAGTGGGCCTGGTTGCAGAGGATGGACTTGCTGTAACAGAAGCAAGATGCATCTTATATGCTTTGATATTGAATTAAGAAAGTAAGAACAATGTCTTTTATTCAGCTGAACATAGAGTTCTGTTGACTTAAAATGCAAATTAACTGTGGCACAATATATTGCAAGTGCTGATAATTACTAGGGACCTTAACTCAAAATGTGTCATTATATCTGCAAACATTTGAAACGTGACATATCAGAAGTGTCTGCTAATTGTTATGAATAATTATAGCCAAGATTTTCCTTTCACATTAAAAAAAGAGATAAGAGATCCAAAATATTTCTTCTTTGATAAGGTAATCAAGAAGCAGAGATTTCTGTAACTCATTGGCCAAGACATGAATATTTTTGTTTTTGATTTGTCCACAGTCACTTAGCACACGGATATATACATACACAATCTGATTGCTTACCAAGGCTACAGTCCTTATTATGTGGAACTGTGAGAAGATAGTTTCTTGCACAGCCTCATCACATGAGAGTTTCCAGCCAATCGTAAACCTGGATTTTCCGGCATGTAAGAGGCAATAGGTTTTGTGTGCAGTACTGAAACTCATCCTGGATGCCTAGCTTCAGAGTGACTCAATGACCTCTCGAGGTCCCTTCCAGTCCTATAATTCTATGATTCTATGATTCTATCTTTGACAGGTTCGGTGTTGCTTTGGTTGCACTTTAAATAGCTGACAGACATATCAATGGCTCTTGTGCTTTTTCAGGTTAAGTCATTCCTTTAAGGTGTTGAGTCATAAGTAGTTGATGGAACGTCAAACTTAATGATGTGAAACCTGGGAAAAAAAAGATAACATGGATGCCATGCTGAGCAGCCCAAATCAAGATATTTTCTATTTGCAATAAAAGAAAGAGATTCAGATGTACCAGTTCTTACATAAAAATGGCATGGTTTGGAAGATCCCATTTGTGAAGGAGAAAAAAGTTGCTTATTAGTGATGGAAGAAACAGATTATGATATTTCCATTTAAAATGAAATGAAGACCACTGTTTTAAGAACAGACAATTGTTTAATATGTTCTGACATGGAATATCATTGAAAAAGTTCCTCTGAATTAATTTAGAGCCAAAGTATCGATTGCAGATGCACATAGCTTGACTGTCTTGGAAACATGGGATATGAAGTGACTTGCTGGTATTTGCATTCACAGAGATGGCAGCTTTACAAAAGAGAGATAATGGAATAGTTGAGACATAGAGTAGAATATATCATACCATGTCTAGCTATGATTAAAAGCCTGTGCTTATTAGATGCATAAAATGTATTACTTAATCATTTTTGGGACATATAATTTTCCGATTATTTATGCATCACAGTAATTAATGATAGGAGGGACAAAGTCAATGATTCACTATGTAACACATTGGTAGTTACCTGGGGAGGAAAAAATTACAGTACTACCAATTATTTGCTTTAATGTTTTTGTAATTATGCCCTACACCCAAGTTGAAAAATTCTTTTTTTAAACTCCATTCCTATCAATGAAACTGCTTTCCTTTTAGGCCTTCAATTAAGCCTCATTTCTAAGCTGCCATCTAAAAACATTGAATTCCATAAAAACCTCATTTGTCATTTCGTTTGGCTGGCAATATACAGCAATTGTGAAATCCTGCTCTTAAAATGTTGTCTTGATAAGCTAATGTAGAGAGGTGAAGGATGATCTTAATAGATGGAGCTGGGCCTCGGGTGTTGTGGGTTTAATTTCTGATTTGGCCCCAGATGCAGGACCTCAGTCAAAGTTTTTTGTGGCCAATATTATTGGGTGAAAGCGCACCATTGTGTGTGGTGGGTGGGAAGGAGCAGTGTGGAATCCACAACAGTCTCACTCTAATCCCAAATCTCCTTGGCTACGTCTAGACTGGCACGAATTTCCAGAAATGCTTTTAACGGAAAAGTTTTCCGTTAAACGCATTTTCGGAAAAGAGCATCTAGACTGGCACGGACGCTTCTCCGCAAAAGCACTTTTTGCGGAAAAGCGTCTGTGGTGAATCTAGACACGCTTTTGCACAAAAAAGCCCCGATCGCCATTTTCGCGATCAGGGCTTTTTTTGCGGAAAACAAATCTCAGCTATCTACACTGGCCCTTTTGTGCAAAAGTTTTGTGCGAAAGGGACTTTTGCCCGAATGGGAGCAGCATAGTATTTCCGCAAAAAGCACTGATTTCTTACAGTAGGAAGTCAGTGCTTTTGCGGAAATTCAAGCGGCCAGTGTAGACAGCTGGCAAGTTTTTCTGGAAAAGCGGCTGATTTTCCAGAAAAACAGGCCAGTCTAGACACAGCCCTTGGGTATGTCTACACTACTGAGGAAGTTCAAAGCTGCTGCTGTCGATCTTCCAGGGTTCGAATTAGCGGGTCTAGTTAAGATAGCTCATTTGAAGTGAAAGGGTCACTCCAATTGATGTCAGTAATCCTTATTTCAGGAGGAGCAAGGGAAGTTGAAGGAAGAGTGTTTTCCCTTCGACTTCCTGTAATGTAGACAGAGCCAGAAGCAGAGTTAAACTTCTTTGATTTCAGCTACACAATTAACATAGCTGAAGTTGCGTACCTTAATTCAACATTGTCCCACAGGGTAGACATACTACAATCCACTCTGAAAGGTTAGGAGAAGATTAGGTACAACGTCCAGGGTGGAGGTTGTCCAACAGCAGGGGAATGAAGGCTTTGGTGGGGGGGACTTACAATCACCCCCATCTCTGTAGAAGTAAAACTTGGAAAACTGCAGTAAAACTGTAGTTAGTTCTTCCACCGATTCCCAGCATGCTGAGGAATGCCTGGTGGAGAAGTGCTTTATGTCCATATGTAAATAATTACAGGATAAAGTGCTAGTAGGTAACATTCACAAATGTTTAGAATTGTTCTTAGATTTTGTAGGACCAATACACCTTATTCCTCTGCACTGCAAGTGTGTTCCATGGTGCAGCTCTGTATCTGTGCCTTCATGGGTCACAAATGAACAGGGCTCGACAAATCAGGCAATCTACTCACCCGTGGCAAGTAGATTTTAGCCTGATGCGGCCGCTCAGCGCGATCTGCGCATGCACAGTGTGCGCTTCCTAGTGGCTTGAGAGCTGGGCTCGCCGCCGCTTGGCGAGCCCTGAAAATGGGAATGCCAAAATCAGAACAAACTGCTGAGAAATAGGGCAGACAGTCTTCAAAGCTGGTGTCTATTCTCCCATAAGATATACCAAACCAGTAACATAAGTTAACTTCTGTTTCAGCACAATGACTAGCAAGAAGTAATAAATGTCCCAGAGGGGTAGCTGTGTTAGTCTGTATCTGAAAAAACAACAAGAAGTCCTGTGGTACCTTAGAGATGAAAGCTTATGCCCTAATAAATCTGTTAACCCTGGTCTATACTAGGGAGTTATTACGAAATAACCCCTCCAGATCAAATTTATAACACGAGCGTCCACTCTACTCCTGCTTTCATCAGGGAATAACACTAATTTCAAAATGGTTATTTCGAAATAGTGTAGTTGGGACACTCTGCTGCTATTTATTAAATAGGAGTTATTAAATCAATTTTAGTTATTTCAAAATAGTTTCCTAGTGTAGACATGCCCTCTAAGGTGTCACAGGACTCCTCATTTTTTGAAGAAGCCTTAAAAGCAGTTTCCTTAGGAATTCTAGTCCTTTTACTACCACCAAAAACACTGAACTTAATGATAAATTGTTATTAAATACCAATTTCATTAAATAAAATATTATTTTGATCCCAAAGGATGAGCTATATATTCAGGTCAATATGTCACTCAGATCTTACCTAATAATTACGCTGTTGCCAATCTTTTATTATAAAAAATCTAAAGGTTTATTTGTAGAAAGAAAGAAAGAAAGAAAGAAAGAAAGAAAGAAAGAAAGAAAGAAAGAAAGAAAGAAAGAAAGAAAGAAAGAAAGAAAGAAAGAAAGAAAGAAAGAAAGAAAGAAAGAAAGAGATTAAAGGGGTCAAATATATACAATAATTTCAAAGTTCTTGGTTCAGGGAGTTAGCAGTGATGGAATAAACTGCTGGTTTAAATCAAGTCTCTGGTTGATTCCAAATCATTCAAAGGCCCTCCATTTTCTTAGTTATATCGATTTGATTAGTACAAGTTTGCAGTCCAGAAGTTTGAGCAGGAAAGAGGTCGGAGCAGGAAACAGCAAAAATGGAGGGAATCTCATGGTTTTTACTGGTTACAGGTAATTACAGGTAAAGATGAAATATGAAGTAACATATCTATGCATAATCTTGCTTCATCACAGCAGTGACCATTACCAATATTTCAGATGGAATGTCCATTCAATGTATATGAGAGTCTTCCACTATTCACTGCCAGTTAAGTATCCCTCAGTGAGCCACTTAAATTGAGCAAACATTGGAAATATGGGTAGAGAACTAACACTCGTAACTTCAAATATAAAAAGACACATGCATACAAATATCTGATTAAAATGTAACTGCAAAATAATTGCTCCAAGCACTGTTATCTGTACACAACAAATCCTGTTCCAAGGTGGTTCAGTAAGGTGTCTATGGAAAGGTTATGATTTTCTGAACATGAGTATGCTAACATCACAATCTCCTTACACCTGTTCTTAACATGTACATCTCCTTCCAGCGGGTCCCTACTACAGCAGCAGAGGGAAAAGTCCTAATGTGGGGTTTCTTAGTGCCATGATTCACAAGGAACAATCTGCAGTGTGGTGACCTGACATAAACCTTCCTATTCCCAACATCTCCCTAACCCCATCAAAACCTCTATTTTGTTGTCAGAGGCCACAGATGAGTATATCTCTCTAAACCAGCTTTGCTGATGATTGTGCTCCAAACATTTAACCCTTTGGAGAAGAAAATGTATTATGTTAGGCCTGGTCTACAATAGGACCTCAGTCTGAAATAACTATCCTACTCCCTGGGTTGAATTTGTAAGCAATGTGTCCACTCTACCAAGCCCATTATTCAAGAATAATAACTCAAAGGCTGTATTCTGCTTTTCATGAGGAATAACACTATTCCTGAACAAGTCAAAAATAACATTAGTATGGATGCTCCAGTACTATTAATTCAAACTAATTGACCTCCAGGAGACCTCTGGCAACTCCCCAAAGTTCTTCCTGGGGCTCTGAGTCTGAGGTAGCGCGTCCTTATTAATGGAGCCTGCCTTGGCCTACATTTGATTCTTTCCTGTAGTGAGAACATGGAAGTTCAAATTTGTAAAATCAGTTGCCCAGAAATCAAACTTAGTAAATTTGAAATAATCTCCTAGGGGATGTCTACACTAGCTCGTTAATTCGAGCGAGGTAGGCAAATGAGGCGACCGGAGTTGCAAATGAAGCCCGGGATTTAAATATCCTGGACTTTATTTGCATGTTCCTGTCTGGTCGCCATTTTGAAATTTCACTAGCCCGAACTCATTGCTGCGCTGCTACACGCGGCAGTGAAATGTTAATTCGAACTAATTCCTTAGTTCGAATTAACTGTTACTCCTCATTCCACGATGAGTTCGGGCTAGTGAAATTTCAAAATGGCGACCGGACCGGAACATGCAAATAAAGCCCGGGATATTTAAATCCCGGGCTTCATTTGCAACTCTGGTCGCCTCATTTGCCTACCTCGCTCGAATTAACGAGCTAGTGTAGACATACCCCTAGTGTACACATGGCCTTAGAGAGATGCCCAACAACAGTTGCCAGTCAAACTTAGTACTGTTTGAAGATTTCTTTAGACTTCCCCTAACAACAACAACAACAACAGAGAGAGAGAGAGAGCTTGGAGGCTTACAGTGTCTCATGAAGACTTTTTTTAAATGTAGCACATTTCGGCAGGTCATGTGGGTGGCATATAAAACAATAAAACCTCCAGCTGTACAAAACCTTTGGGTGCAAACACTTGTGTTGAGATGTTTTGTTTATTATTTATTCCAAAAACAGCTAAATCTGAATAGGTTTTGATTCCTGCCAAGAAATCAGTATGTATCCTCGCACAAACCAGATCCCTGCTGTGCTCCAGGTTTACTATAGAGAAAACATTCATTTATTGCAAGTATTCATAAGGCAGAACTGTTGATCTTAATGCTGAAGGATTTGAGTGATATTTCCCTGTCTGTATTTAGACATACCTGGCAAAAAAGAGTATAGTCATGCAATGCTCGGTTCATATGTATGTTCTGTACCTAGATTGCTGGTTAAATGCAATGCCAGTTAGAATAGCAGAGATACCACTGGTTTTAATTGGTCCTGAGATACTTGTGTTTTAAGGGCTTTTTCTGTTTGGTGCTGCTTGTGTGTATTAACACCAGGTCCAGGCCTTAGTGTCCTAATTCCCCCTAATAAGCACAGCTTTCATGTTTGGTTTCTGTATTTTCATGGAAACTCCTTACAGCAATGTTTCCTCAAACGCCCATGCCTTTGTTAGGTACGAAGGGAATAAAAGGAGCTGAAAACTCACTCAAATAGCTAACATCTGTCAAAGGGAAGGGGCCGTGCTCAAGTTATACTATTGCTCCTCCTTCTATCCCAGCTGAAATCTTTATTCTGAGATACCGAACATATTATCGCACATTTTAAAAAAGTCAGACTCTGTGTGAAAGGGAATCGTGAGGTTTTCAGTTGCACAGGGGAGGGAAGGAGGTGGGGGAATCAGGCAACGGCTCTTGCTTTGCTAGGAAGGCTCGTGGCTAGGGGATCCGCTGAGCACACCTACACTGTGGCTGGGAGGTGTGATTCCCAGCATGCATACTTGTGCAAAGTGCACTCCAAGGCTATGTCTAGACTGCAGGCTTCTTTTGAAAGAGCCTCTTTCGAAAGATCGCGTCTAGACTGCAGGCGGATCTTTCGAAAGAGAAATCCGCTTTTTCGAAAGAGAGCACCCAGCGAGTCTGGATGCTCTCTTTCGAAGACGGCCTATTTACATTGTAGAACGCCTTCTTTCGAAAGAGGATCTTTTGAAAGAAGGCGTTCTTCCTCGTGAAACGAGGTTTACCGCCATCGAAAGAAAAGCCGCGTTCTTTCGAAATAATTTCGAAAGAACGCGGCTTGAGTCTGGACGCAGGGGAAGTTTTTTCGGGAAAAGGCTACTTTTCCCGAAAAAACCCCTGAGTCTGGACACGGCCCAAGAGTGCTAAAAATAAGAATGGGTCAGTCCAAACGTCCATCTAGCCCAGTATCCTGTCCTCTGGCAATGGACAGTGCCAGCTGCCCCAGAGGGAATGAACACAACAGGGAATCATCCAGTGATCCATTCTCTGTTGTACATTCCCAACTTTTAACCAACAGGCTAGAGACACCATCTCTGCCCATCCTGACTAATAACCATTGGTGGACTTATCCTCCATGAATCTACCTAATTCTTTTTGTGAACATTATTATAATCTTGGCCTTCACCACATCCTCTGGAAAGGAGTTCCACTGATTAACTGTGCATTGTGTGAAGAAAGATTTTCTTTGTTTTAAACCCACTGCCTATTAATTTCATTTGGTGACCCTTAGTTCTTGTATTATGAGGAGTAAATAACACTGTCTTATAAACTTTGTCATGATTTTATAGATCTCAATCATATACGCCTTTAGTCATCAATTTGCCAAGCTGAAAAGTCCCAGTCTTATTAATCTCTCCTCAAATGGAAGCTGTTCCATACCCCCAGATAATTTTTGTTGCCATATCTATCTCCAATGTATCTTTTTTGAGACCCCCATCTCAAAAATCAGACTCAGATATAGAACAGAGTCATAAAGAGAGTAAGGGGACAGATCCCAGGTATTTAGACTACTAAAGAGGCAGGCTGGCTAGTGGACTGCACAAGAAGGCCAAACCAGGTTGGATGTCTGTTTCCAGCTTTAGGCAGCTGAATGAATTGGCAAGGGCTTGTCTACATGAAGGAGTCATATGCCCTTAAGTGCACCAAGGTGTTGTTCACTCACTGGCCCATGCCCTAGTGTGTATTAATGTAGTCCTATTTGGGAACAGCACTATGTTAATGCACAATAGGAAACTTTTAGTTGTACCAATTGGCTCTATGCAGGCCCCTGAGCATGCAACACATTGATGCACTTTAGAAATCATAGCCCTCTTGTTGCATTGCTTCTCCACATAGACAAGCCCAGAAGAATCGAGGGCAGAGTAGGGAATTCAACCTGGATCTTCTAAATGCTGGACCAGCACCCTAATTCCTAGATCCTTCCATTCCAGTTTAAATGCAAGGATAGTCCCACTTCAGCGTTGTTTCCTACTAGTCAATTTTTCCGTTCGTATTTTTTGTTATTCTCTTCCTCCTCCACTTCTGTAGCTTTGACGCATCTTTTATTCCATGTGGTGCAGTGGATAGTTATTAATGTCTCCTCTCATTCCCAGGCCCTTCTGCATCTCTGTCCTGTTGTTGCCTCCAGTGACATGCAATGATGATAATGGGCTGCATTGCCACTGGCAGGCTGCTCCAAAGCCCTGCATGGACTAGTTCAGAGGTGCATACTTGCTTAGAAATCCAGGAGCTGCTCTACCCAAGGGGGAGAAAGAGAGATCACTTGCTGTATTAGGAGCGGAACATTCCCTGCCACTTCCTAGCAGAGTAGTTTAGGCTCAAGTTGCATTGGATGATAATTGTTTTAACTACCCTTGTGGCTCTGTTTTTTATCCAGGGGCATAGCTAGAGAAGCTGGGCAATGCTGGGTAACTAATGTCTCCCTTATTCTGAGAGGATTCATAATTGGGTGGGATAGCTCACCTCTGGCATTCAGCAGCAGATTGGTCTTTTATTTAAAGCTTTTCAGTTCAAGTTTATGCCTCTTCTCCCTCCTGCCATAGGAAGAAAAAACAAACACACACCAAGTCGCTTTGCTTCTCAAGAGAGACAGGAGTGGCAATTCCATTGTTTTGTTACACAAATAAGGGTTTAAAAAACTCTGGGCTGGGGGAAGTCTTTAAAAATGCCAGTGCACTTAAAAATAGCTCCCCTCAATGAATGGCTGTATGCAAGAAAAATAAGTGTTGTTAGACTGCTGAGCCAGCTTCATTCAGAAGAAAAATGAAAGCACATGGTAAGCCAGTAGTTGTGCTCTTTTCTTTTAAGAGTGATTTTTTTAGTTGCTGTGAAGAAACACTGGATTGACATCCCTGGAGCCTCAAGGGACGAGTCTCCTTTAGCCACAAGAAAATAGCAGAGTCAGCAACAGCACAATTTATTTCTATTACAGTAGTTGATAAGTGGCCCCACAGAGATTAGGACCCTGCTGTGTTAGGAGCTGTACGAACAAATACAACAGTTGGTGCTCCTGAGAGCTTACAACCTGAAGAGACAAGACAAAGAGGTGCCAGTTGGTGAAGCATCTGGACCAAGGTCACGGCAAATCTTGGGCAGCACCAGAAAGAGAAATCAGATTTCCTGAATCCTAGTCAAGTGCTCCATCCCCTGGCCTATGGTGCCTCACGCTAACAGAAGCTTCCCCATTACACTCATGTCAACGTGCCGCAGTTCAGGCTTGACGTCATCACATCTGGAACAAGCAGGTGTTTCTACCAATTCAACCTTCTGGTTGTTCTCTCTCTCATGGGCCGGCAAGCAGAATTTCCCCTCTACCATGTGTAACCCTTCTGCCAGGTGAAGAGGGCAGCAGTCAGAGCCAGGTTCAATATCTGGGAAGTTTCTAGGGTTTGTTTGGAAGTTGAAGCGGCAACCAGACAGCAAGCAGGGAGCTAGAGAAGCTTGAAGCAGGGAGCAAAATGCAGGACAATGTAGCACTTTAAAGACTAACAAGATGGTTTATTAAATGATGAGCTTTCGTGGGCCAGACCCACTTCCTCAGATCAAATAGTGGAAGAAAATAGTCACAACCATATATACCAAAGGATACAATTAAAAAAAATGAACACATATGAAAAGGACAAATAACATTTCAGAACAGGAGGGGGGTGCGGGGGGGGGGAGGAAAGAAGGTAAGTGTCTGTGAATTGACGATATTAGAGGTGGGGAGAGTGGGATGTTTGTGAGTTAATGGTATTAGAGGTGATAATTGGGAAAGCTATCTTGATAATGTGTAAGATAGTTCAAGTGTTTGTTCAATCCTCTTTGGAGAGTGTCGAATTTTAACATGAATGACAGTTCAGAGGATTCCCTTTCAAGTGCAGATGTAAAAGGTCTTTGTAGCAGAATGCAGGTGGTTAAGTCATTGAGAGAGTGTCCTTTCTGGTTGAAATGGCAAGAAACTGTTTTTTCTTTGTGATCTTGTCTGATATCTGTTTTGTGGGCATTAATCCTTTGGCGAAGTGTCTGAGATGTTTGTCCAATGTACATAGCAGACGGACACTTTTGGCACATGATAGCATAGATTATATTTCTGGATGCGCAGGAATATGTGTTCTTGATCTTATAACTCACTTGGTTAGGTCCAATAATGGTAACAGCAGAATAAATATGTGGACAAAGCTGGCAACGGGGTTTGTTGCAAGGGAACCAGGGACAGAGGCAGAGCCATGTGGGGACTAGGCTGTGTTTCATGAGTGTTATAGCTGGGTATGGATCTGAATGAGATATATGAGAGAACAGAAGCAGTTAGCAGGAAGCTTGTGGAGCAAGGCCCCAATGAAAGACACTCACTGAGCCTGGCTGGGAAACCTGAAAGTATTTGCTCACAATACAGACTGGATTAGAGAAGATACCTAAGTACTGGATTGAAAGATCCTTCACTTTGATTGGGTAGAACCAGGGACCCAAACAAGAACCACTGTAGCTCACTCTGAACTGTAATTGTTCTTAGGGTTATTGCCTTCTTCCCTTTTCTGCCAATCCTAGTGAACCACTTTGCTATGTGTGAGTAGTTACTGATGCCTCTCTTGCTTAGTGCCTACAAGGCCTAGTATTTGAAGCATCCCAGAATCTTTTTGAAAATTACTTTGATGTCTTCTTCTCTGGGGATGATGACCTGGAGAGTACAGGCTTGATCGCATGGGATTAGGACTGAAGATGCCAGACCTGTGAGAGTGGGATCACAGAGGATCCCAATCCATCACAAGCAAAGTTCTGTGAACAAATGCAAGAAAGAGACCCGGTTTAGCTTTCTGTGAGCTCATGAACAGCCATAGTCTTGGTAAAAAAAGATGGAGGGACACACATGTGAGGACCATTGATGAGTGAATGGCGTTACTATGAGAGATGCATATTCCCTCTCTAGGACTGATGACACTTAAGACTTGCTATCAAAAGGCCTATTGGTTCTGCATCCTAGATCTGGCCAGTGGCGACTGCAAAGTGGAAGTGCTCCCTATCATTGGCAGAAGAGAGCATTCACTGCCAAAGAGGGGCTCTTTTAATTTAGTCATGCCTTTTAGACTCAAACTCCCCTGGAACATTCCAAAGGCTGATCAGTAACATGCTGGCATATCTGCAGTACACATTTTTCTAAACTTAAACTTAAAAAAAAACAGCCCACGAAAGCCCATGAAAGCTCATGATACCATCTACGTGTTTTGTTAGTCTATAAAGTGCTACCAGACCATTTGTTGTTTTTTAAGTTTATCCTGTACAGACTAAAGTGGCTACCTCCTGGAACTTCTGGACATTTTTCTAAGAGTATCTTGATATCGCCATTTTGGGGGGTTGTTCTAAGAGCCCTTCCGGAAGCTGGGTTTTGTGCTCAAGAGGTTGTTCCAAGCCAACTTAAAGGTAAAACCATCCAAATGCATTTTTTCTGTGACTAGACAAATTACCATCACTTGATTTATATGACCTAGGTATAGGGAGAGACTCTGAACAGATGGAAAACATCCGATCCTCGTTGGTGCCATATTTTGACACTGAAGGTACAGAGTTGCATTGGCTTGGCTTCATTCTACCATAGACTCATTGTTGACTGTCACAATGGCACAACCACTGCGCAAGTTGGCAGAGAAAGGGCAAACATTTGAGTGGACTATCCCATGCCAACATGCCTTTTTGGAACTAAAGCAGAGGCTCGTTTCTGCACCCATATAGGCCTACCCAGATCCTCAGTTGCAATCTGTGTGTGTGCTACATGGCACTGAACGTAAGAACATAAGAACGGTCATATTAGGTCAGACCAACGGTCTGTCCAGCCCAGTATCCTGTCTGCTGACGGTGGCCAATACCAGATGCCCCAGAGGGAGGAAACACAACAGGTAATCCTCACATGATCCCTCCCCTGTCACTTACCTCCAGAGAATCAGAGGCTAGAGACACCATTCCTACCAATCCCGGCTAATAGCCATTGATGGACCTAATCTCCATGAATCTATCTAGCACTTTTTTGAACCCTGTTAAAGTCCTAGCCTTCACCACATCCTCTGGCAAGGAGTTCCACAGATTGACTGTGCGCTGAGTGAAGAAAAACTTGCTTTTTTTTTCGGAGGCTACATCTACACTACCAGGTTTTTTTGAAATAAATTATTTTGAAATACTAACTCTCAAAATAACTATTTCAAAATGGCACATCCACACAATGAGGAAGCCTTGAAATTAGATTGAGGCAGGATCCCTTATTGTGGACATGCTGTCTTGACGTGCAGCCCCAGGAATCACTGGGGTGTGGTTACTTTGAATGAGTCTGGGGAGTAGTTATTTTGGAATTATAGAATCTGAGCATCCACACTAACCCTCTCTCAAAATGGTAATAATTTTGAAATAATGGGCTTTCTGTGTGGATGCTCACCATGTTATTTCAAAATAACTCTGTAGTGTAAACATGCTCTGAGAGAAGCAGCTGGTACTGCTTCATGATACCAGATTGCTTTGCCAAATCGGCAGAGGTTTATCCACTGCCTAACCAAGATAGGGTACGTCTACACTACAACGTTAATTCGAACTAACTTAGTTCGAATTAGTTAATTCAAACTAAGCTAATTTGAACTAACAGATCCAGACTAAAAAACTAGTTCGAATTAGCGTTTTGCTAATTCGAACTAGCATGTCCACATTAAGTGGACCCTGAACCGGGGTTAAGGATGGCCGGAAGCAATGCCGGCAGGGCATCAGAGGAGGACTTAGAGCGTGGAGATGCTTCTCAGGGTAGCCGAGGGCTGTGCTTACAGGGACCCTACCCCCACCCCAGACAGACAGTTCTCAGGGGTGCCCCGCTTGCAAAGCAGTCCTGGCTTGGAGTGCCTGGAGTACCCACACTCGGCACATCACAGCACTCGGCCATCAGACCAGCTGCACTTGCCGCAGGCTGCCATCCGGGGAGAGGAGGCAATTGGGGGGGCTGCAGGAGAGCTTCTATCCCGAGGAGCCTGCAGAGCCAGCCCAGTCCTCCCCATCGGGGGCTCGTACCCCATTCCACCCTCACCTCCTTCCACTTACCCTTCCCTAGCCCCCCTTCCTGATGTACAAAATAAAGGACACGTGTGTTCAAAAATAGAAACTCTTTATTTAACAAAACTGGGGGAAACTGGGAAAAGGAGGTGGGAGAGGGGAAGAGAGAGGGTGGGAGAGGGGAGGGGGAAAACTGGGAGGAGGGAGCTGGAAGGGGGAAGCAAGGGAAAGGAGGGGGTGGGGAAACTCAAGGATCAGGGGTGGGAGTCTCGCCGGGCCAACCGCCTCCCAGCATGGCGAGGGAGGGGGCCTCGGCATCCCCGGGGGGATGGGGTGGAGGGTGTGGAGGTTGAGGTGGCGGGGGTGACATTGAGGAAGACGGTGTGGGGGTTGAGGAGGAAGAGGTGGGAGGGGGGCAGGAGTGGGAGGAGGGACAGCAGTTGGGGGGGCAGCAGGCGCAGGACCGGCACGGGGCACCATGCTCTGCAGCAGGACCTGCAGGTTTGTGCTCAGCCCTTGGACCTCAGCCAGCAGCTCGTGGCAGAGCTGGAGGTCTTCCCGCATCCAGGCCTGCAGTGTGCGGTGCACGGCTCGCAAGGACCCCAGGTGCTGGTCCCAGTACTCCTGCTCCATGCTGGCGGTCCGGAGCAGGCCGCGGGTGCGGGAGCATGTCCTGGGCGGGGTGGTGCGCCCTGCACGAGCAGCTGGTGCAGCTGTAGAGAAAGAAGAGAAGGGGTCAGTTCTCCCTGGGGACGCAGAGGATGATGCCCAGCCCTCTCCCCCACCCCGCAATGTGAGGGTGACCATGTCCTGCACCGTCAGAGCTGCAGTGCTTGTACAGAGGCCATGGTCAGGATGTCTGGCTCTCCCCGGGACTGGGAGCTGCCCCAAGACCGCACCCATGTCCCTGTGCCATGTATAGTGTGGCCGGGGCGGTGGGGGAGAGGGGGAGATGTCCTCTGCCTCCGTGTAGAGGGGACATGTGAAGGGAAAGCATCCTGCTGGGTCCTGCCCCAGGGTTGGGAGCATGTCAGGTCTCTTCGCACAAGCATGTGCCTATTAGGCCATGGCCCCTGGGTGTCACGCAGCTGGAGCCACCTGCCCAAGGGTGGCATGGCACGTGCTCGCACGTGCACAGGTGTCTGCGTGATCCGTGGAAGGCATGGCCCACGCGCGCGGTCTCTGGTTGCTGTGGTGCTAAGTTGCGAGAGAAAACATATTTTTAAACAAGAACACAACCTTCAGGACGTGAACTTGGTGCCCATGCAATAGTCAAGTGACGCCATGGAATTCCATGTTGATTTGTCTCAAACACTGTCAGCCCAACCAAGGGACCCAGAATCTTAAAGTCAAGCAGGGTTCTTTCTTTCTGTCTGGTCACTGTGAGTGAAATGTTTTACAGACAAATTTATTCCATCACTTCTCACTATTCAATCCCATTGTCTGCAAAATATTCTGTCAGTGAGATTAATAGGTAGCATTTTTTCAACCAATTAATCCTGAATCTGAAGTGTAAATTGTTGGCATGGGAGTAAGAAAAAAAAAGTCCAAGTCATTTGATCTGAGCTGTGTTTGATCCACAGGGGAAACAGAAGTAACCAGTAGTGCATCCACAGTCAGAGTCTCAAATTACTGTGAATTAATAATCTGAAAAAATGAGACAGGGTCAATTAAAACGTTGTTTCAATTTTAAGCTTATTATGCTTACCTTAAAGTAATGCATTTTAAAGTGACGAGTTGTTTTGAACCAGTAAACGAGATTTGTTGTTGTTTCAGGAGTATCCAGATGGGATGTTTTTATAACTTCAACACTTTTTTCAACATTTTTGGAAATGGGAAATTGGTTGAAAACTGACCCTGACAGTTTTTGTCAAATCCACATTCTCTGACCAAAAAGCATTGCCGAAGTAATGTCAATCAAATAAATTGAGATTAGACAGAGGAAGGATCAGGGACTTGCTGGGATTAACAACTAAAGAAAAATTAAAAGTGTTGGATGCGACCAACAGGAGAATCTACAGCTTATGAGTATTTGAAAAACATTAATATCATTTGGGATAATACAAAATTACGCTTTAATTTGATTCAATTCTTTCTATTTAAATCTAGGATATAACCCAAGATAAAGATTCCTCACATCCATATCTATTCCCTACAAGCAATCAAAATGGAGGATTACCAGGGAGAAAAAAGTCAATATAGAGGCTATAACATGTGTGCGCTGAGTGATGCACACCTGCCATGAGTACCTCCTATCATATGTTTCCCGCCTTTCCTCTTTTTCCCCACTCTTTTCTGACAGGAGGCTGGCCTCCATTTTAAAGAGAAAAACAAAATGGAAGACATAAAAAAACCCGACACCCCTCCCCCAACATTTGCAGTGTTGTAAACTTTTCCTCCTATTCCTGGCATCTTCTATAAGATGATGACATCAATAGATAAGTCTTCAGTGACTCAGGCCTCCACTAAACCACACAGTCAAAACTGAATGAATCTCCTCTGGGTATAGCAGAGAGCTCAGCAAAACTATCTGCCTTCACTAGAGTCTTCAGCTCTGTCTCTGGGATCTTTACATCTAGCCCTTTTTCTCGGTCTTTTTAGACTAGTTTAATCTCCTTTTGAGTGACATTGGCCACTCCAGCACTGGCTGGCTTGTTTGGGGATCTAGGCCCACTCATTACTCTTGGCCCCAAGCCCATGGACCCTGTATGCAGCAGCCATGTACCACTGTCCCCAGAGTGCTTCCTCTATTCCCTGGGTCTTTTCCCACATAACCCCTTTCTTTTTACTCATTACTAGTCTATCCATGGCAGGTGTTTATATAACCTGTTCTTAAAAATTTCCAGTAATGGAGATTTCACAACCTGTCTAGGTAACACGTTAACTACCCTTATAGTTAGGAAGCTTTTCCCAATTGCATCAAGTCCCCTAGCCCCTTGGAACATTTGCTCTTTCATTCTTCAGTGGAGAATTGTGTTGTCTTCGCAAGTTGTGATGGGGTTTAGTGCAACAATGCTTTGTAACATTATTCAGCCCTCAGCCCCACCCAGTAGCTAACCGAAGGGGATAAAAAGCCTAACTGATCTGAACTGGGGTTCTTCTCCTTTATTAAAAAGGCTATCTGGAAGGGAAAGAGGGAGAAAAGAGAGAGAGAGACAGAGAGAACTTTTCCCCCCCTCTTCTCCTCTGAAGGAAGCAGCAGTGTCTCCTTGCAGAACGACACCCCTCAGGATACAGCAGTTGTCTTCAAATCTGTGACCATAAAAAATCATTATCTCTGTGAAATACAGCAATTTGGGAGATAATCAAACAGTGACCAGGGGGCATAGCTGCCAATCTGAAGGATTATGCTCTGTGCACGCTTGATTCCGTCTGACCTTCCTCCGAGCCAGCTGTCAGCTTGGCGAAAACGCACACGGATCGACTCAGGGCACATTCATTAGACTGTCTTCGGTGAAGAAGTCATTTGCATAAAACCCCAGCTTTCTTAATTAGTACTTCATTTTTCCCTTGACTTATTTTGTGGCTAAGTTCACTCGATTTTTCTCTCTCTTTTTTTTAAACTTGCCAAAAAATGTAGTGGAGGGGATGGTGTGGTTATAATAAAAAAGGTGGGGGAAGGAAGGAATATGATTTGCAAATTGACTTGGTGATAATTAGCCTATTAACATTTTCAGAGATGTCAGAGGTTTCTAAGTGCACAAAAAATAAGAAGGTATAAATGGGGAATATTGTATTTGAGATTCATCATCTAAACATCTAGGTTGGGAATATTACATTGTTGGGAAGGAAAGTCTGCACCTCCTATGCACTGAAAGACCTCACACTTTCCTCCTTGTCCCAGATCTTGTACATATGATCAAAAGTAATTCAATAAAATTCTCCTCCTCCACTTTTCCAGTATTGGTCATCTCCTTTCAGTTGGACAAATAACCCCCTTCTCCCCCCGCCCCCCACTATGGCTAAGGATGGGAGAAGAGCTTTTCCTTGAGATACATTGCCCACATGTTCTGGCTTTACCAGGACAATCCTATTTTTTTCATATGTTCCAAGAATTTCTTCCATATGGAAATATCCAAGTTTTGAATTTCATCATTCAAGACATTTGTTTGTTCAGGATATGTGGCTATATAAATTAGAATTTGCTTTGTGTTCAGTAGAAGTGTGCACGTAAGGGGAATAAATGTTCCATGTGACTAGTGCAGTTTGGACTAAACAGGAACATTGAATGAGTATAGACACTATCAAAGCTCTTATTTTGTTGTAGGTGGATATGACTGGCACCCAGACCTGAAGAAGACCTGTGTAAGCTTCAAAGTTTGTCAGCTTCACCAATGGAAATTGGTCCAATAAAAGCTATTACCTCACCACTTTGTCTCATTGACACTTGTATGTTTCATAATACTCATTCAGGAGAGCATGTGCCTTGATTTAAGATGGTATGTACCTAACTTTATTCCCATGACTAGTCCCATTTATGCTTAAGTACGTTCCTGAATCAGAATCTAATTTATTGGGGGGAAGAGAGGGGAAGAAACAGAGTGAATCCACATTTTTTCTTAGGAATGCTTTCATGCTTGTAGCCCTGTAAGTCTTTCAAGTGCTACCGGACTCCTTGTTGTTTTTGTTGAAACAGATTAACCCATTTGTTAGTAAATTTGTTAGTCTTGTTTTTTCATAGGACTATTTTCCAAACCTATAAGATGGTACCACAGACATGAGTCTGAGACATTGTCTGAGTTTTTAGATATTTCTTGTACAATGTTGAATTCAGGTCAAATTTCTTCTCTTAGATATGCATTTCTGATTTCAGCCTCAGTTCCCAATTCTTTCACAATGGTGTAATTACAGATTGGCTCATGCTGGAAAATGTGTGTGGATTTAATATACCTGAAAGTTTGGGAGTGTATGGACTCAATGTTTGGGCTAGGCCCATCTTGGTCTATTACTAGATGGAAATGGCAAAATTATCAATAGTAATGCCGAAAAGTGTTCAATAAATATTTCTGTTCTGTATTTAGGGAAAAACAATAATTGATATGTTGATTATAGGACTCTATAGGTTGGATATCTCTTATCCAGCATCCTCAGGACCTGACTTCTCCCAAACCAAGGATTTTGCTGGACTAGAGAAGATCGCTGCTACATCCCCCAGGTGCCGACTCTGCTAGCTGCAGGGTGGGAGGCAGAAGGACTACCTCCAGGCCTTATCAGGCTGCCTGCTGGGTCCCTGGCCCAGATGCTTCTGTGGGGTGCTGGGGACTGACTCTGGCCCTGGTTGGGCTGCTGAGGGCTCAGGCTCTGGTCCCAGACCTGCGGTGCCTGTGGGCTCTAGCCCCACTTCCATGGGTTGTCTTGGGTTCCGTCCCCATGCTGCCATGTGTTGCTGATGCTACCCCAGCCCTAGCCCCAGTCCCACTGCCATGGGCTGCTGAAAGTGCAGGCTCCTGCCCTGTGGCAGCCTGCAGGCTCTGGCCCTGCTTCCGCAGGCTGCCTGAGGCTCTGGCCCTAATTCTGCACTTGCCATGGGCTGTCACTGGCCTGATCCTGCACAGCCGGGGGCTTCCCCGACCCGGTCTCCATGCCACAGGATATTGGGAGCTGATGGATGCTGCTGTCAGCTGCAGCACCACTGCTTCAGGCTGCTGGAGGCTGCTGCCAGCCCCTGCCCGTGCCCTGTCCTGCTGCTTCAGCCTGGCCCCTCCTGGATTGCCCTCCTGCCACTAGGCTACCCGGGTTCTCTGATTATTGAACATCTGTGGTCATGCTGGACCATGGATGTTGTCAAACCATAAAATTCCAGTTTTGGGAGGTGCAACCTGTAGTATTTTTGGAGATGTTAAATAGAAGCCACTAAATTTTGACATTTTTAAAGCACCAGGCCAAGAAAACATGGATCCAAGAGTTTTAAAAGAGCTGACTGAGGAGTTTGCAGGACTGTAAAAGCTGATTTTCACTAAGGCTTGGAGCACTGAGGAAGTTGCACAAGACTGGAAAATAGGTAATGCTGAGACAGTTTTTCAAATGTCTAAATGCGATAACCTCGGCAATCATAGGCTGATCTGCCTGGCATTGCTCTTTGGAGAAATAATGGAGAAGCTGATATGGGATTTGATTAATAAAGATTTAAAGAAGGGTAATGCAATTAACGTGAATTGGCATGGAAAATAGCTCTTATCTATTTAACTTGATAGCTTTTTACGCAGAGATTACAAGTTTGGTTGATAAAAGTTATAGTGTTAATGTAAGATCTATGTAACCCAAAATCTAGTCTCTCCCAATAGATGTTGGCCCCTTAAATGATATTACCTCACCCACCTTGTATGTTTAGACTTCTGTAAAGCATTTGAGTTGGTAATATGCAACATTTTGATTAAAAAACTAAAACATTATAGAATGTACATGTCACACCTTAACTCAATTAAAAACTGGCTAATCAAAATGTGATAGTAAACATGGAATTGTCATTAAAAGGGGATGTTTCTAGTGGATTCCCACAGGGATTGCTTGTTGGCTCTACATTATTTAATATTTTATCAGTGACCTGGAAGAAAACATAAAATCATCATTGATAAAGTTTGTAGATGACACATAAATTGGGGAAGTGCTAAATAATGATGACTGCTTATTGATTCAGAGTGATCTTGGATCACTTGATAAACTAGACAAAAGCAAGTAATTTAAGTTTTAATGAGGCTAAACTTAAATGTATCCATCTAGGAACAAAGAATATAGGCCACACTTACAGAATGCAAGACTCTAACCTGGTACTCAGTGGTTCAAAAAGATTTGGAGTTTGCGATTGTCAAGCAGTTGAACATGAGCTCCCAATATAACCACAACATCTAACTACATTCCCCTGTTTATGCAACCCAGAATTATAAGTAGAAATAGTAGAGAAGCTATTTTAGCTTTGTAATTGTCATTGGAATGCTCTATCCAGTTCTGGTGCCCACAGTTGAAGAAGGATGTTGGTAAATTGGAGATGGTTCAGAGAAGAGCCACAATAGTGATTACAAGATTGGAAAGCATGCTTGATAGTGACAGACTCAAGGAGGTCAATTTATGTATCTTAACAAAGAAATAAGAACTAGGGGTCACCAAAGGAAATTAATAGGCATCAGGTTTAAAAGAAACAAAAGGAAGTTTTTCTTCACTCAGTGCACAGTCAACCTGTGGAACTCCTTTCCAGAGGATGTGGTGAAGGCTAGGACTTTAACAGGGTTCAAAAAAAGAGCTAGATAGATTCATGGAGGTTAGGTCCATCAATGGCTATTAGCCAGGATTGGTAGGAATGGTGCCCCTAGCCTCTGTTTGTCTGGAAATGAGTGACAGGAGAGGGAGCACGTGTGGACTACCTGTTATGATTCCTCCTTCTGGGGCATCTGGTATTGACCACTGTTGGCAGAGAGGATACTGGGCCGGATGGACCGTTGGTCTGACCCAGTATGGCCGTTCTTATGTTCTTATGTTTTTTAAGAGAAAATTAAGGGGTGACTTGGTCTTAATCTATAAGTAGCTACGTGGAGAACAAATATTTAATAATGAGCCTTTCAGTCAAGCAGAGGGAGGTATATTACCATCCAAAGGCTGGAAGCTGAAACTAGACAAATTCAAACTGGAAATAAGGAGTACATTTTTGACAGTGAGAGTACTTAACCACTGGAACAATTCACCTAGGATTGTGAAGGCTTTCCATCACAATTTTTAAATCAACGTTGGATTTTTTTTCTAACAGATCTGCTTTTGGAATTATTTTGGGGACATTCTGTCATCTGCGCTATTATAAAGGAAGTTGGGCTAGATGAGCACAACGATTCCTTCTGAACTTAGAATCCATGCATCTCTTACTGGAGTAGAGTTTGAACCCATGTGTGGTGGACAAAGAATCAGACTTGACAAGTCCTTCAAATGTTACCATCAGATGGCTTGACAGAGATGGTCCAGAGCAGCCATTCCCAAATAATCCATTTAAAATGGTTTACACTGTATAGCAATTTGTACGATTCCAAATATTTTCATGCTGCTCTATGTATTATTAGTTATTATATACAAAGGTTAATAAAATAGTAATAATACCACATGAGTAAATGGCACTTCGTAGCCAGAATAAAAGAGGCCTGATTCTTTTCTTATAATCAAGAATTATACATCAGTCTCTGGATTAGCTTTCAGTGGACTTACTCATGATTTATACTGTTACAGGACCCAGTATGCCTGTCTACATAACTTAGTTAAAAAAAATGAAACAACTGCCTCACATTTCTTCAAATCTCCAAAAGACACGTGCACTCTTAGAGAACTAATGCAAAGTATATTGAAGTCAAAGGAAAGATGCTATTTCCTTTAATAATGCTGCTCTTACACTTTTGCTGTCCCCAAAAAACTTGAAAGTGTATGAAAAGCTGTAAAGAAAAATTTCTAGCATTTAGTTCTAGACCAAAGAGGCTGAAATAAGATAGTAATCCAATTAGAGCTGGTCAAACAGTGGGAAAAACTGTAAAAAAAAATATAAATGATTGCCATCTTACACGATTCAAATAGAGTTTTTAATTTTTTTTCTAACATATTTTTTGAAAAATTTTAAACATACCAAATTTCAAAAGTTTGACATTTAATTTCTCTCTTCTATCCTGTTTTCCCCTTTTTGCCACTGCATGCCCTCTCTCCCCTCCCCCTTTTCATAATTTAACTTTACAAAACTTCACCAACTGTGAAAAGGTTAGAGCAGTAAAAGTAAAAAAGAGTAACACTGTAAATCTGCCACTCTGTAACTGTCCTTACTTCTGACCAGCTTTACATTCAAGAGTTTGGGATTCTTATTAAAAGCAAAGGGAATGTTTCAACCTCTTCTGAGGAGTCCATGATTTCTTGGTTGTGTGTGAGAGGAGGGAAGATTAATTGAAAGTTATGGTCCAGGCCAAGAAGTTTTGCTTTCTAAGCACTGATCCTGGATTCTTTTGAAACCTCACTTTGGATTGGAAAGCATGCTTGATAGTGCATTTTCCCAATTTCCCCATTTTTAAAATGAAGATTACTACTGCTTGTTGGGAAGTTAGTTTTTTTCTGCTCCATAAAAATTAGATGAACATGAAAAAAATTATTGAAATGTTTACTGGAACATTTGATTTTTCAAAATACTTTTGCAAAATACTTTGAACACCAAAATATTTTGGCAGGAAATTAAAATATTTAATTTAGGATATGCTGCTTCAGTGGTGCTGCATGCTCCCATTCTTTTCTGGGTTCCTTAGTAGGACTACATGTCCCATTATGCATGACGGTCTTCAGTCTTGGAGAAGGGAGGTGGTATATCATGGAAGCCTCTGGTACATCATGGAAAATATAGTCCATCCAGGGAGTATGTTCCATATAAGAGATGGGGGCATGATGCAACCATATGACATCTCCCAAGATGTACTGAAGCAACATATCATAAATGAAACATTTCAGTTTTCATTTGAAATATTCTGGTTTCAGGTCATTCCGTTTTTTGATGAAAATTTTAAATTTTCCACAGAAAAACAGTTTTGTTAGAAAATCAAGATTCCAATTTTCCATTGAAAAACAATTTATATGGAAAATTTCCATCCAGTCCTAATAACAACATTTATTTCCCTTATAGATGGCTGCTATGAGGCTTAATTCATCAATGTTTGTAAAATGCTTGGGGAGTCTCATATAAAAAGGTTCCTGGAGAAGAGTCAAGTCATGTAGCTGACCTCGTTTCAATGAGTGGCTGGGACTGCAGTGATATTCAAGGCCTCGTTAGACAGTAGGCAGTATTCTAGGTGTGCCATAAGGGCAGAAGCAATCACAGTAGCTCAGAGGCAAGCACTGAAATACTCCAAACACTAGGGGGCCCAGACTCTAGCTCTCGGTGGATTCCCATAATGCTCTGTTACTGACAATTTGTCTGAGATACAGCAGTAGCATATAGCCTAGGCACAATTGATTTAGCAATTAGAACTAAAGAGGAACCTCTCTCAGTGCCCAACTCAGGCTCTCTGGTCTAGACTCTCATTCTTCTCATACCATTCCTTGCCTCAGATCACAGCCCTGTGGCAGCTACAGCTTGTTCTCTGGCTTCCTCCTGAGAGTTGTCCCCACCAGACTTCCAGTTGTACCTCCTTTTCCATACCCTGGGAATTATGGAGTCTTCTTCCAGCTGAGTCTGGAATTGGATAGCACAATGCCTTTCCCTCTAGCTCAGCCCAGATGGAGGGAAGGTAACCAGATCAGGTGCCTTATGCTATATTGTTAGCATTCACCAATCATCAGACTTCAAAGAGTGGTTCATGTGTTGCTCAGAAGTTGGCGTAATGTGATAGCCATTTTATTTCATAGAATCCTAGAGCTGGAAGAGACCTCAGGAGGTCATCAAGTCTAACCCCCTGCCCAAAGCAGGACCAATCCCAACTAAATCAACCCAGCCAGGACTTTGTCGAGGTGGGACTTAAAAACCTCTAGGGACGAAGATTTCACCACCTCCTCAGGTAACCCATTCCAGTGCTTCACCACCCTCCTAGTGAAATAATTTTTCCTAATATCCAACCTAGACCTCCCCCACTGTAATTTGTGACCATTGATCCTTGTTTTGCCATCTGTCATTACTGAGAACAGCCTCTCTCCATCTTCTTTGGAACATCCCTTTAGGAATCTGAAGGCTGCTATCAAATCCCCCCTCATTCTTTTCTGCAGACTAAATAAGACCAAATCCCCAGTCTCTCCTTGTATTTCCCCAGATAACCATTCATTTTCTTATTTACTCTTGGGGTGTGTCTACACAGCAAAGCCTTTCAGAATAACAGCTGTTATTCCAAAATAACTATGTGAGTGTCTACACATGAATTCCATTATCTCAAAATTTTTTTGAAATAACGGACAGCTTATTGTGACTTCTTTAAACCTCATTCTACGAAGAATAACGCCTATTCCAAAATAGCTATTTCGAAATAAGGTGTGTGTAGATGCTCCACTTCTGCTATTTTGAAATAGCCCCTCACCAGGGCCATTCTAAGTTAGTCCTCCTGGGGCTCTAAAAAAAGATAGCACATCTACATTAGGGAAGTCTGCCTCGGACAAATGTTGAGGCTTCCCTGCAGTGTAGATATGCTATTTCAAAATAATCTATTTTGGAATAACTATTCTGGAATAGCTTATTCTGAAATAACTGTGCAGTGTAGAAGTAGCCTTAGAAAAGGAAACCTGGCTCCTTGTCAGAGTAGGAAAATTCAAAGCTGTTTTCACTGGTATCTCCAAAGTTACAATAAGTCAACTGAGTTTAAAAGCTGATTCATTGTCTCAGTCTTGTAGTTCATGAGCTTCTGGGAAAAGACTAGAACATGCAGAGTTTGATATAAAGATCCACAAAAACTAGGGGTTATTTTAGTAACTATTAGTCAGATGCTTATAATTAATTATAGGTTTCCAACAGCACCCATGATGTATTACGCATTTTACAAGCAGAAGAAAGGACAATCCCTCCCTTGAGATGGACAAATACACAAAGACACAGCAGTCACAACATATGTATGACTGTGTTTACAAAATAACATAGTTGAAATCATTCTACAAGTTTGTCACTATGGTACATCTAGATAGCTATCCCATGTCTTTTAAACATGCCCATTATTTCAAAATATTTTTTGAAATAACAGGCATGGTTAATACTCAGGCACAGTGCCTGGTATAACAGTGACAGGCATAAGGATCTTGTGCAAAATGGGGTTTTTGCGCAACAATAAAATGGCCACACTGCTTCCTTTTGTGCAAAAACCCCTTGCACAAAAAGAAATGGCAAAAAATATGCTAATGAGATCACAACTCATGCTAATTATCAGAGAGGTAGCCGTGTTAGTCTGAATCTGCAAAAGCGGTGAGGAGTCCTGTGGCACCTTATAGACTAACTGAAGTGCTGGAGCATAAGCTTTCGTGGGCAAAGACCCACTTCGTCAGATGCATCTGACGAAGTGGGTCTTTGCCCACGAAAGCTTATGCTCCAACACTTCAGTTAGTCTATGAGGTGCCACAGGACTCCTCGCCACTCATGCTAATGAGTCCCTCATTAGCATATTTTATGCAGAAAAAACTTGCAGTGAAGACGAAGCCTCTGTGTTGAGTGGCCTAGAACTTTCATTGTTTTTAGCTGAAATTTGCCCTATCCAGCCAACAGATATGTTGGAATATGCGGTTAATTTTCACCCACAGGGTTTTTTTTTTCCCAAACTCAGAGCTGATAATATCACTCAGTGGGATTTAAGAACATGATTAAATGCTTTCCTAAATCAGGACCTATGCCATGAATGAACCATCCCTGTTAATTTGTGTCTAGTCTCAGCTTTGAATATCTCAAGAGATGATTCCACATGCTCCCACGACATCTTATTTCCATTCCCTGAATTTTTTTTTGTAGTTGTTCTTTTGGCTTTTTAACAGAAATTTAACCTAAATTTTCCTACTGCAGTTTAATGCCATTACTTCTTGTTCTGTCCTGGTTGACTAATGAGGATAATTATTGAACTATTTTTCAATGTGAATTATCTACTACGGCTAAGATGAAACCACCAATCTCATTTTCAGTGAAAATCCCCAGGCAGGCCAACAACTGCAATTCCTGAAATAAAATAACAGGGTTTTATTTACTAAGGTTTTCAGTCTATTCACTAGTTTTTATTGGCATCGAAATAGCATTTGGGTGAGATTATATTGCAGATTTCTTTAATATGGCTGTTAGAAGGCTCACAATTAAAAAGCCTCTGTTAATACTCTGAGACTTCCATCAAAAGCAGAAAGGGATTAGTTCCAGGGTTCTATGCTATGAAAGCAAGCTCATGAGATCTCACACAGGCTCTCTGTGATGTTCACTTCCAGAAAAAATGGGACATGGAAATCAGATTTAAAAAAAAAATGAGCACAGTTGCAGGCAAAGGGCCAGATTCTGTCCTCTTGACACCAGAAACTGATTGCACTAACCAGCTGAGAATTCACCCAGCATGGGAATTGTGTCCGAGAGTTTAAAGTCAGCATAGCTAACACATATATCTACCAGTATATGGTGTATTTCATTTTCCTATCTGTAAATCTAGGATAATAGCACTGCATTGCCTCACTGGGGTGTTGTGAAAATAAAAATGAATTAAAAGCTTGTGAAGTGCTTTCAGATACGCTGAAAGAAAGTTCCATAGAAGAGACAGGATTCTATCTATCATACCTTTGGAAGTCACAGCTGATAACAAGCAGGCATTCCTTGGAACACCTGCTTATAGGAATGTAAACCAGATGGAACAGCAAAGACAATATATTTTTTTTCAGTAACAGCTAGCAAAAGAGAAAGCTATTAGGCATCATACAGGCTCTGAATTAAGTGGGTTGTTTGACACAAAATGTCAGTTTCAAGGGCAAGTCTGAAACTGTTCTTCCATGGATTAAAAACAGCCATCTTAAAATGACTGACATATAGTGATTGATGCTCTTGAAGGACTTGAGAGCACTTGTTATTGGAAAGTAAATGTAATTTGGGGCCAAATTCTACACTTGCTTATATTAATATAGACTGGAAAGACTTCATTCATGCAAATGGACTTATTTCAGATTTAGAGCCGAATTGGAGCAACAAAGAACGACTTTAAGTGCTCAAACACATTCATCGATGCTAACTGAATGTCACCTTTTATTATTAGCATCTCAGTTGTGCCTACAACTTCCAACCAAGAGCCTCATTGTGTTAGGTGCTATACAAATACATAGTAAGAGACAGTCCGTGACTAGAAGAGTTTGCAGCTTGAATAAATAACATCAATAAAAGCTGGGAGAAAAGAAAGTATTATTATCCTATTTTATAGAGGTGGAGATGAGGTATAATGAAATTACAGGCCAGATTTTAACTCCCATCAAGTTAGGTGAATCAATACTTTTAAAAATCCATCCCTCAGGCCAGTGTACACTACGTGGAAGATCGACTCTGCCATGGGTGATCTTCAGAGGTTCGATTTAGCAGGTCTAATGAAGACATGCTAAATCAAACTCACATTAACATAGCTGGAATTGAGTATCTTAAATTGACCTTTTGCTCTAGCATAGGCCAGGCCACAGTGATGCAGCCAACGTTACACAGGGGTCTGTTACAGAGCAAGGAATTCAAATCCAAATCTCATGATTCACAATCCAAACATAAGATCATTCTTCCTCTCTGCAAAGTACAGTCCTCTCTCTTGACATTGTTTAAGATATGAAATAGAAAATGTATTTTAAAAGAAATTAAAAAGTTTTAATCTTATCAGTTAACTAGATTTCCCCCATTTTCCTCTTAGAATATTCTGCTTTTTGCATATGTCTCAAACTGAGATCTAACATAAGTGTAAAATAATACAGAAATAAAATAAAAATAAAATTGCTACCTAAATACCATTACCTGGAATTTCAAACCATTAAGACTTCAAAAGGGTTAATTAATTACATTAGCTGTGTCATTATCCTGGCAACATTTTGCCTTTAGGGCATATGGATCCATTCAGCGGCTGAGCTCATGAGAGCTGTGTCCTTCTTTCACAGAAGAAAATTCATCAGACATTAAAAACACAGTCATTAGCAGAACATATTGTTTTCTCTCTACCAGATTGGAGAACATCAGATGAAACAATCAAAAACAAATATCAAATAAATAATTTTAAAGCAAAACCCATGGCCGAGGATTCATTGTCATTTGCAATAGAAACTTTAATAGTAAATAACCACTCATATTTATTGAATATAGAGGACCCTGATTCACCACTTTTTTGCACCTTGTTTCATCATTTTCATTAGCTTCCCCAATTATCACCCTTAATGTCATTACCTCACAGACACTAACCTTCCCACCTCACCCCCACTCTGTTCTAAAATTTGATTTGTCAATCTTATGTGTTCACTTTTTTTGACTGTATCACTTTGGTATACATGGTCGTGCCAATTTTCTTCCACAAATTGATCTGAGGAAGTAGGTCTGGCCCACGAAAGCTCATCACCTAATAAACAATCTTGTTAGTCTTTAAAGTGCCAAACTGCATAGGTGCTTTTGTATTACCAAACAGATGCCTGTCTGAATCACGAGGCACCTGAATGCCATTATAACTCTGACCCTTTTCATCTTAAAGATCAGATGGGAATTTTCTTAAGAGAAGGGGTTTGTTCAGTGATATTCTGGCTAAAAGGGTTCTTTTCTTCCCCTCATGTTCCTTAACCACGCCAGCTCATCCTAAACTTTTCAAACATGGACACCTAAATAAGCGAACTGTTTTGAGAAGGGCTGAGTATCAAGAGGGTCCATTCACCATGGATTTTGGTGACTAATTTTAGGCAACCACATTTGAAAAGTTTGGCTTCATAGGATACATCTACACAGCAGCATTATTTTGCAATAACTGTGTTATTCCGAAATAACATAGTATGCATCTGCACTACAAGCCTTTATTTTGAAATAATGTCGAGCTGGAGGACTTCTTACTTCAACTCATGGTAACCCTTGCTTCATGAAGTGCAAGGTAATTGATATAGCCGAAGTTACGTAGCTTAATTGGACATTAGCCCTGCTGTGTAGACGTGCCCACTGATGTCCAGAAAGCTGTGAGATAAAAATGGATGGTGATGAAATCCTGTGTGTTTCTCTATCTATAGTCTTTGTTACCCAGTCTTGGTGGAATTCTGCAATATGACTATAGCTCCAAATGGAACAACTGCAGAATTCCCACAGGTTATACATTATCATATTATCCACACCCCCAATTTAGAGTCTGAGGCCCAGATCCTCAGATCTTTGAACTCAGTGGAAATTAGGAGACCAGGTAACTGAGGTTTTGGGTCACAGTGCGTACTCCCACTTAAGTCAGTGAAAGCCTTGCAACTGAAATCAGGGGAGCAGGAACGGACCCACTACGTGAAAGTCATCACACTGGTGCCAAGAGCCTAAGACCTATGTATTACTGAAGCCCCATTCTGAATGTGTTAGTTGTACAGATGCTTTGTGGCCAGCCTCTACATGAGGGTAAATTTCACCTACAGTTTGCAAAATGCTTTGTGATCTTTAGGGATGAAAGGTGCTGCATAATGGCAATTTATGTATGATTCCCTATAGTAAATAATATGAAACAGTAACTCCAATGGCTGGAAAATAAATAACCTTTTTCCCATGAATATTCAGTGCAGGTAGATGGAGGGTGGAAAGCCCGAACTTGGCTTTTTTGCAGATAATTTATTGGAGAAAAATGAAATATTAAGCAGGAATATTACAGAATGGCTTTTTGTTTCACCAGCGGATGACAAATGAAGTAGAGCAGGTACCTGTTGAGGTTGCAGGGCCATCAATCAACGGCCGACATGACCCACAGCTGTCAGCGCCATATAAATTAATGTTTACCATTTTTAAATATGTACATCTGGAGAGGAGGGGAAAATATAAAACAGAGCCTGTGCTTTTGTGGGGGAATTGCAGGGAGCCTACTATATCAAAAGCTAATTATAGCTCAAGCCAGTTCGAATGTCATTCTTCAATGGTGAATTATAGGCATAAGGCTGTGGCGCTTCAGTCTCTTGCACGTCACAATATCAGAACCCTTTTAAGCTTTAATTAATCTGCTTAGCTTTAGTTGCAAGAGGGTGGATGGGAGGGAGGCAGATTAACCCTTAAACTGCCACGCCCCTCCAAAATATCTCCTCTTGGACTTGCTGTCTCCCTGAGGTACTTAAAAAAAAAGTACTATTAGTCTCACAGAGGGGCCTATTAGAAGCAAATTTTTCTTTTCTTGTTTTTTCTTTTAAATTTGCCAAAGTCTAGATAGTTCCATCTCTTTCACTGTCAGAAACCAATTAATTTTCTGTAAAAGCATCAAACTAATTACAAAATAATATGGAAATAAGAAGAATGGAGAGATGTCTCTTGTCTCCCATTCCCCTCCCCCCACCTCATTATGGGAAATATATCAGGCCCTTTGGCAGCAAAACCCGATTAAGGAACTACAAATTGTTGAGTTCCTTATTTAAAAACCCATTGGTGGCGTCAAGAGACTTCTAGAAATGTGGTTTTAAGTCCTTCTCTGCATCTTCCTTTTTCCACATTTGATCACAGCATCTTCCTCACTTCACCACCAACCCGCCACGGGATGGTTGTCATGGCAACTGCATGTTTCAGACAGGGTAGCTGAAAAGTGAAGACCCTGTTCTGGAAATGTTGGCGCTTGGGAGAAACTTTAGGGATACCCAGAGAAGGGCCATCATAGCACCTGTCTTTAAAAAGGGCAACATAGAGGATGTGAGAAATTATAGACTAGTCATGTTTCCCCTTCCCTCCCCCCCCCCCCCCCCAAATACCTGGAAAGATATAGAGCACATGATGAAACAATCAGTTTGTAAGCACATGGAGGATAATAGTGATTGTAAGGAATAGCCAACATGGATTTGTCAGGAACAAGGCATGCCAAACCAGCCCAATTTCTTTCTTTGCATTCCCCCATCCAGTAGTCCAGTAATCCTGTCAAAGGTGCACTATAAAGCTTGTTTTTATTAAGGCTTATAGCACAGTCTCATGTGACATTCTCATAAACAAATGAAGAAAATGTGGTCTAGATTAAATTACTGTAACATAACATAATTTGCAGGTGGTTGAACGACCATATTCAAATAGTAGTTATCAATGGTTCACCTTCAGACTGGGAGGGTGTATCTTCTGGACCCCCAGAGGAGTCATTTCTGGGCCTAGTGCTACTCAGTTTTTTCATTAGTGATTTAGTGAAAGGAGTGGTAAATATGTGTAACCACCACCAGGCGGATTTGAACCTGGGACCTCTGAAGCAAAATATAGGAGCCTTTACCCTCTGAACTAAAAGCCAACTGCCTCCCAGCCAATGCTGTAGAAGTCTCTTGATCTTAACTGTTGCTGTGGTCTCAGTACCACACTAGGGCTATGCCTACAGTGGCGGGTTCTTGTGCCAGAAGTATGCAAATGAGGCTAAGCGTGGAATATCGCCTAGCCTCATTTGCATACCTAATGAGCCTCCATTTTTGCGGAAGAGGCTCTTGCGCCAGAAGAAGCTGTCTACACTGCCCCTTCTTGCACAAGAAAAACCCTCTTGAGCAATGCCGCTACACTGATTATTTTCAGGGGAGTCCCCAGGTGATCTGGAATCCACGTAGTGCTTTCACTTTTGAAGTTGCTACACTTCAAAGGAGGAAGCGCCCTATTGACTAATCAAATAGTCAATGCAGAAATGCATCAACTATTTGATTAGTCAATTAGTCGATATTTAACATCCCTAGGTGGGGATGATTTAGTTGGGATTGGTTCTGCTTTTAGCAGGGTGTTGCACTCGACAATTTCCTGAGTTCTCTTCCAAACATATGATTCTATGATTCTATAACCAGGACTGGACTTTCATAAGGATGACAACTCCCTAGATTTATCATAAGGCTTAAAATACTCCAACAACTAGGATTCTTGGAAGGGATATAAATTCTCCCAATTTAGGGCAGAAGCCTAAACTTTCAAGGGGAGTAGGCACCAGATGAGAGCAGGTTATTCTTTAACTGCCTACCATCAGATTTCATATACTTTCCTCAGAAGTGGCTGGTGCTGGCCACTGTTGGGCATAGTTTTGGGGTTAGATGAACCTCTGGTCCAATCTGGGATGGCAGTCATGTTGTTCCATTTCCAGATTTCTAAGGAGTTCAGTTCATTCTTTACTCTGTACATCATGGAAGTGATGGCCATTGAAGACAGAGGTCTTAATTCCCCCAGGGCTATATGTGTGTGCTTGAAGGATCAGAAAGGCCCTCGACAATCACTTTGCTTAAGTTAAGTTGTGTTTAACTGCTTTACTGGATTAGGGCTATGGCTCCTCTGACACTGAATTTCAGAGATATATGCCAAGGCTATGTCTAGACTGCATTCCTCTCTCTAAAGAGGAGTGCAAATGAACCAGATTGAAAAGTCAAATGAAACGCGGATTTGCAAATCTCGCGCTTCATTTGCATAATCAGATGAGAGTGCTTTTTCTAAAGAGGATTTTTGGAAAAAACCTGCAGTCTAGATGGGTTTTTTTTTAAAAAAACGCTTTTTTGAAAGAACCCATACTCTTCATTTTTTCAGGAGTACGGGTTCTTTCAAAAAAAGGGGTTTATTTTTTCGAAAGAACCTCATCTAGACAGTGGGGTTTTTTGGTTTTTTTTTGAAAAACCCTTTTTCAAAGAATGCTCTCACACAATTAGGCAAATGAAGTGCGAGATTTGTAAATCTGTGCTTCATTTGAATTTTCGATCTGCTTCATTTGCATTCCTCTTCCGAAAGAGGAATGCAGTCTAGACGAGCCCCAAATATACTATGTATTTACGTACATAACACTGCTGTTAAGAATAAGAAGGCAATAATGTGATAGCATTTCCCATCACAATCAGCAGGACCAGATTCAAAGCAAGGAAAATGGAAAGAGAGCAGGGTAGAGCTTTGATTAAAAATCTGGGAGAGAGACCTCCTGTGATTAAACCTGTTTCTGTGCTCATTCCTTCTCTGACGTTGGCCCTCCCATGTCCCTGAGCATGCGAGGCCATAATACCTAACTGCCCATTGGTTTCTGAAAAGCAGGTATCTGCCAATGCTTTGAAGATTACAAGTGCTGAGTTCTCTCCCTGTTTCTTGTTTTCCACAGTTGGCTTGTATGTCATTCCAAGATTTGTATCCCCAAGCAGTATTTTAGCCTTTTCTTTGATGGACATAAATTATACATTTTACTACATTGTTAAAAAAAGTGAAGAGAATAAAAAGCCTGTTTGATTCTTAACATGCAGTGAAAACTTAAGCTGGCATAGTAATTGCTAAAAGACTAAAGCTGCATCTGATGCAGTCAGCTTTAGAGAGCAAGTCAAAACAGGACTGGATAAATATTTAAAGTGTTTAGAAGACATTAGGCTCCTACTTTGGGTCAGATCCACAGCTGGTATAAATCAGTCCGGTACTATTGACATTGCTGGAGTGACAGCAGTTTCCACCAGCTGAAGGGGTCTATGTTTTGAACGCTTCCTCGAGTAACAAGTGCATGGAATTTCTGAGTAACAGTGTCTCCAAATCCAGACACCTCCTACTGGCCCTTTTTTATTAACAATCTCTCATGTTGACTGTAAATTGGATGCTCAGTAAAGGCGATACTTATGTGGCAAATAGCTGATGTCACAGGCTGCAGCAATCATGGTGCAGCTCAGGGGTTGAAGCAGTGGCAAGCAGGCCTAGTGGTCAGAACAACAGTATCAGAAGCCAGTGTCAAGCCAGGGTCAGGAATAGAGAGTCAATGCCACAGGTTAGAGTGGGAGTCAGGCACCAAGCAGGGGAGCAGAGCTGGAGAGGACTACAGCTGGGCTGAAGCAAGACTCAGAACAAGGCAGGCACAGGAGTGATCACTGCTATGGGCAGCCCACCGACAAGGGGGGCAAAGAAGGTAGTTGCCCCAGGGCTCAGGGATTCAAAGGAGCCTGGAGTCTCTAGCCACTGACTCTGCTACTGCAGCAGTGGCTGGAGCTCTAGCTCCTTTGAATTACCTCCAGAGCACAGTTCCATGTGGCTCTGCAGGCTGGGGGGGAAGAGGGGGATTGTCATGCCATGGTCTGGGTGGCACTAAGGGTTGACTGTGCTTGGCCCTGCCCCTTCTGCCCAAAGCCCCACCAGCAGAACCAGACATGCCAGCACACAACACTCCCACATTCATTCCAATGTACATACCTCTAGGGTGGACTAATGCACTGTGGAGACAAACCCTCAAAGCAAAATGCAGGACAATGTAGCACTTTAAAGACTAACAAGATGGTTTATTAAAGGGAACTCGTTAGTAATAACCCTTGTCTTCTGTGCAGGGTTCGGGGGTATTTTTGCCTCATGTCAATGTTTTGATTGACATAATGAGCGCATAAGGAGAAACCCATGGTTCCACAGGCAAAGTTCTATTCACATTAAAGAGGTGACAATGTGATCACAGCACAAGATATTTGTGGTGGGTAATTGCACAACTCAAACATTATGAAATACATTTCCATAAAAAATATGGGGGTGGAACATGACAGAGTGTGTTTCTAATATGAATATGCATAATTTCAGCATACTTTGTGCAGAATGAAGCATGTCACCTCTCATTGGAAAGCTTGTAGGCTTGCTGAGTGTGTGCATGTTGTATTTGTGTGCTTCATTTTTGTATGTGAAGTTAGAAATATGAAGTGTAGAAGTGTAAACCTGTTTATTAATCTAAGTCTTCTAGTGAAAGTCATTAGCGGTACTTAAGGAAATTAATGGCCTGGTGCTCAAGACACTGATTTGTAAATAGTCTTGTTTTTCCTGTAAGATTGTACTATGGTTGGTCTTGTCAGGACATGTGTCCAGGTCATCTGATTACAACTGATTGTGTAATCCTCCACACATTGACTTGGACATACTACCTAAGCCAGAAGGAGGCATGAGAAGTTGGCTGAACAACTAAGTGACACTGACCTAGTGCTGTGACTGTGTCATGCCATGGTATTGGTTCCCTGATTTCACTTTGATCCTGAATCCAACTCGACCTTGGGCATGGCTATCTGATCCTGGCTCCATTCCTGATCATCAGTGTAACTGCTGATGCAGATTCCAAGTCAGCCGCTATTATGGCTCCTGACCCTAGGCCTTGACGTGATTCTGTCTCTGACTTTGACTGCTGACTCTAACCAGTAGGTGTTACAGCCCAGGCCCAGTTCCTGCAAGCTACTTCAACTGTGCGGGACACAGCATTTGGAGCAATATGTAAAATCAGCTATAGCTTTTTCATCACTGGCAACTGTGGGCCTTCAGACTGCAAATTGTTTAGGCTAGGGGCCTGTTACTTATTTGGCTCTAATCACTCATTATTTTGTCCCATGTACATATAAGTGATACAAATAATATAATATATCCAAGGTCAGTTTAAATTAAAGTCGCTGAACAAGCAAATTTAAAAACTGTGGCGCTTTTAATGTTAGTTATGGGGATCAGAAACAAAACCTAAAAAGACTGATTAAAAAATGAGAGATCCTTTATTCTTCCAATTACCTGCCTCTCCCACCCCCATCCTCATTCCCCAGCTACGCATGGACACACACATCAAAAGGACCATTGCCCCAGCTCTCTAAAACCAGCAAAACAAGTGCAAGTGGTATACCCATGTTTAATGAAGACTTTGGAGTGGATTGCTCGACTGAGACACATTTGGATGCAGTCATGTTTCACATCCTCTGACTCTTAACACACACATTCATACAGCCAATAAGGGATCTCATTGAAAATTCAGGAGCTTGGGAGCAGGGATTTAATAACAAAACTGGCACCTGTCCTTTCTTCATATTGGATGCACTCGAGTGCTCTGACCATTAAAAATAACTCATCTGGGAAAGAAAAAGAAATATAAACAGTTTAATTCTATTGCCCTGCAAGAGAAGAGAACCTTAGTGAAATAGCATGCACAGTATTCACAGCTACAGAGTGAGCAGCAGCTTTCTGAAAACCTTCTGGATTTCACATTCCCTTCATGTTATTCCCCTATATGTAAATGAGAACATGTGCCTGATTCTGCAATCTACTACTGAAGTTTTATGGATAAGTTCTGGGATCACAGAATATTAGAACTGGAAGGGATCTTGAGAGGTCATCAAGTCTAGGCCCCTACCCTCACAGCAGGACCAAGCACCATATAGGTCATCCCTGATAAATGTTTATGTAACCTGCTCTTAAATGTCTCCAATGATGGAGAATAGTAATAGAGATGTAGCCGTGTTAGTCTAGTCTAGCTGAAACAAAAAACAGGACTATGTAGCACTTTAAAGACTAACAAGATGGTTTATTAGGTGATGAGCTTTCGTGGGCCAGACCCACTTCCTCATCACCTAATAAACCATGTTAGTCTTTAAAGTGCTACATAGTCCTGTTTTTTGTTCCAATGATGGAGATTCCATAACAACCTCCCTAAGCAATTTATTCCGGTGTTTAACCACCCTGACAGTTAGGAAGTTTTTCCTAATGTCCAACCTTAATCTACCTTGCTGCAATTTAAGCCCGTTGCTTCTTGTCCTGTCATCAGAGGTCAAGGAGAACAATTTTTCTCCCTCCTCCTTGTAACACCCTTTTAGGTACTTGAATACCTCTATCATCTTCTCTCTCACTCTTATCTTTTCCAAACTATACAAACTCAGTTCTTTTAGTCTTCCCTCATAGGTAATGTTCTCTAGACCTTTAATCATTTTTGTTGCTCTTCTCTGGGCCTTCTCCAATTTCTCCACATTTTTCTTGAAATGTAGTGCCCAGAACTGGGCATAATACTCCAACTGAGGTCTAATCAGTGGAGAGTAGAGCAGAAGAATGACTTCTCCTGTCTTGCTCACAACACTGAGGTTAATATATCCCAGAATCATGTTTGCTTTTTTTTTTTTCTCTAGCTGGTCTCCCCCAGGTCTTCACTCTAGGCTCTCCATTCCGGACCCGTGTTACTCTCAGGCCATGGCGTTCCCCTCATTATTGTCTCATTGTTTCCCTACAATCCCCACCAGTCTGTACGTACTCATCCAGCGGTGCCCATGATTGTTGTCTCTCATCCCTCTTCCAACGGGGATGTTTATCAGTCTCCGCATTCTGGGGTCCTCTCCTCCCAGGGAATCCCCAATTCCCCTACAATCACCTTGCCTCAGTCACCCACTGCCAATCTTCATCTAGCCCCTGCCACAGGGGCAAACTGCAGCCTGAAATAGCCACTCATCATTGGCAAGGGGATGGACCTGCTGCCTTTGCCTATTCTGCCCACCTCCCCTCAGCTCTAGAATCCTGAGGCCTTGCTTCAGGCCCTGCAGCCTGGGAGTGAGGCCAGATCTGAGCACCCTAGCACTGCTCTGTCCGAGGAAGCTCCCAACTTCCCTGGCAGCCAGGTCCTTCCTCCTCCCTAGCAAGAGCAAAACTCTCTTCCATCCTCCTGGAGTCCTTATTTATGTAGTCCCAACTGGGCCCTAATTGGCTACTATCTGCCACAGCTGTGGGCTTTGCTCTCCGCCCTCTCCCAGGGCTGATGCCCATCATGGCCTCTTCTCACCCAATGTATCTTTTCTCATTCAGTACCAAAAGGTCAACTCCAGTCACTGATTGGATCATAATGCCAGACTCCATAGCTCGTTTATTATGTTTTCAAGCAAGCACCATCACATGCTGCTCCTCATGTTTGAGAAGCACTCCCTGTCAACATTCAATGCCCTTCTTCAATGTCCTTCTTCAAATCCCTCCTGAATGCTGTCCTTTGCCCTGATGCCTACAAACAGCTTGAGAATGGTGAGATGGCTGATGTGCTGAGATCACGGCAAGTAATGCTGGCCATGATTGTCTTCTTGTTTCCATACTATCCCCCTCAGTCTGTCTGTACTCATCCATTGTCTCTTGTCTTATCCTCAGATTGTAAGCTCCTTGGGACAGGCACTGTATTTTAATTCTTTGTACAGTGCATAGCACAAGAGTCATGGCCCACGTGCAGCGATTCCATTCCCGACAATAATGCAAACAATCAATAATAATTAGAAGGAATCCAGCTGCTATTGGGTAGGCTAGAAGGAAGTTATCCACCTGGGCCCTGCTTTGAGAAAGAGTAGAATCCACTTTAGATCTTTGGAACCCAGCTGTCGGTGGGTAGAGTAGATTTTACCTTTAGGAAACTTGTAACACCACAAGTGCCCCCATCTTTTGCTCAGAAAATAAGGGAGAGCCATGCAAAAGCCTGTAAGACTTTTTCATTTATTTTTCTGTCAACCACATAAAAGATCAGATATTAAAATTCCCCACCATTTTGCTGATCCAGCATTCATTGCAGTAATATGTAGCAAAAATATTCTCAGCCATGCAATGCTCTTTCAGCACAAATCATTTATCCCAGGGAAGAGGCTGTGTGGGGTGATCAGCGTCAAACCATAAATCCTGTTTGCTCCGGGTTCCCCTCTTTGAAGACAGCTACAAATAACAGGAACCTCAGAGTAAGTAAGAGGAGCATTCTTCGAGATGGTTCCCTATATTATTTGGTAGCTCAGACACATGGATTAGAGTAACACATGCTATGATACTAATAGAACAAAAATGTCCAAGAGGCTTCAATTTGGGCTCTAAAAAACAGTCTTCTGTTTTTCACATCTGCATATTTGCACTCATATCCAAATTGGATTTGACCTGGAGTATGTATGAGAATAAAAGCAGTGCTTCAATTACAAAAGACATGGCTATACAATACTACTTTAGAACCCGATCCTAGGCCATATTCACATTCCATCCCAGCCTCACACACTCTCTGACATAGGTATTATTAGTCATTTTTAGAAATGGAGAAACTGAGGCTCAACAACATTCAGGTAACATGTTCAGTTTCACATAAGGTTGATCTTCCTGATCAGTTCTCGGTTCTAATCACTGGCCTTTGCTGCATTTCACAATAATGCACTGAAATAAAACCCAAAATGCAATTTCTCCACTCCCCTGAAAAAGAAAAATGGCAACTAGCAACCTTTACCTGCACCAATGCAAAACTGGTATTTGTCAGCATATAGTAGACAGAGATTTTCTGTCCCATTTTAGATCCTGATGAAGTTACAGTATTTCCCCCCAATGTGTTACTGTATCGGAAAGTATTCTTTCATGATTGAAAAGATCTTTATTTTTCAGCCACACTCCCAGTTCATGTTGGGTGCCTTGATAGCTATTCACCTAAGATGGTTTAGGCCATAACTTATTAAACTTATAATGCACCAGTCTCACATAGTTTCTTCTTCAGGTGGAAGGAAAGGTTTTAACAAAATGCAGCATAAGAGGCAGCTAGATAGGGCATGGGACTGGGCATTAGAAGCCTAAGGCACAGGAAGTAGGGCCGTAGAGGGTGCTGCAACCCCCCCAAGTGCTGCACCAGGATTATCCATGCCCGGAGGCTAGCCCTGCTGCCAGCTCCTGCAGCCCTAGACCCGGGTCTCCAGGCAGTCTCTGCGGGGTCCTGCCAGGCCTACGTGCTTTCCCAGCCCCCTGGGATCCTGCTGCCAGGCTTTGCTGGCTCCACTGGCCCTTGCAGTCTTGTCACCCTCCAGGCCCATGTGCTCCTCCAGCCCTCTGGGTCCTGCTGTCTTAGCCCTGTCAGCTTACCAGCCCCAGGTTCCACCGCTAGCCCAGGGGTCTGAAGCTGCCCCCCACCTGTGGTCCCAGCCTGGGATGGTGAGGGTTGCTAACTCTCCCAGACTGAATGGACCAGTTGTTATTGCAGCAATGGAGTCTGGTCCACCTGGTCCAGGAGAGTTGGCAACCCGATCTCAACAGGTCTAAAGGGGGGGTGCAGCTCAACACCCCCGTGCCAACAATAGTTCCCGTGCCACTATTTCCATTCTGTCACTCATTTGATGTGTGTAGCACAGCTATAGCTGTATCAGTCCTAGGACAATAGACATTCTAGGTGGATGAGGTAATATTTTCATTGGACCAGCTTTTATAGTGTGGGGCTCAAAATTTTGTCTCTCCCTCTAACAGAAGATTTGTCCAGTAAAAGATGTTACTTCACTCACTGTGACTTGATGTATCATTTGGGTGAAATGCCTTCACCTTTCTGACTTGGTTTAGCTATCTGTAAAATGGGACTTACAAAAGGCACATTAAAGAGAGAAACATGGATCTTTGAAAAACATTTTAGTATCCATGGATAAAACCCTATTCAATGTTGCTATATGTGCTTCGCTGTACATCTGTATAGTGATGTTCTGCTAAGGAAATATACAAATACACCCACATCCCATTCACCCATTCCTTTAGGTATTCCTTTCCATTAAGTCAGTATTAGTTTTGTAGACATCTCAGGTTGGGAAACACCCAGATTTCACCAAACCAGTTTAACTTCAATTTAAGCATTTGAATGGCAAATATAGCCTAATATTTTCTACCCAGGCTAATTCAAAGTTTCATAAGAATACACTATGGCAAGTACATGAGGAGCACGAGCACAAAGATAGAAGCTTTATTTAGGATAAAGAAGGATAATCAGGAATAATTCTCTGAAATTAAGTAGATGACAAGAAATGAGCACAATTTCCTAATGGTGAGATCTACACTATTAGGATATGTCTACACTAGGGTTTTTTTTTTTTTTTTTTTTTTTGCAGAAGAGGCAATGCAAATGAAGAGCTCATTAGCATTTTCTCATGCTTCATTTGCATAATGTCTTCTGATCTATTTTGCAAAAGAGGTTTTTGTGCAAAAAAAGTAGCATAGAATCATAGAATAATAGGACTGGAAGGGACCTCGAGAGGTCATCGAGTCCAGCCCCCCGCCCTCAAGGCAGGATCAAGCTCCGTCTACACCATCCCTGACAGATGTCTATCTAACCTGTTCTTAAATATCTCCAGAGAGAGAGATTCCACCACCTCCCTTGGCAATTTATTCCAATATTTGACCACCCTGACAGTTAGGAATTTTTTCCTAATGTCCAATCTAAACCTCCCCTGCTGCACTTTAAGCCCATTACTCCTTGTCCTGTCCTCAGAAACCAAGAGGAACAAATTTTCTCCTTCCTCCTTGTGACACCCTTTTAGATATTTGAAAACCGCTATCATGTCCCCCCTTAATCTTCTTTTTTCCAAACTAAACAAGTCCAGTTCATGAAGCCTGGCTTCATAGGTCATGTTCTCTAAACCTTTAATCATTCTTGTCGCTCTTCTCTGTACCCTTTCCAATTTCTCCACATCTTTCTTGAAATGTGGCGCCCAGAACTGGACACAGTACTCCAGCTGAGGCCTAACTAGTGCAGAGTAGAGCGGCAGAATGACTTCACGAGTTTTGCTTACAACACACCTGTTGATACAACCTAGAATCATATTTGCTTTTTTTGCAACAGCATCACACTGTTGGCTCATATTCAACTTGTGGTCCACTATGACCCCTAGATCCCTTTCCGCCATGCTCCTTCCTAGACAGTCGCTTCCCATCTTGTATGTATGGAACTGATTGTTCCTTCCTAAGTGGAGCACTTTGCATTTCTCTTTATTAAACCTCATCCTGTTTACCTCTGACCATTTCTCTAACTTGCTAAGGTCATTTTGAATTATGTCCCTATCCTCCAAAGAAGTTGCAACCCCACCCAGTTTGGTATCATCTGCAAACTTAATAAGCGTACTCTCTATCCCAATATCTACATCATTGATGAAGATATTGAACAGTACGGGTCCCAAAACAGACCCTTGAGGAACTCCACTTGTTATCCCTTTCCAGCAGGATTTAGAACCATTAACAACAACTCTCTGACTACGGTTATCCAGCCAATTATGCACCCACCTTATCGTGGCCCTATCTAAGTTATATTTGCCTAGTTTATCAATAAGAATATCATGCGAGATCGTATCAAATGCCTTACTAAAGTCTAGGTATATGACATCCACCGCTTCTCCCTTATCCACAAGGCTCGTTATCTTATCAAAGAAAGCTATCAGATTAGTTTGGCATGACTTGTTCTTCACAAACCCATGCTGGCTATTCCCTATCACTTTATTACCTTCCAAGTGTTTGCATATGATTTCCTTAATTACCTGCTCCATTATCTTCCCTGGGACAGACGTTAAACTGACCGGTCTGTAGTTTCCTGGGTTGTTCTTATTCCCCTTTTTATAGATGGGCACAATATTTGCCCTTTTCCAGTCTTCTGGAATCTCCCCTGTCTGCCATGATTTTTCAAAGATCATAGCTAAAGGCTGAGATACCTCCTCTATCAGCTCCTTGAGTATCCTGGGATGCATTTCATCAGGACCTGGTGACTTGCTGACATCTAACTTTCCTACGTGATTTTTAACTTGTTCTTTGTGTATCCTATCTTCTAAACTTACCCTCTCTCTGCTTGTATTCACTACGTTAGGCACACCTCCAGACTTCTCGGTGAAGACCGAAACAAAGAAGTCATTGAGCATCTCCGCCATTTCCAAGTTCCCTGTTACTGCTTCTCCCTCCTCACTAAGCAGTGGGCCTACCCTGTCCTTGGTCTTCCTCTTGCTTTTAATGTATTTATAAAAGGTCTTCTTGTTTCCCTTTATGCCTGTAGCTAGTTTGATCTCATTTTGTGCCTTTGCCTTTCTAATCTTGCCCCTGCATTCCCGTGTTGCTTGCCTATATTCCTCCTTTGTTAATTGTCCTAGTTTCCATTTTTTATATGACTCCTTTTTTATTTTGAGATCGTGCAAGATCTCCTTGTTAAGCCAAGCTGGTCTTTTGCCATATTTTCTATCTTTCCTACACAGCGGAATTGTTTGCTTTTGGGCCCTTAACAACGTCCCTTTGAAATACTTCCAACTCTCCTCAGTTGTTTTTCCCTTCAGTCTTGCTTCCCATGGGACCTTACCTACAAGTTCTCTGAGCTTATCAAAATCTGCCTTCCTGAAATCCATTACCTCAATTGTGCTGGTCTCCCTTCTACCTTTCCTTAAGATCATGAACTCTATTATTTCGTGATCACTGTCCCCTATACTGTCTTCCACTTTCAAGTTCTCAACTAGTTCCTCCCTATTTGTTAAAACCAAATCCAGAACAGCTTCTCCTCTGGTAGCTTTTTCAACCTTCTGAAACAGAAAGTTGTCTCCAATGTAGTCCAGAAACTTTTTGGATAGCCTGTGCCTCGCTGTGTTAGTTTCCCAACATATGTCTGGATAGTTGAAGTCCCCCATCACCACCAAATCTTGGGCTTTGGATAGTTTTGTTAATTGTTTAAAAAAGGCCTCATCCACCTCTTCCACCTGGCTAGGTGGCCTGTAGTAGACTCCTAGCATATCACCCTCGTTTTTTACCCCTTTTAGCTTAACCCAGAGACTCTCTACACAGCTATCTCCTACATTCATCTCCACTTCAGTCCAAGTGTGTACATTTTTAATATACAAGGCAACCCCTCCTCCCTTTTTTCCCTGTCTGTCCTTCCTGAGCAAGCCGTACCCTTCCATACCAACATTCCAATCATGCGTCCCATCCCACCAGGTTTCTGTAATACCAATGATATCATAGTTGTATTTATTGGTTAGCAATTCCAGTTCTTCCTGCTTATTACCCATACTTCTCGCATTTGTATATAGGCATCTAAGATACTGATTTGATCTTGCCTCCCTGTTGTGCCCTGACCCTCCTTTCTCCTTCCCATTATAGGCCGTAGTCCCCCCCATTTCCAACCCATCTCCCAGTCCCGCACATGCAGCACTTACCTGTGGGCTTTGTTCACCTGCCCCCAACAAACCTAGTTTAAAGCCCTCCTCACAAGGTTAGCCAGTCTGTGTCCAAACAAGGCCTTCCCGCTCCTGGAAAGATGAACTCCATCTCCGCCAAGCAGTCCTTCCTGGAAGAGCACCCCGTGATCAAGGAAGCCGAATCCCTCCTGGCGACACCATCGTCGCAGCCAGGCATTCACCTCCAGGATGCACCTCTCTCTGCCCGGGCCCCTACCTTTGACAGGAAGGATAGAAGAGAATACCACCTGCGCTCCAAACTCCTTCACCCGTACTCCCAAAGCCCTGTAGTCACACTTGATCCGCTCAGTGTCACACCTGGCAGTATCATTTGTGCCCACGTGGATGAGTAGCATGGGGTAGTAGTCAGAGGGCCGGATAATCCTCGACAATGCCTCCGTAACATCTCGGATACAGGCCCCTGGCAGACAGCATACCTCTCGAGATGAGCTGTCAGGGCGACAGATGGGTGCCTCCGTTCCCCTCAGAAGAGAGTCTCCAACCACCACTACCCTACGCTTCCTCCTCGCAGTGGTGGCAGGAGACTGCTCAACCTTGGTGGTGCAAGGCCTGGTCTCCTCCACTGTGGGGGGTGACTCCTTGTCTCCTGCTGAAAGTAAAGTGTAACGGTTATGTAACAACACAGTGGGAGGATTAGGAGCAGGGGTGGAACACTGCCTGCTGCCGGAAGTAACCAGCTGCCAGTTCTCACCCTGCACCACCGCCTCCTCCATAAGTGGCTGGTCAACAGTCCCACATCCTAGGACAGTGACCTCCGTGGACTCCACAGGAATACTGTCCAGGAATTCCTCATGGCTTCGAATGCTCCTCAGCCTGGCCACCTCCTCCTGTAGCTCTCCCACCTGCTGCCTGAGAGATTCCACCAGCAGGCACCTTTCACAACGGTTGTCTCCCCCAGCCTGGAGATCACTCAGTGGGAATTGCAAGCCACAAATACAGCAAGACCACACCAGGACCTGGGTAGAGGCATCCATGCTCAGGTTCTCTGTCTGGATACAGGCACAGGTGGAGGAGACAGGAGAAGTACTGGCATAAACAGATCCGTTTTGCACAAAAACTCCCTTTTTCACAAGATCCTTACGCTTCAAAAAATGAGGTACACAGATCTTGTGCAAAAGGATTTTTTGCGCGAAAACTTCTTCCGCAAAATGGATCGGAAGAGATTGTGCAAATGTTGCGTGAGAAAATGCTAATGAGTGCTTCATTTGCATCGCCTCTTCCACAAAAAAACCTTAGTGTAGACATAGCCTTTGTGGGTAATGCTTATGGTAACACTACTTTGAGTCTTTTCACACTGTTTCTAAGGAGCTAGGAAACAGACTGTAGGAAGTACTCCTTGAAGTGGAAGGAAACAAATTAGATGATTATCTCTAATTTTTCCCCAGTTTTACCCATATCATAGACATACTTTTGTCAACTTCTTTGTAAAATTGCTGGAGTAAGATCTGAATATGAAAAGTGAGTAAAGATCTCAGAAACTGGCCCTAGAGTTCCACAAAGATGAATATGGCTTGCATCAGAATCATACTTTATTTCATCTAGTAAAGGCTAGATTGTGATGCCCTTATGCAAAAAGTAGGTCCACTGAATCAGTGGGACCACTCAGCAGATATGATACTTCTCAGTGTGAATAAATCTGGCCCTTTGACTCAGACTCAGTCAGGAATGACAAGTTTAAATTCACACACAGAAAAACAAGTCAGCACTGAGTAATTGGAATCCAGGATGGAAAATCACTTTATATATTCGAACAGCTATGACAAGCGGCAATGTGGCCTGAAAAAACGCAGCATTTTGCAAAAGTCCGTAAAATGGCAAAAATGTGGAAAAATGCAAGCAAGAAATCCTCCCTTAAGCAAGGCATGTCAGTTGCATGGGTACATCTTAGGAAAACATTTACTTAAAGACTGTGACTTTTGAACTTCTGAGATGGAGGCATAACTAGTGCCATTGGGGTATATTAAGATGAGAAACAAATTAAACAAAAATAAGCAGAAAACTGGAAGAGTCTAGTAAAGTTTCTGAGGTGGAAGAAGACATGCCCTAGGAAAAGATACAAAGATGGGCTGAGAAGAACTTCCCCCCATAGGCATAGGCCCTGTCTATTATATTTTACAATATTTCAGAACTTAGATTAGAAGACAGTGCATTAGAAGTTGGCAAAAAACACTCTTTCCAGCTTGCAAAACCTGTGTGTGCATGCACATGCACACACAACAGAAACTGATAGTCTGTATACCATGGATATATGTATCCTCTCTTCAGACATCTCATGGAAAATGTAGATTTGTTTACATTCTGCAACGTTCGTGTCAGTTTAATTGACATAGAATTGTTTTAGTGAAAATGATTAAAAATCCCCCAAATTTAAAAAAAACCTGTTTTCATATTTTCAAAATGAAACTTCTTGATTTGAGGAGGTGGAAGCAGCACTTTAGTATAACATTTTGTTTCAAATTTTATTTAATTTTATTTTTTAAAATAAATCAGACATTTTAAATATTGTTTCAATAAAATAAAATGTTTCATTTCATTTAAATAATGTTTTGTTCACCCTCAAATGATTTTTCCAATGTTTTAATCCACTGAAAATTTTGAAAACTTTTGGCTTTGTTTTGACCCAAAACTATTTTTTGGTGTTTTACAATTGACATGGAACTGAAAAAATCTATAATCACCCAGCTCCAGATGTACCATTAATTCATAAAATGGTTTGAAATGTTATATAGCAGCTTATGAGAAAAAGGATCTGATCTAAAAGGATAGTCTGTTGGTCAAAGTCTTGTACAAAAAGATGTCAGGTCTTGGTCCTTTTCTAAATTACTTAATGGGGTAAAATTTTTTAGTTGAAACTTTTTTTTTTGCCAAAAAATGTAGATTCAAGACAATAGAGACATTTCATGAATTCATGTCAATTTTAAATGGTTGTTTTAGTAGAAACCAAATGTGGGTTGTTTTTTTTATTTGGAAATTTCAAAATGACTTGAAATCAGAGGAAAGCATTTCAATTTTTCAGACCAGAATCACAAGGAAATTTTAGCTCACTTCACAGGAGGAAGAAGAGATGGAGTTGGCATCCTTTTTCTACCTGACCCAATAGGCCGGTGCTTGGAGTAGCTAGCCACAATCTGGTGCATTTAGGTTCAATTCCCCCACCCTTGAGCTGAGAGTAGAAACCAGATCCCCCCTACCTAATGAGTCTCTTAACCCCCAGGCTGGAAGGCTTTGGGTAATGGGGCCTACATAAAACCTTCTTCTGAAACTTTTAAATGTCCATACTTCATTTAAATCATTGTTCTGGGATGGGGCTGAGGATGAGGATGAGTCTGTAGGCTGCCCCAGGGAGAAAGGACTAGTCCAGCCCTCTCTCACCACTGCAGCTTGGGACCAGGTGAGAAGAGCTTCAATGGGCACAGCTGGGGGAGAGGTACATGTCCCCCAACTGGGCAGGTCCAGCTTTGTCTGCCCCCTGCATTCCCCAGCCAGACTGAAGAATGCAGCAAACTGTGCACTGTCCCCTTGCTCCCTGAAGAAGGGGAACAGCCAGCAATGTTTCCATATGAATTGGGGGGAGGGGAGAGATTCACCCCTCCTGCTCTTATGAAAGGGCACTTGGAGGGTGGGAGGCTTGGGGCTGAAGCAGTCCTGGATGGGGGGTGCACTCCCAGCCAGCCTCTTTCACTGGTCTTGTGATCTGTCTCTTTTCTGTATGGTTGTACGAGAAGTAATCCCATTCCAGCTACATCCCATGTTCCCAGCACAACCAAACCCTTATCATGCTTTAAGTAATGATAAGAGAAAGCTGTCTGCCAAATTTGGTGGTTCTAGCACTTACTGTTTAGGAGGAGTTCTTGAACAAATAGATAGACAGATGCATAGGCAATCTCTCTCAAGTATATAGTAGATATCCATAGTGCATAAGGAAAGAGCTATGGATGCATTTATGGATGTCATTAAAATGTAAGCCATCGTGCAATATCATTGTGCTAACAGAATCAGATTCTACACCTGCTCTTTCCACTGACTTCCATCTTGTCTTTAGGGAAGCAGGTTGAACATCAGCCTCATAGTAACAAATGTCATTCAAAGGAGAGAAAGGGGAGGCTGGCTGAAAAATGTCTGATGGATTGTGTGACAATGAAATACACATGTAACTCATATGGTTAGGAGCAGCCACATAACTCACACATCTTAAATTTTGGTAATACAATATTTGGCCTTCCCCCCATATCTCTATCTCTTTGTATATGTGCAGAAGATACATGATGGTGTAATTTATAGTTTTATTGGCTTGGGGATATAGTTTTACTGGGACACCCACATTACTCATGTGTGAGCTACACAACTCATCCCTCCAAACCTGGCAATGAAAACTTTATACGTTGCGACATCACTGTATATCCCATGTATACTTCATAGTGGCTGTGTCTAGACTACATAGCTCTTTCAGAAAAAGATATGCAAATTGCGAACCACAATTTGCGTAGATTTTCCTCTTCTGTTGTCAGAAGAGGCTTTTCTGACATTTGGCCTGACTACACTGCGCCAAATGTCAGGGGGGAAAAATTTGTTTTGGAACATCCCTTCTTCCTCGTAAAATGAGGTTTACAGGGATGCTGAAAAAAATACATCTGCTCTTCCGAAAAAAATTTCAGAAGAGCAGACACATTCCTTGGACATGGAAGAGTTTTTCTAAGATCGTCTAGAAAAGCTCTACAGTCTAGACATACCCATATTTGCGAGGGGAGGAAAGAAAGGAGGAGAATAATGCTATTTTAAATAGTTTTAACTGGAATCACAGTCTGCACTGAAGTTATATAGACATCAAAACAGGCAAGTGTTTTATTATGTATTAGTTTTATCATTTTATTATGTACTCTTCATAGGGAAAATTCAATCAATCTTACTCTTGTTGCTATTTTGTGAGTAATTCCTTTGCAAGCAGTGGGGCTTTTCTTGGTGTCCGGTTCTACTCAGTGTATGTGCGTTAGGAGCTGGCCTTAAAGTATTGTGTAATTGTCCACCTTAGTTTTCTTATATTAAGAATTTCTTGTATTAAATTGAATATGGGGAAGGAAAGGAAAACATGCCAGTTGGAGGGTGATTATTTCACCATGCCCCTCATTGACTAAACAGGCACGTAGGCTGTGAGGGTCAGAACAATACTTAGCCCATCTATCATATCCACTGGATTAGAAGCAATTTGTAATGGACAGCAACTATGGACCAACTGAGATTGTTGAAACCTTACAATATGGGTCAACTTCCTTAGATAGTCTGTGCCAATATTTTGAAGATAACGACCATGGGTCAAGCCAGTCATTTTGCCTTCACTGACTGGAATCTCAAAGAAATAATGTGCTATCATGCACCGTAGACTCTACCCCAGGCAATAACCAATACAGTGTTTGGTTAATCAGAGAGAAATGGGGAAGTAAATGTCATAAGAACATAAGAACAGCCGTACTGGGTCAGACCAAAGGTCCATCTAGCCCAGTATCCTGTCTGCCAACAGTGGCCAGCACCAGGTGCCCCAAAGAGGGTGGACCGAAGACAATGATCAAGTGATTTGTCTCCTGCCATCCCTCTCCAGCCTCTGACAAACAGAGGCCAAGGACACCATTTTATCCCCTGGCTAATAGCCTTTTATGGACCTAATCTCCATGAAATTATCTAGCTTCTCTTTAAACTCTATTATAGTCCTAGCCTTCACAGCCTCCTCTGCCACTTTGTGCTGCCACCCACTACTGGTTAGAATGCAAATGTTCAGATTCCATAAAAGGAATCGGCATGATGCAGATTCCAGTTCCTCTGATGTTGCGGATACAAAAAAACTGTCATGGCACTCCTGGGCATGGTTTTGAATCATAGAATCATAGATTCCTAGGACTGGAAGAGACCTCGGGAGGTTATCGAGTCCAACCCCCTGCCCAAAGCAGAACCAATCCCAACTAAATCAACTCAGCCAGGGCTTTGTCAAGCCGAGACTTAAAAACCTCTAGGGATAGAAATTCCACCACTTCCCTAGGTAACCCATTCCAGTGTTATATCCAATATAGACACCCCCACCGAGTCTGAATGATGCTTTCAGACTCAGATTAGAATGCTGAATTTGTCCGAAGGTATTCACACAGAATCCCTGGCTTACACTGGAGCCAGTCCTTTCACTGAAATATAACATTCAGACTGCCACCTCTGTTGAAACCGGGATGAGTGATTCACCTGAACAACAGAGCAAACGTAGAGGCTGCTGGAATAATGCACTAACTGTCATCAAAAGTCAGGCAAAATATGGCTTTAGCAAGGATCTCCCGTTCCTTCTGATTCAAGATAAAGACCCTGTGAAATACGTACCAACAATGAATGCACCTCACATAGTTTCTAACACACATCTGGATAAATGCGTTCCTTGGAATCCTATTGAAAGAGAAACCTGATTTATGTGATGGATTGTTGGGAATATGCATAAGTGCCATGGAAAACTTCACATATGTATGAAAACTCCAAAGAGTATCCTTCAAAGACTGACCAAAACAGATTTGTCCAGCAGTAGTTTAACTTTGAATACATGTAATAGGTTACTGTTGCTTTGGGTGCAAAGAATATTTCTTACAGGATTTGTCAAATTTAGCAGTGTTGCCTAGCGATTAAATCATGGGGCTGGAAGATCGGACACTTAGCTCTGGACTACACTAGGTCTTTATTTTGAAATAACCTCCCTTAGGTCGAACTAATAAGTGGAGTATCCACTCTACCAACCCTGTTATTTCGAAATAATGGGCCACTTATTTCAAAATCTGTACTCCTGCTTTTCTCTGGAAATAACACTAATTTCAAAATAGTTATTTTAAAAGATTGGTAGTGTGGACACTCTGGTGCTGCTATTTTGAAATAACTGTTCCCCAGAGTAATTTGAACTAATTACTCCCCAGTGATTCCGGGGGGTTTAAATTGAGGTAATGAGTTCACATTAATGTAGCCTGCCTTGGACTAATTTCAGTGCTTCCCTGTAGTGTGGACATGCTATTTTGATTTTGTTATTTTGGAAGTAAATACACAATTTTAATTATTTTGAAATAGTTTCCTAGTGTAGACATGTCCCTAGAGTTTATTCTTGTTCTGCCATTGACTCGTGAGGCCTTGGATAACTCCCTTATTTTCTTTGTGACTCTGGTTTCAGATATGTCAATTAGTGACACCAACACCTTTTTTAAAGCCCCCTGAGATCTACATAAATGCCGAGCATTATTTTTACTTTATTATTTTTGCTCCCAGAATCTTTATCAATCACATTACCATTCCTACTGATGGCACCTACAGTGCCAAATGTTTCAAAGAATTGTAGTGCAGTACCAGATGTTGTACAGCCATTTCCAGCGGGGCAGCTGTTTTAAGTCAATGGGTGCTGCTGGGGGTTGACACCTCTGAAAAACAAGCCACTTATTTTGGTTCCTAAATATGGACCTATATGCATACATTTGCACACATTTTCAAAAAGCTGGGTTGTGCTACTTAGCCAAAAGCAGCAAAGTCTCCTTATTCCTATATTGCAGGCTAGAACTGGTTAATACTGAAAAGTGTTTAATGACATTAATTTTGTTTGACTATTTAGATTGTAAGCTCTTCAGGGAAGGACTGTCACTTACTCTGTGTACTATGCTTTGCACAGCAGGGCCCTCATGATGGTTTGGGACCTTTAGGTTCCACTATAATATAAGGCCATGTGTAGACTACAGAGAAGATAGCTGCTGTGACAGTTGATCATCCGGCATTTGATTTAGCAGGTCTAGTAAAGACCCACTAAATTGAACACTGAGGGCACCCCCATCAATGCCAGAACTCCTACTTCTTGATAGGAGAAAGAAAGTCAGCAGGAGCATTTCCCCCATCCACCTCCCACTGGGAGAATGGTGCCGAAGTTTGGCTTAAGATATGTTGACCCCAGCTATGTTTTTTACGTAGTTTGAATTGAGTACCTTAAGCCAATCTTCAGCTGTAGTGTAGACGTGGCCTAAGTAATTATAAAGCCTGGATTTTTCCTTGAAATAGTCTCATGTAAATTATTCTCCTTAGCAATTTTTCATTTGGAAAATTCTGGCTTTGCCACAGGAAGTTCCAAAAACCTGCCTAAATGGTTTCTTTCCTACATTCCTACACTCTCTTAGGGTATGTCTACACTACCCCGCTAGTTCGAACTAGCGGGGTAATGTATGCATACCGCACTTGCTAATGAAGCCCGGGATTTGAATTTCCCGGGCTTCATTAGCATAAGCGGGGAGCCGCCATTTTTAAATCCCCGCTGCTTCGAACCCCGTGTAGCGCGGCTACACGGGGCTCGAACTAGGTAGTTCGGACTAGGGTCCTATTCCGAACTACCGGTACTCCTCGTGAAACGAGGTGTACCGGTAGTTCGGAATAGGCACCCTAGTCCGAACTACCTAGTTCGAGCCCCGTGTAGCCGCGCTACACGGGGTTCGAAGCAGCGGGGATTTAAAAATGGCGGCTCCCCGCTTATGCTAATGAAGCCCGGGAAATTCAAATCCCGGGCTTCATTAGCAAGTGCGGTATGCATACATTACCCTCCTAGTTCGAACTAGGAGGGTAGTGTAGACATACCCTTACTGTTTCCCAATGGTTCCCTCCCTCCCCTCCCCCCCGCCCCGCCTCTGGAAAACAGTAAAAAGGTATGAAACTCACTTTTCCATATATTCAAGTTTCAACAAGAAATTTTTTCCTTTGGGAAAATTTTGACCAGCTCTAATAATGATCTTTTCAAATGGAGTGGGTGGGGCTTGTTCATTTTGTCTCACCCACTAGACAAAAGAATCAGGCTCACTGATTCTTTGGTGAGTATCTTTCTTTGAGGCAATCCAGTAAGTGTTTTGTGTCCAGTCTGTATCAATGGGAGTTGCCACTGCTGGGTAGTACAGCCTGGGCCCATTCTCTGGCTGAGCACTGTGCTACTGGGTATTTGTCATGAAGCTGTTCAGCTAATAGGCAGGTTGCCTTGCCTTGTGTACTTAGATAAGACCCAGTGAACTATAGGTGAATTGGATGAGGATGGGAAAAGTATTAGAATCCAGAACTGTTCTAATTGTTGGGCAGAAGCTGTGGGGTGCTATGAAGGAATGGATACAAGGAGTTGGCAATGGACAGACCTTTAATTGCCTTTGAGACACAAGATAATAAGGAATAAAGATTTATCTCTGGTGGTTTTCCAGAGTCCCCTTCCTCTTTCATATTTATATCTATATCTCAACCTATGTATGATGTATTGGTTGCCTCCCATGTGGCTCTTTGGGGACAGATGTCCACAGTCTCACTTGAAGAATGAAAGGGCTGGGAGACTGAATTATTCTGTCGCCCCTAGCCGTGGTTGATCACTGCAGGTCAAACTCAAGGCAGCGTAGGGGAAGCTTGCTCTGCTGTAGCCTGTATTATATCAGATTTGTAGCTCAGCTTCCGGGGCTGGTTCACCTCTTTGATGTTGGTCAGGAGTATCTACTGAAATCAATGGAGATGCTTGGGTATAAGCCTGATTGTGACCTCAGGTCCTCGGTGTCCCAAGCTTACATCTACACCATTCACAAGTCATGTATGGTCCAGTTCTACCACTTGACTCAGGATGTGTGTTGTCTTGTTACACAACTAGTCCCACTGAGTCTAAAGGAGCTGCTTGGGAGGTAAGGTATTACCAAAAGTGAACTATGCTGACCCTCTGCATGCAAAGGATTTTGCTTTTGATACCATTACACAGCGTTAGCCTCTTACTATGCATGTAGTCCTAGATCCTCCACCTCCCATTGTGAGTAAGTTTATCAGTATCTGTCCCCAAAGGCTCAGAGATTTTGTGCTCTTGTTTGCCTATTCACTGACAGGACATATCTAAGGCTATGTCTAGACTGCAGCGCTTTTCCGGGATACCGAAGGTATCCCAGAAAAGCAATGCCATATCCAAGGAACGTGTCTGCTTTTTTGAAAAATTTTCGGAAAAGTGGACGCACTTTTTTGCCATCCCTGTTAACCTCATTCTATGAGGAAGAAGGGATGTGTCAAAAGAGCAGATTTTTCAAAAAAATTTCCAACTTACCTTTGTAATCTAGAAATAGCTTAAAGGAATTGGTTCACCCAGCAAGCTATGCTTTTTGAAACTGGGAGGGTAGGCCATATGGACAGGAGAAGGTGGGAAAGATGTTTCAGCGTGTCTTTCCCAATGAACCCCTGAGCTAAGAATGAAATGATCATCCACTGGAGGAAAAAAAAAAGATAAAAAATTATTTTGGATGCAAATTGCCAGCAAGATGCAGCTCCTGACATTCATATCCCAAAAGAAGCGAAATGCTGAAGCTGACAGATGTCATCAGCTGACTTAAAAGGCTGTATCAAAATTCACAACGTAAGTCTTTTATCTACAAAACCCGCATGTTAAAAAAAAAAAGTGCCAGTGGATATGGACTGCTACTTTGATTGGTAAAGCCTCTGTGACCAACAATTTGATGGATAAACAGTTGTAAATGTTGTGCCTTGTTAGACCCCTTCAACAATACCAATAATTGTAATAAAACGTTAAAAACAAATATTTTAAAAGAGAAAAAAATAAGCAATGACCTTCTGATAGGCTTGTTCTTTTATGAGCCAATGTGTAACATTTTTTATGGGCTATATGTCTGAAAGGAGGCATATATAATGATATTTAATGCATAGTTGTGAGGGAAATTATTATAGTTTTATATATGGGGAAGCCATATAACAAAGAGCACTAGCTAGTGTTTGCCCTTATATGAGATGCAGTCGTATAATAGAGAGCCTTAAAGCTAGAGTTTACTGTACTTTGGGAATTAATCACATAAACTATAAATTGGGTTCAACAGGCTGGCTGGGTAAATAGGCGCAGCTAATGAGGACACTATGAGATCTTATAAGAGTACTGACTGCCCCAGGACAAATGTGCTGAGCTGCACCTGATGGAAAACTAGAAGACATCAAAGCATAAAGGATTAGTGCTCTCACAGTGTTGAGAAATGGCCAGGGGGAGATTCACCAACTTATTACCCACATCCAAGCTAATCCTGTTATCTGCAAAATATAACTGTGTTCAGGAACTGCCACCACCTCAACTTGCAGGAGACTAATTCTGTGTTTACATGGACAGAAGTGCAGGGAATTTTTGTCTAGGCAAAGAATAGAAGAGACAAACTTTTTAAGAGGTTTTTTGGATCAAATTTTGGGGAGGGAGGGCAAAAGGTGCCATTAGTTATTTAAAGGCTATATTGTATCCGCTCTGTGTATCCTATATGAATGAAGGGTCTTTCAAAAGAGTATAGTGCATCAGTCATAAATGATTTATCCTCTCCCCTCTTCATCTGGACAACATTTCTACTTTTGTACAGGACAACCAAAATACGTCGAAAGCAATTTTTAATAGAAAGACAAGATGAGGAAAAAAGGCCAGCAATGCCCAACATTCCCACTCTCCTGGAAATCTAGGAAATCTATTGTGTGGCCCATGCCCATCCCCACTTACAGAGTCAGGAGAAGGCAAAAAAATTCCCAAGGTCCCTGCCAATATACCACAAAGGGAAATCCTTTCCTGATTTCATAATGGGCAGCTCAGCTCAAATGAAGAGAGCAAGAGGCACCAGTACTACAAATCTAATAGTTTATAAAAAAAAAAAACCTACTGAGACATAGAATCATAGAACCATAGAGCTGGAAGAGACCTCAGAAGGTCATCAAGTCCAGCCCCCTGCTCTAGGCAGGACCAATCCCAACTAAATCAACCCGGCCAGGGCTCTGTCATGCTGAGACTTAAACACCTCTAGGGATGGAGACTCCACTACTTCCCTAGGTAACCCATTCCAGTGCTTCACCACCCTCGTAGTGAAATAGTTTTTCCTAATATCCAACATGGACCTCTCCCACCACAACTTGAGACCATTGCTCCTTGTTCTACCATCTGTCACTGCTGAGAACAGCCTCTCTCCATCCTCTTTGGAACCTCCCTTCAGGAAGTTGAAGGCTGCTATCAAATCCCCCCTCACTCTTCGCTTCCGCAGACTAAACAGACCCAACTCCCTCAGCCTCCCCTCATAAGTCATATGCTCCAACTCCCTAATCATTTTGGTTGCCCTCCGCTGGACCCTCTCCAATGCGTCCACATCCTTTTTGTAATGGGGGGCCCAGAACAGGACACAATACTCCAGATGTGACCTCACCAGAGCCGAATAAAGGGGAATAATGACATCTCTGGATCTGCTGGCAATGCTCCTCTTAATGCAACCTAATATGCCATTAGCCTTCTTGGCTACAAGGGCACACTGTTGACTCATAACATCTGAGATTAACATCTGTGTTAGATAATGGTCCATATTTTTCTCTAAATTCCAAAGAAGTGGATCCAACTTCCTGGAAAAGAGAATTCCAAGTATTAGGTAGAAAATCCTCACTATACATGCATTTCCCTTCCTCTGATGGTTCACCACAGCCCAAGCTGGCTGCCTTCAAGGGAGAAATTAAAGAATAATTACCGGACAGGTCCTTGGCTAAGTATTTGTATGGTATTAGGAGTACATATAGCACATAGTTATAACCGTTAAATCTTGAAGCCAGGAGTTTCTCTAATCATCAGAAGGGAAATGATTCATTTTGTAGGTGCTGATTTTTAGAGATGTGAGGATGCAAAGGAATGATGGGCTGATGGAAAAACCTCTAAAAGGAAATGCATATATTTTGAGTGGACATTCATGGGTTTTCCTTATTGTTGCTTCTTTTCAATGCACCTCTATCTAAATTGGTGGAATATTTATTGGTGGGAATATCCTTCCCAGTAGGAATTAATAATTAACATTATGATGTCAGCTCCCTGGGTGTGTCTAGACTATACCTCTCTGTTGACAGAGAGATGTAGATTAGGCACATCGAAATTGCTAATGAAGCCGGGATTTAAATATCCAACGCCTCAATAGCATAAACATGGCCGCCGCTTTTTTTGAAACTGAGGTTGTTGGGGTTTTTTCAAAAAAAATGGCAGTCTAGATGCAGATCTGTAGAAAGTAAAGCCTTTTTTGACAGATCCTGTAAACCTCATTTTTTGAGGAATACAGGATACAGGATCTATCAAAAAAGGCTTTATTTTTGATAGATCAGTGTCTAGACTGCTGGGTTTTTTAAAAAAAACCTCTGTTTTGAAAAAAAGCAGTGGCCACGTTTATGCTAATGAGGCGTGGGATATTTAAATCCCTGCTTCATTAGCAATTTCGATGTGCTTGATTTAAATCCCTCTGTCAACAGAGGGATGCAGTCTATACGTAACACCCAAGAGCTGCTAAACCCCATCTAGAGGCGTGCATAAGGATTTGTTTGTCATTAGAGGGATGATTGGAGAGAGATTTGAATTTGCCTCCACCTAGGTTTCTTGCCCTTTCTTAGGTCCCAGCTCCTCTCCCTCCATTCCTCTCCTTCTTCCCATCATACAGCAGTAGGACCTGTTAACTGCTGGCTATCTCTTTTAGTCCCGATGTGCACAGTGCCTCGTTGTCCAGTACACACATAACCAGATCAGGGATACCCCAGGAGTCAGAGTCTTGTGGATTAAAGAGAACAAGGATACTAGTCACATGTATAAGAACGTGGGATGGGGGAAGAAATGGAGGACTGAAGACCAGCTTGAATTGGGAAGCAAGAGGAGCTGGCAAAAGATTAAAAAAGGATTCTAGGAAACAGGGAAATGCAAGGCCCAGATATAAATCAGCACAGCAACATGCACCTCCATGGAGCTGTATCAGCTAACACCAGCTGAGGCATTAGTACTTAAAAGTTTCTGAGCTCTTCTTATTCAGGTGTGGGACTGAAGTTCTTACACTGGTATTTTTCCTTACAATTTGAAGAAACAATGATCACAGCAGAGGAGAAGTAGGCGTGTCAACAGATTATATTAATGAAACCGATGATACCACTTCTAACCTTCAACACCTACTGCCCAAAATGAAAGAGGAAAGTAATAACATCTTTTAAAAAACTGTTTCCCTGAAGCAGTTTTGACTCCCCCCCACTCCCTGAAAAAGGGAGGCATGCTAGAGACTCCATGAAGTCTACTAGGCACTTTGTTATTCCTATTGACTGTATGTGGAAGATGTTCCAGTACTATGGGGACTGATGGCCCAACTAAACCCCAAGACAGTAATAATAATAATTAGAGGTCACGCTATTGCTTCATACAGTAAATTACACACACTACTAGAGTGAGTGAGATTATATATATTATACACATACACATACAGAGAGAGAGAGAGAGATTCCGTTAAGTGATTCCAGCTTATTCTTCATCCCTAATAAGTTACTTTGGAGAGATCATAGATAAAACTCCAGTGATAAAGCCTATGCTATTTCACTTTTCTGCTATGACAAGTAGAAAAAGGTGATGGATTTGACTGAGAGTAAGACTAGAGTCCAATTTCTCTTTCTATTTATAGCTCTCAAGATTAAATTTGAACACACTTATTGCCAGGAGTTTTGTTTGATTTTTAGAAATGATTTCACTCTTGCATAATTACATTTGTCCTTTTTGTACTTAGACAGAAACAAATATTCTCTCTACATAATGTCAGTTTTAATGACAGAAAAGCTCCCATCACTAATTATTATAAGTAGATTTGGCTTCAGTTCATGGGTTTAATGGTTTTGCTTATGAAAAAATTGCACCCAGCTAAAATGTCTCTAAAATATCCAGCATATTACCTGGGGACTGACTGTCATTTCCAAGCATTGTTTTTTGTGTGTCCATTTAAAAAAATATTAAATGGGCATGTGAATCCAGATTTAGATACAGAGGAACTTAAGTGTATGCCTAACTTAATTATGGGGATAGTACCATTGACTGCTTTGGAAGACTTTGTTGGAGCTACTGACATGTTTAAAATTAATAAGCCTGAGAATAAATCTCAAAAGCTCTTTATGGAGAAGATTAGCATAATTATTTCCATTTTACAGATAAGAAAACAGTCATAGAAAGTTGAAGTGATTTGTCCAAGATCAGCGACAGAGTTAACAATAGAGCCTAGGTCTCTTAAGTCTCAAGCCTGACCTGGGACCATAAATCTGTATTCTGATTTCCTGAAGCACTGAGAGCTTGCATCTCCCAATGACCGTACAGGTTGCTATGTGTGCTCAGAACCTCTGAAAATCAGACCAGAATTGGATACACATACATGTAAATAATTGCCTAACTTTTAAGTGCTGGAGTTGGAAAATGTAGACCTCAAAGCATTGGTTTGACAATCCTGAAAAAGAAAGCCCTCTGTTTATGTATGGAACTGGTGGCCTCATGACACTACTCTGTGAATAGTCTCAGTACTGCTCTAGAGAGTTTACTTTCCAGACACATTCAGAGTATCAACCCTCTGCTGAGATTGCCAGCCAGACTGACGATTGGCACCAAATGTGGCTGCGGCATTGTGATGTGGTCACCTGTCTACCTGGAGCTGGACTGAGCTCAATAACTAATGGTCAAAGATGGGATCTAGCTGCATGACTCAAAATGAATAATTTGACCTTTTTCACTTGCTCATTTGAGAGGAAGGATGGTCTAGGCCAGGAGTCTGTCATTTCAGAGATGGGGGATCAAATTCCTGCTTGGCTACAAACATCCTGTATTATCCTATCCAGGTCATTTAGCCTCTTTGTGCCCCTGTAATCCACTTATGAACAGGGAATAGTAGCACTTCCCTGACTCAGCGGAGTGTTGTGAGGATCAATACATTAAAGAACGTGAGGTGCTCTGGCTACATTTACACTGCATGTGTTTTCTGGCAGAAGATATCCAAATGGAGCACTCATTTGCATATTTTTCACTCTCATTTGCATATCCTTTTCCGATCCTTTTTGCGGAAGAGGTTTTTTCAATAAAAAGCCCAGACGGGGCCATTTGTCAGAAAAAAACCCTGTGCGCAAGAGCTTGTAAACCTCATTTTTTGAGGAATAAGGACTCTTGTGCAAAAGGATTTTTTTCCCGACAATTGGCCCCATCTACACAGAGCTTTTTATTGCAAAAACCTCTTCCACAAAAAGGATCAGAAGAGGATATGCAAATGAGAGCACGAGATATGGAAACGAGCACTGTATTTGCATATCTTCTGCCGAAAAAAACACGCCGTGTAGACATAGCCTCAGATACCATGGTGCCAGGTAATAACTAATGAGCATGGACTCAATAGAAACACTGGTTTTATGTTTCATTACAACACTCTATAACCTGCTAACTCTCCTTCGTCCTATGACTGCAGAGATAATGGTTCAACTAATTTTAAATGATTTCTCACAACATGCCTTAGGGTATGTCTATACTACCACCCAAGTTTGAACTACGGTGGTAGTGTAGACATACCCTAAGGGACCTTAAGAGATCATCCTAGTCTATCTCCCTGTGCTGATGCAGGATAAAGAATACCTAGACCATCTCTGCCAAGTATTTGACTAACCTGTTCTTAAAAAGCTCCAGTGATGGAGATTCTACAACCTCCTTTGGTAACCTGTTGTAGTGCTTAACGAGCCTTATAGTCAGAAAGATTTTCCTTATTTCTAGGTCAATCTTGACTGACTACTTCTAATTTTACCTTCAGTAGACCTGGAGAACAATTTATCACCATCCTCTATGAAATAGTACAAGTTTACTCCCTTCCCTACCTTTTATCACTCAAGAAACTTCTTCATATTTAAAGATTATCATCATATTCCCTATCATCCATCTCTGAATTAAATCTGCCCAGTTCTTTCAACCTACCTTAAAAGGTTGAAATATTTTCTAAACCTGGTATCATGTTTAATGCTTTCCTCAGATGGTCTCTCAAATCTTTCTTAAAAAGAGTCCCAAACTAAACATAGTACTTCAACGATGGAAACCTCCCCAGTGCTAAATAGAATAAAATAATTACCTCTCTTGTCTTACATATGACACCCTGTTTAATGTATCCCAGAGTGACATTTGCCTTTTTCTGAACATCGCACTATTAATTAATCTTCAATTTCTGATACAGTATAATCCACAGATCTTTTTCTGCAAAGCTGATGCCTACTTAATATGCCCTTTTTGTATTTGGGCATAGATGCACTGTTTTGCATTTGTCTTTATTGAACGTTATTTTATGGATTTCAGACTCCAATCTCACATGATCAGTTTGAATTCTAATCCTGTCCTCTGAAATGTGTACAATCCCTCCCAGCTTGGTGTCGTCCACAAATTTTATAAGCATCTTCTCCATTTTCCAAATTGCTAAGGGAAATATTGAATAGTATCACACACAGGACAGATCCCCATTTGATATATTCTGCCAGTTTGATAGCATTACTCTTTAGGTGTGGTCTTCAACCAGTTGTGCAAACCCATTTTATTGTAATTTCATCTAGACCACATTTCCCTCATTTGCTTATGAGTGTGTCATGTATAACTATGTCAAAAGCTTTACTAACATCAGCATAAAGTCACATCTACTACTTCCCATTAAACATTTCAGCCTTCTCTATGTCATCTGTCATTTGCTCAGCTTCATGTTAAGAAAGTGACTTAGATTTTCATTTGTCATGATATTATATCCGCTAAATGAATGACTAGAAAACCCAATCTGGACTGGGTTAAGACATCTCTAAAATACAATATCACACAGGTCTTACTAACAAGGTGTTAGATTCTGTTCTCTGTTACATTGTTGCACATGGCTGATTTCACTGAAGTTACTCTAGAATAACTTTTGTGTAACTGAGATTAGAATTTGATCCTTACATGGTACAAAACTCTGTTTATGGGAACTCCTCCTTCATCCTGACTGTACACTTTTACTTTTGGGTATGTATTAAAAATTGGGAAATTTTATAGTGGTCTCACAATGAGGCTGTGTCTAGACTGCAGGGTTTTTTTGAAAAAAGTAGCCTTTTTTTGAAAAAACTTCACCTGCGTCTAGACTACATCTGTGTTCTTTCGAAATTAAATTGAAAGAACGTGGCTTTTCTTTTGACGGCGGTACTCCTCATTTCACGAGGAAGAACACCTTTTTTCAAAAGTGATTTTTCGAAAAAAGGCGTTCTTGAATGCAAACAGGGCTTTTTCAAAAGAGAGCATCCAGACTGCTTGGGTGCTCTCTTCCGAAAAAGTGGCTCACTTTTTTGAAAGAAGAGGTTGCAGTCTAGATGCTCTTTTTCAAAAGAAGCTTTTTCGAAAGTATCTTTTAAACAAGCCTCTTTCGAAAGAAGCTTGCAGTCTAGACGTAGCCTGGGTGGCTTGAATTTTTCAATGTTTGTGTGAATCTGAAATGCCAAGAAATTAAACATCACAACCCGAGTGATCTAAACCCTTTGAATTTTGAGTCACTCAAACTGGTGGATTTCTCTCAGTTTTACTGCTCAGTCCTTTGAGGGAGGGAGGTAGTACAATTTGAACATGTACATTTACTGTTAAGCTCGTGGCTTTATTTTACAAAAGTAGTGTGTATATGAGAGTCATATTGGGTGTTGTAATGTGAGATATCATGGGAACTGAGATTCTGCAGCTGTTATTTAGGGATACCACTTGCATGTACTGCAGTTTGTGAATCAAACTGTCTCCTTGCTAATGAGAATTGCAACTCCAGAGTTTTAATTTGATGATAAAAACACTGTTAAGTTACCGATTGGTAATAAGTGGTGATGTCTCTACATTTAAATATTATTGTGTATTTGTATTACAATATCACCAGGCAGTCGCAACTGAGATTAGGGCCCCACTGTGGTAAGTGGTGTGTATATATAGGAAGAGACATTGCCTGCTGCAAAGAGCTTACAGTCTTAATAAGTAAAATAAAGGGAGCATTTTCGGCCTGTTTATTGATGTATAGAGAGACCAAATTAGACACTCAGGATGACACACAGAAAGTCTGAGGTGGATTCAAGCATTCAATCCATACCTTTGAGTCCTAGGCCGAAGACTTAACCACAAGACCTCCCTTCCTCTTAACTGTTATTCCTCCAAGAGAAACATTTAAAAATCCCCCTCAGACATCCTTGCCATAGCTTCACAGAGCTGTAACAAGCATTTGGAGCAGACTTAGTGACAACCACTCCTCTCTTTTCAGTTACCCTGAAAAAAACCCTGTTGGTGTAAATGCGAGGTGTACAAGGCCCGACATTTTGGGGTCACTGGTAGGGGCAGCGAGTAGGAGCTCTGCTAACCTTAAGAAGAAAATTCAGAACTTTCCAATGGAGTGGGGAGTAGAAAAGGCCTGAGGTGAATGCATCTTTGGAGTGGTGGATGTACTCCAGACCTGCTCATGGGCATCTTCAAGTGGAAAACTAATTAGATTTGAGATATTTGGCTAGGAGGCACAAAGCTTAAAATATTACCTTTTTAAACAAGCGCCTATGTTTGGAATGCAAATTATTCTCTTATTTGGAGGTACTTTCTGGGTAAATCCTTTTCCAGTGTGATGATTTGTTTTGGATTACTCAATGTAAAAATGCTCCAGGTTGAATTTCTTTAGTCTGATGCTCTCTGGGCTAACAACATCCATAGTCCGGCATGATTTTAGTTAGCTTACTATGTGTGTGGCCAAGTTTCCCGCTGTCCCATAAAGTTTGTTTACAGCCACCAGTCCTAGCACTCAGTGTTCTGTTCTGTTATTTAGCTCTAATTTACCCCTAAATCTCTTCTAAGAGCCCAAAAGTCTTAGAGGGGTAGCCGTGTTAGTCTGCAACTGAAACCACTTAAAAAGCAATGAATTGTCTTGCAACATCTTAGAGACTAATAAAAAATGTAGCTGGTATCATGAGCTTTCGTGGGCACAACCCACTTCTTCAGATGAAGGGAGCAAGGGGTCTAGAGTTGCAAATAAATAGCAGAAAAAAAAGGGATGGGGAGGGAAAGAGAAGGGGGGAAATTGTCAATTAAAGGGGATGAGGAGAGAAAAAGGAAGGGAAAAATTGTCAATTAGATTGTCTGTGATAAATGAGTCTAACTGAGTGGGCAGTAAATGCCCAATACTTAATTTGCAATGTCATTAGGGTGTTGAATATAGCGCCCTATCCACCTAAGGTCTTTGTTCAGACCCTGATTAAAGGTGTCAAATTTGCAGATGAAAGCAATTTCTGCAGCTTCTCTTTCTAGCTGTTTTTTAAATAGCTTTGTAACAGGATGGTCACTTTTAGATCCAGTAGTGAATGCCTGGGCACGTTAAAATGTTCCCCAATAGGTTTCTGTGTGTTAACATTTTGAATATCTGATTTGTGTTCATTACAATAGTCCAGGGAAGGAATTATAATTACCCTCTCAGCGACAATTCCTCCATATTGCCTGTCATGTGTAGTGGGGCATTCTCCTATGCCATCCCCTTACTGGACATGGCAGACAGTTCCTCTGGCATTCAACCAGCTTTGCTGGTTAGCACCTGGAGAAAAGAAGAGACAAAGCCATCTACTCTCACTCTTCTTTTCAGGGGCATATTGGCCACAAAGGCCATGCTCTCTCCTGCCCCTCACCTACTGCATCCAGACTCAGGAGCTCAGTTTAAGTGTAAGCAAGAGCTGAATCAATGCTTCCATTGCAGCCAGCTGGAATGGGAAAGGAATCCTGGTTGTGGTTATGTAAATACACTTCACTCAAGTTGCTTAGGCCTGCTAGATATTCAATTATTAGAATGGTGTTTTGCCTATCATAACCAATTTGTCTGTACTGTGTTTACCCTAAATGTAGGAATTGTAAAGATATGGCCACAATGCTTGAAGTTATTGGGAATGCAGAAAAGTCAGACCATGTTTAACTCAGTTCAAAGGAGAGAAACTGTCAGAGTAAAGAATGTCAGATGGACAAGGCTTCCTCTGCCAGACTATATGGGGGGGAAGGGCAGATCTCTGAACCAGCAGGCTAACCACCTGAGTTGAACCTGCTCAACTCCCTGGGTCTGAACTTTGGTGTCTTGTCCAAGCTGCGATTCATGCTGCAATATTTACAATGCTACTTTTAGCACACTGGCTTGAGCAGAGAAACTGGCTGTCGGCTGTGGTGTAACACATACCGTCAGAGGACAGGGTATATGGATGGGCGCAGGACTTCAACCCCCTGAGTCACTTGCTTGTCCCCCTAGGGACAACTTACAGTCTTGCCCGTTGGGTTTTTATCTCATTCACTCATTTCAGATCTGTAATTTAACCTGTGGTGAGGTGAGAAAAACTGTTTATAGTAAAAATTCCTTCTTAGTTGCAACAGTGTAAATCTGGAAAAACTCCACTGATGTCAATGGCATTACTCAAGATTTTCACTGTTGTAACAGCGAGCAGAACTCAGCCAAATGACTAATGCTGTATCATGCATGCCAAGTACCAAAAAGGAAAAGGCAACAAACAGGAGGATGCAAAAATATGGAATCTTTGGGGGCACTTACTTTAACTTATGCTCTTCCGTGCTTTCTTCTGGACTCCTCATTGACTTCCATGTGAGGCTCAGATGCAGACGGAGTGTAGTCTAAAATGTGACTGCAATTTGAAAACACGTCTGGGAAATATTTATATTACAAAGAAAAAAATTGTCACATACTATAACAATCTTTCAAAACCTCTTTTTTCATACCTAGTCAATTACTATTTTTGTATTAGTAGATCGTAGTAGTAGCAAATATGTACAGATAAAAATCACTAAAAAAGCTTCTATTTATATAATGAATTTCAGTAGTGCCAAGAGGACTCAAAAATAAACCAGGGACCCATTGTGCATGGTGCTATATATACTTATAAAACAAACCCTGTCCCAAATACAGAACAAAAATATGGTCCTGCCCCAAGGAGCTTAGACTTCAATGTCCCAGTCCTGCAAAAACTTTCATACAAGTGTAACTCTACTTATTGGTAGTCCAATTAAACCTCATGGGAGTGATCACACAAGTAAAATTTTTCAGTTGTTATTATGTTTATACGGTAAGGTTGCGTCTACACTAGCATGATTTTGCGCAAATACTTTTAACCAAAAAGTTTTTCCGTTAAACGTATTTGTGCAAGAGAGCGTCTATACTGGCATGTGCCTTTGCGCAAAAGCATCCGTGCCAGTGTAGACGCTCTCTTGCGCAAAAAAGCTCCGATGGCCATTTTAGCCATTGGGCTTTCTTGAGCAAGAAATTGATGTTACCTGTCTACACTGGCCTCTTGCGCAAGAACACTTGCACAAGAGGACTTATGCCTGAGTGGGAGCATCAAAGTATTTGCGCAAGAAGCACTGATTTCATATAGCAGAACATCAGTGTTCTTGCGCAAATACTCGCGGCCAGTGTAGACAGGCGGCAAGATTTTGTGCAAAAGCAGCCGCTTTTGCCCAAAATCTTGCCAATGTAGACACAGCCTAAGTGTTTAAATGTCTGATGGGAGATGTATGGGTAGGAATGGTGTCCCTAGCCTCCGTTTCTCTGGAGGTGGGTGACAGGGGAGGGATCACATGAGGATTACCCGTTGTGTCCCCTCCCTCTGCGGCATCTGGTATTGGCCATGGTCAGCAGACAGGATACTGGGCTGGATGAACCATTGGTCTGACCCAGTATGGCCGTTCTTATGTTCTTAAATAGAGTTACAAACTGCAGTCTAATATGTATTTTAATCCCAATATGTATTTTCCCTAATATGTAAATTACTATGGTTGCATTTGTTGTTTGTTATGATTTATAAATATATTTATCAAAAAAAACCTTAAAATTTGATCACAGGCCTGACTCCTACATACGCATTCGAGTCAGTGGGAAATCCCGTCAAAAGAAGCACTATTATTCTCCAGAGGAAGGTCCACATTCAGGAAAACATCCATATTCCAGAGAGCACTTATCCGTGTGACTGAGTCTCTTGTATATCACTATAGAATGATGCTTAAAGTTAGTCTCTTTTTTTTTCATGAGTAGGAGCTGGGGAATCTAAGAAAAACACCAAATATCATGAGACTCACAATAGTAACAGAACAGTTGGCATCACAGATTGGAAGACAAACACTCCCACCCCTCCCCGACATTTCTTTTGTTTTGAAATGTCCAGACAGCATTCCTAGTCATCAAGAGTTTTATAAAACTTATTAAAAATTATTTCTATACTTGAATCTGCAATGTTGTCTCTAAAACTATCTGATAATGTCCATTTAAGCATGGCACTTTGTCCTTAATTAACACTGTAATGTTTTTAAATGAGACCTGGTATGCACTTAAACATAAGTTGGATTTGAGTAAATTGCTTAAGGCAGTGAAAATATGTTGTACCCTGAATACTATCCTCATGTTGACCAAATACCTGGTGTAGACACAACTAAATTGATGGAAGAATTCTTCCATTGACCTAGTTACGGCTTCCCAGGGCAGTGGATTAACTATATCAACAAATAGTCCTGTGGCACCTTAGGCTACGTCTAGACTGCAAGCCTCTTTCAAAGAGGCTTTTTCGAAAGACACTTTCAAAAAAGCCTCTTTCGAAAGAATGCGTCTTGACTACAAGCAGATTTTTCAAAAAAGCAAGCCGCTTTTTCGAAAGAGAGTCTAGACTCTCTCTTTCAAAAAAGCACAGCTTGCATTACATACTGCCTTTTTTTGAAAGAGCACTTTCAAAAAAAGGCGTTATTCCTTTTAAAATGAGGTTTACTGTGATAAAACTGCCACATTCTTTCAATTAACTTTTGAAAGAATGCGGCTGCAGTCTAGACGCAGGTGAAGTTTTTTCGAAAAAAGGCCACTTTAAAAAAAAAAGGTATTCTAGACACACCCTTAGAGACTAACAAAAATCTATATGGTAGATTTAGACAAGGGAAGTCTTTGTCAACCGCTTCCTTATGCCTTGTGAAACAAGGTTTACAGGAGCGTTCTACAAAGGCTTCCCTTGTCGATAGATCCGCGTCTTGACTCGCGCGCTCTGCCGATGATCAGCTGAGCCGGCACAGCGCGGCGGCCATTTTTATTTTAATGAAGCCGGGGATATTTAAATCCCAGCTTCATTGACCATGTTGGGTAGCCTATTTTACGTGCCTCTGTCAGCAGAGGCATGTAATCTAGATGTACCCTAAGGTGCCACAGGACTACTCCTTGTTTTTAAAGTTACAGACTGACACAGCTACCCCTCTGTGACTTTATATCAACAGAAAAAACCTTCTGCCAGTGCAGGAAAGGTCCATAACACTATGGTGCTATAGCAATCCAGCAGTCTACCATAGCTGTGCTGCTCTATCACAGACATCCCTTTTACCAGGTTAAATAAAAGACCTGGTTTATGATGGACTGTAAGTACCTTGGGCTTATAATTTTTTGTTTAATTCCCTCAACATCAGGAATGGGGGGCTGAGTGTAACTATCAGATAGGAACAGACAAGTTCGCCTGCTCACCGACCAGGGATGTTAAAATGCAGTTAATTAAGTAATTCTGTAACTGCTGAAAATCTCAGTGGTTACTCGCTGCAGGGTCTGCAGTACAAGCTTTATACTGCAGTGCCCGCAGTGTGGGGTGGCAGCTGGCTCTCTGGGAGTCGGTATGCACAGGGAGCTGGCATAAAAGCTGGCTCCCGGTGGCGTGTACCAGTTTTCACCTGCCGACCTCACTCCCAGGAAGCCGACTGCTGCCCCACATTGCTACCTCTGTTTACAGAAGCAGCAGTGCCAGGTAGGAGCTGGCTCCCGAGGAGGGGGCCAGGAGCTGTTATGTAACAGGTGTGGTAACCAATAAACTCATGCTTATTGGTTAATCATTTAAATGGCTATACTATTACATCCCTACCGCTGCAGTGTGGGGCAAAAGGGACAATTACCCTGGGTCCCAGCAATTTTAAAGGGTCTGGGGTTTCCGTCCGCCATAGCCTTTATTGCAGCAGCAGCTAGAGCCCTAGGCCCTATGGGAGTGCCACATGCCGCACTCAGGACAGCCCTGAGAGCTGGCGAGGGGTACTGTCCAGACAGCACTTGGGGCTGGCTGCTCCAGTCGTACCTCTTCCCCTGATTCCAACAGTACAATGCCCCTCTCCTATTGTCAAGGCGCCCGGCAGTCCTGTCAGCTACCTTGCAAGTCCAATGTTGTGTGTTCTTATGCCATCTCTGAATAATTTGGTCAGGAGCTATTTTGCTCTTTGTTCTACCTCTCGTTATTGAGACTCAATCCTGCAAACACGTACGAATGCACGTGGAGTAATTGCTCGGGGGATTGCTCTGTCGACTCACTGCATAAATGTACTCATGGTGAGTTTGCAGAATCATGCCCGTAAGCCATAATTGCATCCACAAAATGCTGATCCCAGATATGCCGCCCTATCTTGATGGATGTCTTGTAAACTCATTTGCTGTGATGGTATCTTGCATCTCTGCTAGCCGATTCTGCAGACAAGGGGATGTAGTCTCGCCTCCATACAGTCACATATGCCTTTTGGGGGGCAAATGGGGCTGGAATTGTTCCATAAGAGATCAGAGGAGAATTCCCTCAGTATAGGCACAGCAGAGGACTGCCTCTTGGAAAGCGACAGAGCAGAGGGGGAACGCCACAGGTCAGAGTGGGGGTGTCTATGATGCACCCCATTACAAAGGCAAAGTACTCCACGAAAGAAGGAACAATCAGTTTCACACACACAAAATGGGAAATGGCTGCCTAAGAAGGGGCATTGCGGAAAGGGATCTAGGATGTCATAGTGGACTGTAAGCTAAATACGAGTCGAGAATATAACACTATTGCAAAAAAAGTGATGATCAGGCCTTATCTGGAGTACTGTGTGCAATTCTGGGCACCACATTTCAGGAAAGACGTGGAGAAATTGGAGAAGGTTTAGAAAAGAGAAGACTGAGAGGGGACATGATAACAGCTTTCAAATACCTACAAGGGTGTTACAAGGAGGAGGGAGAAAAATTGTTCTCCTTCACCTCTCATGATAGGACAAGCAGCAATGGGCTTAAATGACAAAGAGGGAAATTCCTAACTGTCTGCATGATTAAGCCCTGGAATAAGTTGATCAGGGAGGTTGTGGAATCTCCATCACTAGAGATTTTTAAAAGCAGGTTAGACAAACACCTATCAGTGGTGCTGGGTCCTGACATGAGGGCCAGGGATTGGACTTGATGACCTCTTGAAGTTCTTTTCTATTACTCTAAGTTTCTATCTTACATATGTAGCCACTTTTGTACTGCTCCCCTCCTGGCTGTTCATTCTGTGCTGCACCATGCTCTGTGGAGCTCAAAATTAAAACAAAAGCAGAATACTGGCTTCTTACTACTCCACAGCAGTTCCTACTGCACTCTTACCATGACACGTAACCTGAACTGTCAGCGTTTGCATAGTGCTGTGTACATGTTTTTAATGATTATTGTAGCCAGAAGCCTTTCCTATTCTGTTTGAGTTTCTGGCTATACCTTTCCACTGATTCTAGGTGAAGTGGTAGTACAATACCCACAATTCCTCCTGCCCTGCTACCCACTGTAGCATCAGCTCTAGTAGCTGACAATGTAATTCTCATTCAGCAGCTGATTATAATTAAAAATATCAGAATAATTAAAGTCCTCAGCTTGACAAGCAGAGCCATAACTTTGCCTTCAGACATTCCTCTCTAATTAGTTAATTAATCCTAATGCAAATTATAAGCAATAATTAGTCAGCCAAGCTTGACATAAAAGTCTGCTGACTTACAGCTAAAAAGGCTTTCTGGTTCTTGGTTTGGAACTTCTTAAAGAGTCTTTTGTCCACTCATGGCTTCTGTGACCACGCTTCTGCTAATTTGGACTTAATATATAGATATGCAAATTATTTTGCCCAGTAGAAAAAATGCAGTTTTAAAAACCTGCACTACCATTGACATTATTCAGTTTACCTTAATAAATGGACATTTGCTATCTTTATTGAATATTATACAATATGGAGAAATTATATATATTTCCCCCACTCCAAAAGTTTCTGGTACAATATGTTGTCCTTCATGTGCTTTGGGTTCTTTTGGCCATGACATACTGTAAATTCTAATGTGATTCTGAGATTAAGATAGACTGTGATATAACACTATCGTAAATGAAATCAAATTCTTTTGTAACAAGATAACCAGTATCTGATCCACAATTCTGTGTAGGTTTAACAGATCTGGAATCTGTTAAAATGAGATAATTTGAATTATCGTCAGGTCAATCAAAAGTGTGAACATTGCATTTCACATAGTGATGCTGCTTATATTGATGTATTGCATTCCAGAATAGAAGTGTTCATTTATTACAGAAATGTTCAGGTTGAAAATTAACTGTTGTTTTTTTTTAATTTCTTAGAACACCCTGAATGTGAGAAGTGACATATAGGGACTGTTTGTCCATTGATGGCCTCACGGATCTTTATCTGAAAATTTAAGGAGAACAAGTTACATTGCTAAAAAAGGAATAAAAGGCTCAGGGCAGAGTCCAGGAGCATATGGTACTGAATGTCTCTTCTTAAGCACTGACAATAAGTCTCTGATCCTGCACACATCAATGCTGACTTCATGGGACTGGTCCTATTCTTAAAATTCAAGCATGTGCCTATTACTAATACCTGGTTCTAAGACAGCATTTTTGTCAGTAGATCTCTAAAGTGCTTTACAAAGGAGGTCAGTATTACCCCATTTTATAGATAGGGACAATGAGGCACAGAGCAGAGAAGTCACATTCCCCAGGTCACGTTGCAGGCCAGTGGCTGAGCTAGAATAGATTCCAAGATTTCCGAGTACCTGTCTAGTGCTCTATCTACTAGGAAATACTACCTCCCTTAATGTATGTAGGATCAACCCCTTACCATTCTCCGGGCACACACAGGCATTCAACTGGCTTTACAACAAGGGCTCAGTCTTACAAAGTAGCCAAGACTCTAATCTCAATCCAGCAAAGCACTTAAAGTGTGTGCCTAACTCGTTCCTTCTGGGATGTGAGCCCTAAAGCATTAGCTCCACTTGCCTCAAGAATGTAGTAGCACAAATAAATAAAATCACAATTCTCCCTGGATTTTGAGGGTTGATATGTAAAGAGACTGAGTTTGTAACTACCCATAGTTTGGGTTCTGCAAAAACAAAACTCACCTGATGAACGTGACAAAACAAAAAAACAATTCTTAGTTTCTCCACTTTAGAATCAAAACCATATAAAGCTATACTTAGTAAAACACCTCATCCAAGATGTGACAGTTTGATGGTGTGGATAAACCCAGCATGAATACACAGGCACATTTGGTAAAACGACTTCAGTAGTAAAAGGTATAATATTCAGTAAGGCTACGTCTACACTGCACGATTATTTCGGAATAAGATATTCTGGAAGAAATACTCCAAAACAACTTATTTTGAAATAGCATGTCTATACTACAGGGAAGCCTGGAAATTAGTCCAAGGCAGGCTTCCCTAATGTGGATGCACTACCTCAATTTAGAGCCCCAGGAAGCACTAGGAAGTAATTACTTTGAATGGCCTAGGGGAGGAGCTATTCCAAAATAGCTATTTCAGGAGAGGCATTATTCCTCATGGAATGAGGTCTACAAATGCCAAAATAAGCTCCGCATTATTCTGAAATTATTTTGAAATAACGGGTTAGCTGTGTAGATGCTGGCATTGTTATTTCAAAATAACGGACATTATTCCAAAATAACGCTGCTGTTTAGAAGTACCCTAAATGAGGCTATGCATTTCAGAAGCATCCACACTGTGTCATTGCATCTTGGAAACTGTACGTTGCAAAGGGGAGAGTCACGTCATCCAGCTAAACTCTCTCATGGACTTTACCCGGAGTTCTGTAACAATGGGAAGAATAGACTCATGAAGACTTCAGGGAATTGCTTCCAACACTGATGCACTCCTTATACTGGACTTAACAAAGTAGGTCAGGATCTGGTCATACCAGCATTACATCAGATAAGAACACCATTCTATGAAAAGGAATTCTTAGAGTGATTTCAAGAGGAAAATCAAGCTCACTGTGAAAATAATGGGTAATAATCTGCCCCTAATTTTGTTGCATTTCTGCACTCTGTAATTTAAGTCTCTGTTTTTTTTAACTTGGCTTTCATTATACTGAACTTTATGGAGGTGATTTTTGACTTCCACAGAACAGAAGCTCTGTGAATTTGGGTGCTAGTGGAAAGCGGGAAGTGATTAATAAAAGCCAAGAAATTAGGGTATATTCTCCTTTCAGTACAACTGTGTATGAATGGGAGTTACTCTATCATGTCAAGGGGAAAATAGATTAAGTATTTTGGAATGCACAACTCAACAGGGATAGTTAATCCTGTTCTTGACAATAGCAAATGTGATACATACAAATGAGGGGAAGCATTATGCATGATTTTCCTCATTTTACATACAGAACAATATCTTATTTTCCAGCTTTTAATTCACATCTTCATTAAGTAAAATTGCTCTAAGATTAGCTGTAGCATCCTGTAGATCTGAAATAGGGCTAATATCTACATAGTGGCAAATCCATGTTTAAAAAATGTTTTCAATGATGGCCATTATATAGGAGAAGAAAGTGAAAGGGATAAACAGTGAGGTTGCAGAGTGTGCAGAAAATACACAACTAATCAAGATAACTGCATTCAAAGTGACAGAGGTGATATATAGGCATTTCACTAACCTGGATGACTAGGCAACAAAATAGCAGATGAAAGTCAATTCTGATCAAAGTAATGCACATTGGAAAACATAATCCCAAGTGTATATAGAAATGATAGGGTCTAAATAAGTTGTTACTGCTCATGTAGGAGATCTTTGAATCATTGTGGAGAAATCTCTGCTCAATATAATATAAAATATCTGCTCCATGAGCAATGGTAGTTGAAAGAGTTAACCATTTTAGAAACCATTACAAGACATACCTAATAACACAGAAAATACGATAATGCCACTATTTAAATCCATGGTATGCCCACACCTTGAATACTGAAAAAAGATAAATTAGAATTGAAAATTTCAGAGAAGGGTAACAAAAATTATTAGGGATTTGAGACAGTTTCCATATCAGGAGAGATTAAAAAGACTGGAACTGTATATCTTAGAAAACAGACAATAAAGTGCATATGATAGGGTTCTATAATATATGAATAGTGTGGAAAAAGTGAATAAGGAAGCATCATTTATCTCTTCACACAATACAAGAAAAAGGTTAATATATTCTACATAGATCAACATGAGGAAGCTTACATCAAACTAATTACATTATACACTACAGCTTTATCCAGCTGATATAAGTGCCATACTATACCTACATCATAACTCTACCTCCACCACAAGCTGTTGCTTGTGTCGGTATAGTTAGGTCAACATGGTATCTGTGTAGACACTGTGGTACTTACATTGGCTGTTGGCTATCTTGTCAATTTCATGGCATGGACCTAACACAATGAGGTCCTGGGATCACTGTGGTTTCTAAGCACTGGGATAGTATTAATAATAGTTTCCAGTGGTACATATTTCCCAAATCTCCTCATGAAGTATCATACCTTGAACTACCCAAGGTAGTGAAGACGGGCCATCATAGACCCCTTAGAAATCTAATGATAGGTATCAACTTCTTTGGTGCAAAGAGATCTCAGAGAAGTCTTAAAATAATGTTCCTCATTGTGAAGGCAGTCCTCAAGTTGGTGTAAAGTCAACATTATTTTCTGGTACTCTATCCTCCCCTCTGGCAGATGGGCCATAGGGTTAGGCTGGGGAGGGGAAGGGAGAGAGTGTCTACACTGCAGGGCTTAACTCAAACTACGCTATGCAAATTGAGCTACGTCAATTGCGTATCTTATTTTGAAATAGCTTATTTCAAAATAGGGAACATCTACACAACACTTACTTTTAAATAGATCACTCTTCCTCTGACTTCCCTTATTCCTCGTACAATGAGGGTTACAGGAGTCAGAGTAAGAAGTCCTCCAGCTTGACAGTATTTTGACACTATTTCAAAATAACTGCCTGCTGTGTAGACACAGACTAAGTTATTTCAGAATTGCACTAGTTAATTTGAAATAGCGTTGCAGTGTAGACATACCTGGAGAGAGAACCTGAAGGCATTAAAGCCCAGGTAGCAGAATATTTCCTTGGGGTTATCATAGCTGCTGTATCTGAGAACCAATCTGGCGCTGCTCCAATTTACCACTAGAATCAATTTTTTCCGTGGTCTATCCCAGGATTGGGGGAGGCACAAAAGTGTTTTAAAGTTACTTCTTTTATCTTCTTGTTTTAAGCATAAATTTAGGGAAGCTACAGATATGGCTCAGAAGGTGAGCTATCATATGCTCATAGGTATCTAAAAGGGTGTCATAAGGAGGAGGGAGAAAACTTGTTCATCTTGGCCTCTGAGGATAGAACAAGAAACAATGGGCGTAAACTGCAGCAAGGGAGGTTTAGGTTGGACATTAGGAAAAAATTCCTAATTGTCAGGATAATTAAACACTGGAATAAATTGCCCAGGGAGGCTGTGGAATCCCCATCTCTGGAGATATTTAAGAGTAGGTTAGATAAATGTCTATCAGGGATGGTCTAGACAGTGTTTGGTCCTGCCATGGGGGTAGGGGACTGGACTCAATGACCTGTCGAGGTCCCTTCCAGTCCTAGTATTCTATGATTCTATATCATATCATGTGCTATCATAGGGCATATCTTCACAGCAGGGCAAAAGTCGAATGAAGCTATGGAACTTCAGCTATGTCAATTGTGTAGCTGAAGTTGAAATAGCTTAATTAGGCTTTTGGTCCTATCTACACAGCAGGAAGTTGAAGGAAGAACACTTTTCCTTTGACTTCCTTTACTCCTCATGAAATGAGGGTTACAGAAGTAAGAGTAAGAAGTCATCCAGCTCACAATTATTTCAAAATAATGGCTTGCTGTGTAGACGCACTCTTTGCTTTTTCGGAATAACATCAGTTATTCCAAAATAATGCTGCTGTGTAGACATATCCAGAGAGTTTCTTACTACTACTATTTAAGCTATGTATATTTTTAATTATTTACCCACTATTTAAGAAGCAATTTAAAATGTCACAGTAAACATGTTACTATATGAGTAACAACTTCAATTACTTCAGGTTAATTATTGTCAAGTTCAGCACAAACTACAAGAAGATTATTAAACATTAGCCAGCAAGATATTTAACAGTAGGGTATGACAATAACAAGGAACTTTCTTTTCTTTTTTAAATTGCCGAAGACTACAAATTTACTCAGAAGCAATTGTCTAAACCATTACCCAATAGTGACATTATTATTCAACATATGAATGAACACATCTGAAGATCAAATTGCATTCCTTCCTGTTGCTAAACGAAGAGCAGTTTCTTCATAAGTAGTGCTAGTGACAGGTAAGGTTTGACATGAATCGTCTTAATATATCTCTGAGTGAAAAAAAAGATGCAAACTGTCTAAAGTTGCTGTAATGTCTGCATGGCACCAGATACAATTTGTAATCTAAGAGCTACCTACCAAGGAGGATACAGAAATGGCTAGTGGAAGTGTTGGTTCCACCGATAACAAAATATAATGAGGAATGCCATGTAAGCTCTCTTACCATAGAACGTTTCGAATATTGAACCTGCGGATCTCACCTTGACTGCTAGAGCAGAGGCAGGCAATAAGCATCTCATGGGCCAGACATATTTCACCATGGTTAGCTCTTGTTGGGTTGTCAGCACTTTATTTATCTGTACAGCCACAGGTATGGTGCTTGTCTGTTGGCCATGGATTGCCGTTCTTGGTCAAAAGGAGCTGCGGGTTGTGGTCTTCTAGTTGGTGAGGAACAGCAACTGAAAGTCAATGGAAGTTGCAAGCAGCCATACCTATGAACGCGCCAGTAAATAAAGTGCCAGCAGCCAACCAGGGCCTAACCCTTGTGAACTGTGTCTGGCCTGTGAGCTACTTATTGCCCACCGCTGGACTAGAGTGTAAGGCCTTTGGGACTGATTGTATTTGTACAGTGCTGAAGTCAATAGAAAGCATCTAATTGATTTCAGTGGGAGGTGGATCAGGCTTTTTTATTATAGTCTTCAGATGTGCCATGGGCCACAGGAATAGAAATAATTAATTGTCACCTTTGGATCAAACCTTTGGATTCCATTGGTAATTAGCTGGTGCGGTAGAACATCACCTATATTAAATTAAAGATTTTAGAATTGAACTTTGAGGCTCTTGTTAAAAAAAAACCAAACTCTTTGGGTTTCTGCCATTTAGCAGTTCAGATGAGACTGAGACAGAAAATGTATATTTGGATCAAGATTTTGAATCCCCCATTGTTTTGCCTGAAACAGCATTGTGTTATAAACATAAGGGACAACTCAGAACTTCAAACACGGATCCAGCTTCAAAGTCCAAAGTTTGACAATGTCAGAATTTGGGTTTTGATGTTAATCTTACAGCTTAAATAATTTTTTACTTTTTCATGTACCTCACCACCACCACCATCGTTCAAGGAACATCAACTTTCCCTATCCCTCCAGAAATGTTTTGAATATAGTTCAAAGTGTCTGCATAGCTGCCGGATTGTTCTTATTTGATCTTAACCAATTTCCCTGTTTCTTTAGACAAAGGGATCAGGTAAGCACCTGACAATTCATTCCTCTCCTACAAAACATTTTGGAATGAATGCATCAAAGTGCATTTAGCTGGAAGAAAACTGCCGGATAGACAGTTTCATATCACAGTGCGGTGGGTGCGTCTAAAACAGATTAGCTTAACAAGAGCAGTAGCTTGCACAGTTGCATTTCTGGAACGCGTGCCAGCTGGCCACAATCATTCTGAATGCCCTCAGAAACTGGGTGAACTCTCTTGGTAATGGGATTAAATTGTTATCCCAGTGCCCTTCCCTTCTGTCTCAGGTCTCAAACCTTCAGCCCTTCCTCGGGCAACAAAATTCCCACTAGGCCCAGCCCTGAAAGATGCTGCATAGACCTGGATAAGATTTTTTTCACATGCACGTTTGGTTCACTAGAAATGATTCACAAATGTGATTAGATTGGGACAAATTGTTTCAGCTGAAACAAAAAAATTGGAAATGTCAAAATGATTTATTATCAGACGGAAACATTTTGATTTGGGGTCTAAAGTTAGAAGGGACTTTAGGTACCACTCACAAAACTGGAAGCAATGTCCCCCTTAGAACTTTTAGTCCCTGGGGGTATGTCTACACTACCCCCCTAGTTCGAACTAGGGGGGTAATGTATGCATACCGAACTTGCTAATGAAGCCCGGGATTTGAATTTCCCGGGCTTCATTAGCATAAAGCCGGCGCCGACATTTTTAAAAGCCGGCTAGTGCGAACCCCGTGCCGCGCGGCTACACGCGGCACGGGCTAGATAGTTCAGACTAGCAAGCTACTCTGAACTATCTGTACGCCTCGTGGAATGAGGCGTACAGATAGTTCAGAATGGCTTGTTAGTCCGAACTATCTAGCCCGTGCCGCGTGTAGCCGCGCGGCACGGGGTTCGCACTAGCCGGCTTTTAAAAATGGTGGCGCCGGCTTTATGCTAATGAAGCCCGGGAAATTCAAATCCCGGGCTTCATTAGCAAGTTCGGTATGCATACATTACCCTCCTAGTTTGAACTAGGGGGGTAGTGTAGACATACCCTTGTTTAGCACTCTCATGTCATGCAGGCAGGTCTGAATTGCTGAGCTGGGACAGGAACTTGAATGGAGACATTCCTTTCCAGCCAAGTAGTCTAACCACCAGGTTGTAGGATATTCTCCATTAAGATGCCCACAATATCTCCTTTTATGAAACTTTTCCATTTTGTGTAATAGATATTTACTGAAACAGAGACTTGAAACCTGGTTTCTACACACACACACACACACACACACACACACACACACCTGTCGGCAATGGAGTGATCTCACCATTAGATTAGAGAGTCATTTTTCTGACTCAATGGCTGTGTCTAGACTGGCATGATTTTCCGCAAATGCTTTTAACGGAAAAGTTTTTCCGTTAAAAGCATTTGCAGAAAAGAGTGTCTAAATTGGCACGGACGCTTTTCCATGAAAGCACTTTTTGCAGAAAAGCATCCGTGCCAATCTAGACGCGGTTTTGCGCAAGAAAGCCCCGATCGCCATTTTTGCAATCGGGGCTTTTGTGCGCAAAACAGTACTGCGTTGTCTACACTGGCCCTCTTGTGCAAAAGCATTTGCGCAAGAGGGCTTTTGCCCGAACAGGAGCAGCATAGCATTTCTGCAAGAACACTGACAATCTTACATGAGATCGTTAGTGTTCTTGCAGAAATTCAAGTGGCCAATGTAGACAGCTGGCAAGTTTTTCCGCAAAAGCAGGTGCTTTTGCAGAAAAACTTGCCAGTCCAGATGCAGCCATTCACTATTCAAGTATTATGCAAAGAGGAACAGCTTCACGAGGAGAGTAGGAAAGTGGGCCTGCCCTAGAAAACCCAATAGTCTGATGATTAGGGCACTCACCTTAGCAGAAGACTTGGATTTAAATCCTGCTGCAATGTAGGGATTCAAATGGAGACCTCTTAAGTGAATATTTTAACCACTGACCTAAAGATTATAAGGTGGAGGGATCCTTCTTCCTTTGTTTTGTGAATCTAGCCCTTTGTTTGTTTGGGGATTTGTAATTAAAAATACCCCAGAATGGAACAAGTTGTCCCATTTTGGGTCAAATGTTCTAAGTAGAAATGTATCCTGGGACCTGATTCTCCATAGCCTTGCACCATGAGCAGCTATCTGTGCAGAGCTGACTGGAAAATACTACCTAATCAGCCAGTTCATGTTTATTTGCACAGGGGTAAATGTCTACAAGAAGTAGAGAATTAAGCCCTAAGGTCACTAGCAAGATTTTAACAGGAGGTTTGGTGCTGGGCTTCTGTAAGTCCCTTTGATGTGCAGGGGTAATGTGGGTGTTTAGCAGCTCTTTTGTAGCACCTATGGTTCCTAAATAAACTCTAGAGAGGGGACATATGGTTGTAAAAGTCTCCATGAGTATTTGTTGATTACACAGATGATCTTATTTCTCTGTTCTTATTTCACTCGTTTAACGTCGACTTTGGCCACAATCATAAATACACTAAGACTACGTCTACACTGCCGGTTTTGCCGGCAGTGAGTATGCAACTGAGGTGCATATTAGCATATCACCATGCCTCATTTGCATAATTTATGCAACCTGTTTTTGCAGAAAAAAAGTAGTGTGTACATTTTCTTTTTGTGCAACAGCCCCTTTTCCCACCAGATTGGTAAACCTCCTTTTTTGGGGTATAAGGAAAAAATATGGTTTGCATAAATTATGCAAATGAGGTACACCTCATTTGCATACTCACTGCCAGCAAAACTGGCAGTGTAGACGTAGCCTACGTGTTAAAGCAAGTCAGGCCCAAAAATCTGTGCAGATAAATAAAGCCCAGAAGAATTTTTCAAGCATCATATTTTTTTAAAAATGTCTTTGCAGAAGTCTTGAATCTGCAGCTCTGTTTGTGTTGCTTTTTAGCTGCAGACTTGAGTTCAACCATGAGACCACCTGCCCATGTGAGAGATCGAAAATATTCTGGACTATTGAGCACTCAGAAAATTTTCACACAGATCAGCAAAAAGCTATTTATCCCAGGTTTTTTAATAATGATCCATCAGGGAAACGTCTTCTGACTCGTGCTCCCACCGAAGCGGTGGTCTAATGTGAGTGAACTGCGGTGCAACAGAAATCCCAGAGGAACATTGTCAGGTTCAAAAACTGTTCAAGGTCTTTTCTTACTCTGCATGGTACAGCCATGCTCATGGCTAACGAGCCTCCAGCATGTGCCACGTGAGCAAGAGCATAATGGGAGTTTATAAAACATTTTGAATGTTGCTTTCCTGGATTTGGAGAGTGCCTTGTGAACCATTCAGCTCAACAGGCAAAGCAGATCCTTTGTGGCCTGGATTATGAAAGAAGTGTCCTGTCATTCTTGGGAGTTATGAATCACCTTCTGCTGCAGGAGGTAGATATTGCCCCCTGGATGCACTAATCAGACCGTCATAGCAGAATACAATCCTGCCGAGTTGGAGTAGGGTTGCCAGGTGTCTGGTATTCTGATGGACAGTCGGGTTTTTGCGGCCTCTGTCCGGTAAAAAAAAATTAGAAAATACCAGACATGTGCAATATCCGGTATTTTCTGGTTTTCTGGTGTGGCGCTGGATGGAAACCTGGTGGGGGCGGGGAAAGTGGCTGAGGGGTGGGGCATGATCAGCGCTGTGAGCCTCTGGTTGGGTCTGAGGAGGAGGAGGAGAAGCCCTGTCCCTGCTCCTGAGCACTGGTCAAGCATTTGGTAGAGGTGCAGCCAGACTCGCTTCACCAGGACCATGCGTGGGACAGGCAGCGCCCTGGAATCTGCACGTGCCCGGGTCAGTCCTGCTCTCCACCGGCAGATTCATTCCCCCCGCCACCCGGCCAGCACTGCTCTACCCGATCCCTCCCCCCAGTCAGCTCTGCTTCCCACCGGCCGCCCCTCCACCAATCTCCCCAGGCCAGCCCCACTGCCCCCGCCCCTCCCCGCTGCCCTCAACCTTCCCCCCCGCCAGCTCTGCTTCCCGCTAGCGGCTTCTCCCCCAATCTCCGCCGGCCAGCCCCGCTTCCCCCGACCCCTTCTCCCCCGCCAGCTCTGCTTCCCATCCACCCTCTTCGTCCTGGCCTTCCCTGCCCTGCTCCCCTCCCAGCTGGTCCCTCCCTCCCTCCCCCCCATCCCTGATCAAGTGTGTCCGGTATTTGTTTTTAGATTACCTGGTAACCCTAGCTGGAGGGCCTCATTAAAATTTTAATATGGAAGCTGAGTCTTCAGACCAACATGGAGGATTTGGTGCCAAAGTCCCTTAGACAGCCTTGAAAATCACAGTTAGCATCTAGATCTAAAGGCACATCTACAAAGCAAGGCAAAAGTCAAATTAAGATACGTAACTTCAGCTACATCAATTGCACAGCTGAAATCAAAATATCTTAATTTGGCTTTTGGCGCTATCTACACAGCAGGACGTCAGAGGAAGAACACTTTTCCTTCAACTTCCCTTACTCCTCTTGAAATGAGGGTTACAGGAGTTGGAGTAAGTAGTTCTTCATCTCAAAATTATTTCAAAATAACAGCTTGCTGTGTAGACACACACTTTGTTATTTTGAAATAATGTCAGTTATTCCAAAATAATGCTGCTGTGTAAGTATACTCAAATGGGTGTGAGGCAGGAAGAGCCTTGACATGTTAAAACAAATAACAGTAAATAATGAGCTGTGCAAAACTCATCAGTTTTACTTCACATGGTTCCTGCAATTAGTCCTTTGGTTTTGACCCATGATGTTTGCACCAGCGAGATTCACTTTATGTGAACAAATCCCAACCCTTGACTGTAAAACTCAGTAAAACCTATTGGGTCTCCTCAAAGTTTGTGAAGAAAGGGAGGACTGGACTGTGGTTGAAGCAATCCATTCAGATTAACAAGATCTTTTTTCTGTTCCCTGCGATGCTATATAGACTTTCCATCTGAACTTAAGCAAATCACTTTGATTCTGCATAAATAGACCTCTGAACCCATTAACTTGAACAGGGTTCAATGTGGGCAGAGAGCTCAGCTTGTACACAGCTAGTTGCAGGACTGGGGATCGTTCAAACCAAGCATTTTGTACTAAAAAACTACAATTCCCATAAGGCACCATGGAAGGGAAGCACCACAGTGTATCATAGCACAAGTGGTTGAGCCATGGAGCAAGGCCTTTAAGAGTTAATGGGGACATAAGGGATTCAGAACTACAAATCCCATAAGGCACCATGCTAGCACAGGCAAATGGAAACATTAAAACCAATAGAAAGGAAACATTTAGTTTCTGGTTGACAGAGAAAACAGAAAGTTTTTATGTAGGAAATATCAAAATCTTTCCTAATGATCATTTCAATGTAAATTTTTTAAAAAAAATTTCATTCCATGAAAACTTAACATTGACTGTTTATCCTAATTCAGGATGAAAATGAGTGTTAAAATATCCAAATTTCCTGCAGGATGGAATTTTTGTTTTCCTTAGATCTCCTTGTTTCTTTTCCCCTGCTATACCATGCACATGATAATAGTTTCCTATCCTAGGGGGTAATTTTGAAAACAAATTCTTTCATGTCAATGAGGCTCTGAGACACTATGCTGAACCCCATAAAACATATAAATAAGTAAAATAATATTACCCACAAAACAGTGTATTTGGACCCAATCTATACACTGATCTACACAGTCACTGAAAATTGGACTTAGGTTGATTCCAAAGACTTGAGACACTTAGCAAACTTTGTGGTGAATATAGTTTGAGTGTGAAATTTGTGATAAAATGTGAAACCAGAGGAGTATTGTCTTATTTTAGTCTTCCCTAATGTAAACTTTTTGCCTGGTTTTCAAGTTCTGCCAAGATTTAAGCATATGGAAGTATGTTGACAACTTTAATAGTCAACTTAATTCCATCATGTGGATTATATCAGCCAAATTAAAATCTATACCTGCACAATGGTTACTGGTTCTCTGCAACGTTGCTCCACCCAGTGCAGAGAGGAAAGCATAGTAAAACCTGTGCCAAAATTGTATGATGTGCCCACCTTATGGTCATCTGCCCTAATGTTATCCACTGTGGATAAGCTTACCAGGGGAGGGATTTATGATATAGGATGTGCGGCAAGCTTCCTGGTCCACAGAGAACATGACAAATAATTATTTTGCCCCAGACCGCATTCAGTATCAGCTTGGGTTTGATTTACCATGGAGGCAATGGAGCCTTCTCATTGCTGAGGATTGCAAAATGACTCACCTTTCTGGCGATGATCATGCCTTGATCATTGTTGATGAGAACACTGTGGCTTGGCTTGACTGTATTGCATACACCAAATAATAATAACAGTAACAACAACCTGGTATTAAAAACAATTGTTCCTCCAAACCTGCAACCTTCCCTTGTACTGATTCTGAACTGAATTTGTTTGGCAGCATGGAAAAGTTCAGTTAAGTATTATCAACTCAAGGGAGAGGTATTTGGTCTGTTAACTCAAGCAATAGCAGTGCATGCCTTTAGATCGAGGGGGAGGAGGGTCTCAAACTTTGGTTTGGGAACTTTCAGGGAATTGTGATATTACTATATGGAGGGTCCCAAGCTGTCAACCTCCACCTCAAACCCCACTTTGCCTCCAGCATTTAGAATGGTGTTGAATATATTTTTCAAAGTATTTTTAATTTATAGGGGCTGGGGGTCTCACTCAGAGGCTTGCTATGGGAAAGGAGTCATCAGTATAAAAGTATAAGAACCACTGGTTTAGACTTACATGTTGCGAGTTGAGCACCTGAATAATTCACAATAAGGTACAAACAGGGAAGTGATTTTGAAAACACACTTGAATCAAAAAGATAGGTCTGTTGTTTGTAATGTGGGCAAAAAGTACAGGGTTGGGGAAGTCTCTAGCATCCTATTTGATATGAACCCATTAACCAATTCCCAGTGCAATCTCAGGAGACACTGATTTTCCTAAAGAAGTGGCAGTTGTCTTATTGCATGTCTGTGTACATAATATCAACCTCATGTTTATTTATACATTGTAAAGATTTTATTATTTACATTTAAATATTTATAACATTTCTGCACAAGCAGCCGAAAAGAAGTTCATCTTTGCCCTTTAGGAACTAAGCAATTTCATTTTACCAGGTAGACTTTATTCCAAATAAATAATTGACATTATGTAAAAGATGCCCTGATTTCACACACTGTCTTGATGTTATTTCAATACTTTCCTAAATGAAAGTGGGTAATGAACTAACCATCTGGGCACTGGGAAAGGGAGTGGTGGGAAAATAATGAAGAAAATAATATTCAATTCAGATTGCCAGGCCATCTCCTTAGCATTGCAGGGTCCAGAAGACAGAACTAAAAAGCATAGTTGTGAGAACTTTAGCTGTTTCAATTTGTAGAAATTCATGGCACCCTCTCCTGCTATTTTGTTCCCACCAGTTGCTCCTTCTAGTTTTCATTCAGGTTTGAAGGACTAACCTGCAAACCTATAAACGCCAAGTAAAATTATGCCCAGAACAGGATTTCCACCTCATTTTGTGATGAAACCAGGCAAACCCATGAGAACGGCCATATTGAAACAGACCAATGATCCGTGTAGTACAGTATTCTGTCTTTCAACATATTCCAATGCCATGTGTTCCAAAGGAAATGAACAGAACAGGAAATCTCTAAGTGATCCATCCCTGGTTGTCCATTCCCAATTTCTGGTGCACAGAGGCTAGGGACATGTGCAGCATAGAGTTGTGTCCCGGCCCATCCTGTGTAATAGCCATTGATGGACCTGTCCTCTAGGAATTTATTTAGTTCTTTTTTGAACCCTGTTTATAGTTTTGGCCTTCAAAACATCCCCTTGTAGAGTTCCACAGGTTGACTATCCTGTGTGACGAAGTGCTTCTTTTGGCTTGTTTTAACCCTGCTGCCTATTAATTTAACTGGGTGACCTTTGCTCTTGTGTTACACGAAGGGGTAAATAATGTTTCCTTATGCATGTTCTCCACACCACCATATCCCCCCTCCGAGGCACCAGCTCTGAGGGTGCTCTAAATCTGGAGCACTCACGGGGAAAAATGACAGCAGCACCAGAGATCAGTGCATCCCCCACTCCTCAGTGCCTCCTTCCCACCACCAGCACAAGTGAACAGCTCCTTCCATTCCCTCACAACACCTGCCTGCTGCCGTGAGTGGTTTGGCAACGTGCACCAGTTGCAAGGGGGAGATGGGGGCAGGGAGGGGAAGGGGACTCGGGGGGAAAGATAGAGGGAAAGCAGGAGGGGGAAGGGACAGGAAGAGGAGGATTAAAAGGGGTCAAGAGGGGATAGGGTCTGGGGAGGAGTGAGGGTTGAGCACCCTCGGAAACAGGGGAAGTAGGCACCTATGTTCCCTCTTAGTTGTCTTTTTCCAAAGCTAAAAAGTTCCAATCTTTTTAATTTTTCCTACGGAAGCTGTTTCATAACCCCAGTTATTTTGACTGGCCTTTTCCTAATTCCAATATATCTTTTTTGAGATGGGGCAACCAGATTTGCATGCAGTATTCAAAATGGGAGCATACCATGGATTTGTATTTTGACATAATGGCATTTTCTGTCTTGTCTTGCCTTTCCTAATAGTTCCTAATTTCCAGCTAGCTTTTTTTCTGACTTCTGCTGCACAGAGAGCAATCTACAATGACTCCAAGATCCCTTTGTGTGGTAACAGCTAATTTAGACCCCCATCACCGTAGATGTACAGTTAGGATTATGTTTTCCAATGTTCACTACTTTGCATTTATCAACATTTACTTTCATCTGCTTTTTTGTTGCCACAAGTTCCATGGGCATGCAGTTGGACATCTATGATAACCAAAACCCTGGAAAGATGTTCAGAATCTAAAGAATCAGATTTGAAGTTTTTAGGCCCCTCTGTAATTTTAGTGAATTTTTCAAAAGTTGTAATGCCAGAAGGATCATCTACTCTGATTTCCTGCACAAGGTAGGGAAGGGAGCAACCCTGAATTAACTCATGCTTCACATCCAATAGCTGTTATTGAACCGCTGTGCATCTTTTAGCAAGACAGCCCATTTCATTCAAAGCTTACCACTGATGGACTACTCTTGGTTAGCTGGTTTGAATGCCAGGCAGTGTTCACACTGCACTGAGTTTCAAATCCACCACAACACCAAGGGGGGGTTGACTCAGGTCTGCAAAAACTATGCCACATAAGCAGGGCCCCGATACAGCAAAGCATTCAGACAAGTATTTAGCCACCTTCCTCCCTTTATCTAGCCTTTGGCCCTATTCTGCCATTCAGAGCAGGAGTTTGCTATGACTTCATGGAGCACCATTGTCTTCAGCAAAGGTTGCTGGAGGCACACCTGTCTGCTCATCTGCAAAAATGGCAGGATTGGGGCCTTACACATGTCCTTCACTTGTACTGTGCATGTTTCTGTTGAACATGATGAAACTACTCACATGTTTAAAATGACATATGTGCTTAAGTGCTTTGTTGGCTCAGGACCTAAGACAGAAAGGAGAAATAACACTTTGCTGAGGAAACACTCCTTTTTGGTCTTCATGTTCTCTGCTGCTACTTTTTGGACTATATAATCAGCTAATGAAATTTCCAGCTCTCCGGGCAACAAGACAAATCATGCTCTGAGAAGAGCAGTTCCTACATCCATTGAGATGCATTCTTCTACTATTAAGAAATAGTTTACAGTGCAGTGTGTTTAAACAAATATTAAATTCACACAATTGTTAATCGGTGTGCCATCTGGAAACATTCAAAAGTTTAGATTCTTAATTGCTTGAATCTCATAAATGTTCAAAAATGTTGCATGCTATGGGCTATCATGCAGTTAGGACTTTTGAGAAGAAAGACGTGTAATTAAAACCCGAGCCATGAACACCTTCTAGCAGCTGTTATGAGAGCTGTAACCTCCTTTTCTATTAATCTTCAGGGATTTGAAGTATGGGATGCTCAAAATCAGGGTCAGCGACATGCCACTACATTTGAATCCCCCCATTTGATGAAGCATCAGCATTCTTTTTTGAAATTCTTTCATGTGACTGACAGTTACATCCATTTCTTCCCCAGGCCACGCTTTAAATTCCTTTGTACTTGTAGAAGCAAGTTTGCTGGCTCAAGAATTTTGTCTTAACTCTGCCTCTAAGACTTGTCAACAGCAAATTAGGACACAAAATTCTAATTTATGTTTCAAAAGCTCTCATGGTAGTAAGAGGAACTATTTTTATTTACATTTTTTTTAAAGTGTCAAACGAAAGACCCCTATAATTATACGATTTCAGGAGGTGTCACATTATGTTGACTTTGGAGTGGGGGAGGGTTCACCATAGTAAAGTTAAATGAAATACACAAAGGATTCTTATCCATAGGAAATGTTATTCACAAAACAATCTCAGCAAAGAAATAGAAAGATATATGAGAAAATGCAACAGGGTGATAGATACCCTAGCATAGAAATCCTAGATCACAGAGCTGGAAAAAGCCTTTTGAAGTAAGACTAACCTGCATGGACTGTAAGAGATGTACAGGATTTGTCCAGTCATCAGACATTCCAGGGTTTTGACCTGCCTAAGTTGACATGATTCAAGTGGTGGCGTGTCTATTGCTATGCTCCTAGTCCAAATATTCACAACATTTTTAATAACAACACTGGCTATGTTGGCTGCTGTTTAGTATGAATATTGAGGCTGCTCATTAATAAAGTACTCCTAAGGCCCCACTAGAAAGCTAAGTGTATGATGGCATGGAGGCAAGCATAGCAGGTGTTTCAGCACCAATGCCTTGTAGGCATTGCTTAGTCCTGGTGGAGCCCAATAACCATGGAGACAAATGGCTAAGAGGAAATCCATCTGCACATCCTCTAATGGGTTATATACCATCAATTGCCAGCAATGCCTCTGTGCCATGCATATTAGCCAAACTGGACAGTCTCTGCGATGAAGGATAAATGGACACAAATCGGACATCAGAAATGATAACACATAAATCTGTAGGGGAATATTTTAACCTGCCTGGTCACTCATTCATGGATTTAAAAGTAGCCATTCTTCTACGAAGGAATTTCACTAACCAATTACAGAGTGAGTCTACAGAACTGGAATTCATCTATAGATTTGACATCATTACGCTGGGCTTAAACAATGACATTAACTGCTCGGTGTGTTACAAAGCCAATTTCTCCTGCCATCAGCATCTGCATTTCCACACCAAAAGCTATGTATGGGACACATCCAGCCCAATTAATTAGCCTCCTTAACACATGAGGTTCTTCTTCTGCTGTTACATGTATCTCTTGGCTTTGTTATTTCCTCTTAAGTCATTTGATGGAGTGGGTTTTGCCCATGAAAGCTCATGATTCTATATATTTGATTGGTCTCTAAGGGTATGTCTACACTAGCCCCCTAGTTCGAACTAGGGAGGTTAATGTAGGCATTTGACCTTGCAAATGAAGCCCAGGATTTAAATATCCCGGGCTTTATTTGCATGTTCCCGTCCGGTCGCCATTTTTAAATGCCACTAGTCCGGACTAAATGCCCGCAGCTACATGCAGCAGTTAAACGGTAATTCGAACTAAGTCTTTAGTTCGAATTACCCGTTACTCCGCCTGGAAGGACTTAGTTCAAATTACCGTTTAACTGCCGCAGGTAGCCGCGGGCAGTTAGTCTGGACTAGTGGCATTTAAAAATGGCGACCGGATGGGAACATGCAAATAAAGCCCGGGATACTTAAATCCTGGGCTTCATTTGCAAGTTCGAATGCCTACATTAACCTCCCTAGTTCGAACTAGGGGGCTAGTGTAGACATTCCCTAAGATGCCACAGGACCACTAGTTTTTAAGAGGAAAAAGTGTTTTACTAAGGCTGGCCACTGAAGTCTATGGGAGTCTTTCCAGTATCTTAAAAGTCATCAGTGCAGTACCATTAATGTCAATTTCTTTATCTCTGTATCTACAGGGATCTTTACACAAGCGATGGACCCAAGAGCCAGTTTGTGGAAACAGATCTTGTACAGAAGTAGTGTTCCATTTTGAGGACAAATTGGGATTTGGGGACTCTGGTTTTGATTTGACATTTCTGCTTTTTAGGGATGAACTCTCATGAAATTAGCTGATCTCAGGTACTTTCCATACAAACTCTTAGCAGAAAGGCATTTGTAGCAATATTTTAGGCACTTGTGAAGCAGAACTAGAAAATTAGGTCACTTTCATGATTGACTCTGACCATAGGTGCATCCTTCTTCTTGCCCTGCCTGCTGTCTGGAGCATTTTGTAATAGTAGTGCAAGGGAGAAGCAAGAAAGCAGCCTTTGATCTTATTATGTTGTGTCAATGCTTGTATGTGACAGTGAGCAAAGGAATCTGTTGCCTGTCCATAATACCACTAATACCAGGAACCTTAAGGCAATAAGTGCTCAGGGCCTTGATTGATTAAGAGAGTCTTATTAACCCTTTATACCAGGGGTGTGGAACCTTTTTTGGGCCGGGGACACTGACCCACAGAAAAATCAGTCGGGGAGGGGGGGCACACACAAGTGAGAAGCAGTGGATTGGAGCTCGAAATTGCAAATAAACCCAGGATTTTGAAAAGAGGAATGTAAATTAGTGAGATCGAAATTGCAAATGAAGCCGGGATTTGAATTTCCTACACTTCATTTGCATAATGGCAGCAACGCGTTCTTTTGAAAACGGGTATTTTGAAAGTGAAACCTCCATCTAGACGTTCTTTAGAAAAAAACCCACTTTTTCAAAAGATCCTGTACTCCTCAAAAAATGAGGTTTACAGGATCTTTTGAAAAAGGGTGGGTTTTTTTTTTTGAAAGAACTGCATCAAGACAATGGTTTTACTTTCAAAATACCTGTTTTTGAAAGAACGTGCGGCCGCTGTCATGCAAATGTAGCACGGGAAATTCAAATCCTGGGTTTATTTGCAATTTCGAGCTCTCTAATTTACATCCCTCTTTTGAAAGAGGGATGTAGTTTAGACATGCCCAGAGCTGTGTCCAAATTCCCTGTTGAGTTCTAGTTCAGTTCCTTAGACACTGGGCAGCACCGCTCTGCAAGTAATGTTTATGATCTAACTAAGTGGATTTGGCCAGTGGCAAAAGGTGGCTTGTTCAGAGCCAGTTCAGCTGACCTCCCTGCTCCTTTGGGAGCATTCAGAAAAAGGAGGGGAGCATTAAATGCAAGTTGGTTTGGCAGAATTTTATTTTTTTTATAATTTTGATAAAAATAAACATGGATTTTATCTAGGCATTTTTATATTTTTAGCCATTTCAATTGCAAGACACTGGGGGTGGGGGAATCAGACAGTAATTATTGAATGACAGTAGAAATTGAGATTCAAAAGGTTAAAGCTTTATACCCATTAAAACATGTCACACCATATGTCAAGATATAACAAAAATGTGCTTAAATCAAACTCTAGTAAGGTCTCATGTAGCATTTTTCTTATTTCGCCTGTCTGTAAATTTCTATTAGCAATGGAAATGTTGTTTTCAGTTGGTTTGTGTGTCTTTGGTGAAAATGACCTTTACAACTGACATTTATTGATAACAACCTAACCCTTTCCCAGACTCAATATAAAATTTTACTCAATCCATTGCTTAGCGAGCGGGGCACTGTCCAGGGCAGGAGACCTGTGTCCTTTTCTCAGCACTCAGTCTACACAGTGCCAAATTTCGAAATAACCCATTATTCTGAATCATCCCTTAGTCCTCGTGGAATGAGGTTTACAGGGAAATTGGAATAGCGAGCCCATTATATTTTGAAATAATGGGCTTGCTGTAAAGGTCACAGAATAGCCATTTCAGAATACCACTGGTATCCCAAAATAGTGCTGAGCTGTGTCTACACTGGCATGAATTTCCGGAAATGCTTAAAACGGAATACTATTCCGTTTTCAGTTTTTCCGGAAAAGGAGCGTCTACATTGGCAGGCTGCTTTTCCGGAAAAGCCCTTTTTCCGGAAAAGCATCTGTGGCCAATTTAGACGTGCTTTTCCGGAAAAGAGCCCTGATCGCCATTTTCGCGATCGGGGCTTTTTTCCGGAAAAGACTACTGGGCTGTCTACACTGGTCCTTTTCCGGAACAGTGTTCTGGAATAAGGATTTATGCCCGAGCGGGAGCAGAATATTTTTTCCGGAATAGCAGCTGATTTTGTACAGTAGAGCATCGTTGCTTTTCCGGAAATTCAAGGGCCAGTGTAGACAGCTCGCAGCTTATTCTGGAAAAGCGGTATGTCTACACTACATGCCTCTGTCGGCAGAGGCTTGTAGATTTGTTTATTCAGCAAAGGTAAATGAAGCCGCGATTTAAATCATCGCGGCTTCATTTACATTTACATGGCTGCCGCGCTGAGCCGACAAACAGCTGATCAGCTGTTTGTCGGCTCGCCGCTAGTCTGGATGTTCCCCCTGTCGACATCACATGACGGACAGCTGAACGTCGTACTAGGAGGAATTCTTTGGTTTGGTTTGTTTCCATTGCCATTTATCAAGGTGACACGCACAACACACCTGACATTATCATGACTTTTTACATGTCCACTGGCTTCCTGCTGCAATCCTCAGGACAAATGTCTTCCACTCCTTGGATTGCTCTTGCGGTAGCACAGGAGTGACTGTAAATGCCATTAGATCCAAGGAGAGATCCTTAAGGGGCCTCCTGTTTTACCTCCAGTTCATTTGCCACCCCTCTGTCAACACTTTGGCTGTGTCCAGACTCCATGCCTCCGTCGACGGAGGCATGTAGATTAGCCAGCTCGGAAGAGGGAAATGAAGCCGCGATTAAAATAATCGCGGCTTCATTTAAATTTAAATGGCTGCCCCGATCTGCCGATCAGCTGTTTGTCGGCAGATCGGGAGAGTCTGGACGCGATGCCCCGACAAAGAAGCCTTTCTTCATCGACACAGGTAAACCTGGTTTCACGAGGCTTACCTGTGTCGATGAAGAAAGGCTTCTTTGTCGGGGCATCGCGTCCAGACTCTCCCGATCTGCCGACAAACAGCTGATCGGCAGATCGGGGCAGCCATTTAAATTTAAATGAAGCCGCGATTATTTTAATCGCGGCTTCATTTCCCTCTTCCGAGCTGGCTAATCTACATGCCTCCGTCGACGGAGGCATGGAGTCTGGACACAGCCTTTCAGATTTCGCATCACTCACCTACTATTGTGCTTGACAGATCAGATTCATTCCTTTCAATTCTTCTTTTCCATGTGAGGTGTTATAGTGTCTAGAGAGGGCCGGATTAAGGGCCGGATTAAGCAGGGTGCCAACCTATGGGGAGCACCCGATGGCAGCTGTAAGGGGTGCTGCGCACCTGGGGCTGGGGACCACGCAGTGCCCCTTGGAGCTGCAATCAGGTGCCGCGTGCCTGATTGCAGCTGTAAGGTGCACAGCACATCGGGGGGTGGGGCCGCGCATGAGCCGTGTGCCCGGGGGCAGAGCCGCGCATGCGTCATGCACCAGCTGCCCAGGGCACAGGAATGGCTCAAGCCGGCCCTGTCTAGGAGTCCTGATTTAGTACCCTGAATGCATGTATGCTTGCAGAGGTAAACCATCTGTGTTCAGACATTCACCGTTCCTGTCTAAGATCTCTGCTCACCTCTCAGTCCTTGTTGCATAGTAACCTTCAATCCCATGTATCATTGGATGAGGAGGTGCTTGGCATACACTTCCTTTGCAATGCATTTTTGTGCCTGCCTTTTACCCTGGGTGCTAGTTTTGTGACTGAGGAATAATCCCCTTCTAAACATTGGAGAAAGCAACGGAATTGTTGTCCATACAGCAAAAGGAGACATAGGCTATGTCTACATTGCAACACTATTTTGGAACACCAGAGTATCCCAAAATAGCTATCCCATGTCTTCACGGCAAGCTCATTACTTTGGGCTCACTATTCTGAGGTCCCTGTAAATCTTCTATGAGGAGTAAGAGACTTTTTGGAATAGTGCTTTGTTTTGAAATTTGGCACTGTGTAAACAGCCCCAAATGACAAAGTAAGCTATTTCAAAATAGCATTGAAATAAGATGCTATTTTGCATAGCTCAAATTGCATATCTTATTTCAAGTTACAATGCAGTGTAGATGTGTAACCACCACCCACAGATGCACCCACAAAGACTAAAGGGTGTAGGAAAAGAGCATCTCCCCTCTACTCTCCATGCAAGATTCCTTCTATGGTAGGTCTCATGGCATTACCTGGTTCACCACTCCACAGTAATCTCCCCAACCTGTGAGTTGATGGCAGAGTTTGCATTCACTTCAGCGAGAGCCCAACTTCTCCCTAAAGCTTGCTCACAGTAATTGATTGGCCATGTACTTCTCATTACGCATTTATAGTAAGCATGACACTAACCATTGGTCAAGCTGGAGAAAAGACAGGGTCTCCATCCAGGTACCAGAGTGAGACACAGTCAAGCTTGTTTCCAGGTTTCCAGGATAGATTTCCAGGGTTGGTGCCTTAATTTTAGATGTTCATAAGAATTGTCAGACTGGATCAGATCAGCGATCCGTCTGGTGCCCTATCCTGTCACTGACATTGTCCAGAGCTACATACCACAGCGGATGGAGGAAGAACACTCCTGTGGCAATATGCAGCATAATCTGCCCCCACCCCAACTCACAATCAGTCTGATATTGGTGTCTAGTAGTTAGAGATTAGCTTAAGCCTTGAAGCACAAGACATTGTATCCCCTCAGACATTTTTATTTTATTTATTATTAAGAGAGGAAGTGGTAACTTCTTTGTCAATGGGGAATGTGATATGGTTTAAGTGATGTAGACATGGATAACAAATGAGAGACTGCTTTGACCTCCATGTACAATGTTCACCATTTCTAAATCAATAGAGATTGTCGTATCAGAGGATCCTACTGTGAGACTGGGGACCCTACATAGGAGCAGGGTAATCAGATAAAGTCATGTAGTATCTACATATGGGCATCCATAAGAATGGCCACACTGGGTCAGACCAAAGGTCCATCTAGCCCAGTATCCTTTCTTCCCACTGAGGCCAATGCCAGGTGCCCCAGAGGGAATGAACAGATCAGGTAACTCTTAAGTGAACCCTTTCCTGTCACCCATTCCGAGCCTCTGACAAACTGACAAACTGGCTCATAGCCAGTGATGGACCTGTCCTCCATGAATTTATCTAGCACTTTTTTTAAACCCTGTTAAAGTCCTGGTCTTTACAATATCCATGAAATGAGTGCCGGCAGAATGGAGATCTAGACCAATTGGGGTACAGATAAGCAAATGGTCCCTAGTTTGAGATTCCTGAGTTGTTCCCACTTCTTTTATCTGCTCCTGTAATGGGAGCTGGGCCTGAATCATAGACCTTTTGCAACTCATGAACGTTTGTAACCAACACGTGCATGTCACTACAACACGCAACTTGTAGGGTTTCGTGATTCATAGGAATGATGGGTCTTTACCTGAGCTGCAGTTCATTAATTGGATAGTGAACAAAGCTGCATAGCATGTTGTTCTTTCCTCTCAAAATAATTACACCCACAAATAACGGCTGGATTTAATTACAGAAAAGCAAAGGTTACACCTTAGAGAAACAGTCAGCTTGGTTCATGGAAGAGGTTATGTGAAATGCTAGGTAGGCTGAGAAGTTCTCCTTAACTTCACTAAAATATCTGCAATTAGCACAGCAAGAAATGACTTTCCAGCTTGTGATTCATATTATGGGTATGGGAGTCATAAAATACTGAGCCTTCATGCCCTGTTCTCTTATTAAAGAAGTGGTAAAAGACGTAATTTACATAATGAACCTGATAGAGCTGAAGTAATGAAATAAACATTGAGTTTGGCTTAAGATCAGTTAATTGGTCTTGTTTAGATGAGCTTGGGTTTAGTCCAAACAAGCTAAACTCATTTTCCTAATTCAGTAATGTGGTCACATTATTGACCAGCTTCTAAATGAATAAAAAACAGCAGGCTGTTGCTTATCATGTAACTAATTTTCAGCTAATGCCATTTTTTCAGCCACATCAGTCACCAATTCTGTAACAAAAAGAACAGAACTATACATAAAAAACAAATGATCTAGCAGCACCTTAAAGACTAACAAAGCATGTAGATGGCATCATGAGCTTCTGTGGGTACAACTCACTTCTTCAGATGAATGGAGTATTAAAAGTCCAATTCCAAAATAAATAGGGGATGGAGGAGGGGAGAAGGAAGGGAAAAAATAGCGAATTAGATTGTTCATGTTACATAAAGCTGATAGAGAAAGTCCAAATTGTTTGTTTGGTTAAGTCATCACCTGGAAGGTAGTGTGCTAGCCAGGTGATGTCTTTTTTCATACCTTTGTGATGAGTCCCAAACTTATAAATGAAGTTAAGTTCCAACACTTCCCTGTATATTTGGCTTATGGAATTGGCCTGAAATAACACAGTGACTTTGAGATCCATCAGTGAGTGCCCGGGCAGGTTAAAGTGTTCTGCCTATATATATATAGCTGGTAGCTAGGCATACAAGGCCTCCTGTACTTGTTTGCTTCACACAACTCTCATCTAGAAAGTCTCTTCCCCATAAGGTCTGGGATTCTCTGCAGAAGCATTTTCAGAAGCTCCAAAAGGTTCCAAATGACGCTGTCAGGTGAATGTTAAACACGTAAGGCTGGCATTTTCAAAGTGCAGGCTCTTGAAACCAGTGTGGCCGAACTGAAGGAGCTAAGGGAGATAGAGAAGTACAAAAGCAGATTTCCAGGGGCACAGTAGAGCGACCTCCACTCTTGATCAGACAGCCTCTGTGTTATTGAGGAGGATGAATGTCTTAGGGAAGGAGAGGATCAAACTGGAACAGAGGGGGAAAAATCCCATAGCGAGGCTTGACCTTCCAGATGATGTTGTGGTATCCCCTCATGCTGAAGATACCCTGCAAAGGAAAGGAACCTCTGTTATTAGGAAGAGACAGACAATAGTAATGGGGCAGTCAACTAATATATAGGTAACGTGGTTTGTGAAGAGCAGGAAAACTGCATGGTGACTTGTCTGCTGAGGGTGATAGCTACAGCACTCCTGAGACATTGAGACAGACCTATGTGCAGTGCTGGGGCAGAGATGATGGTCATGGTACATGTTGGTATCAGTAACATAGGGAAAGGTATCAGGAAGGTAATGAGGGGTGGGGTGGGGGGCAAACGTAGGCTGCTAGGTAAGAGAGTGGAGTCTAGGACGTCCATGGTAGCATTCTCTGAAATGCCTCCACTTCCACACGTGTAGTTCGACAGGCAGGACAGCAGGGTCTTGATGAGTGGATGAGATGGTGCTTGGAAGAGGGATTTATCATTAGGAACTGAGGATCCTTTGGGGGAAAGAAAGAGCCTATACAGGAAGGATGAGCTCCTCCTCTAACAAAACACACCAGATTGCTCACATGTAAAATTCAAAAGGTTGCAAAGCAGTTTTTAAACTAAGGGTTGGGGAAAGCTGATGTATGAAGGTACACAGTTTAAACAGAGATATCCTTTACGGAAGGATTTATTTAAGGGAATTCTCTATGGGTACGTCTACACTAGCCCCCTAGTTCAAACTATTACGAAGTAACCATTCCATGAGGTTAAACCATTTCCAAACCTCATGGAATGGTATAACTGTTAATTCGAACTAAGGGGTTTATCTCGGAATCGCGCTTCTCTGCAGCGTGTAGACGCAGGCAGTTATTTCCGGCTAGTCAGTTTCCAAAATGGTGACCGTCCGGGAATATGCTAATCAAGCGTGGGATATTTAAATCCCGTGCTTCATTAGCAATTTCAGCCGCCCTCATTAGCCTCCCTAGTTCGAACTAGGGGGCTAGTGTAGACGTACCCTATATCCCTAGTAAAGAGGCAAGGATAAAGGTTGATAGAGTAAAGCTAAAAGCTGAATAGAAACAGTAACATGAAAAAACAAATCCCATCTATGAAGGCAGACAACTAATCACTGAGAAATTTTCAAATGCTTGAATACAAATACTAGAAATCTAAACACTAAGATAGGTGAAGTAAAGTGCCTGGTATTACATGACAATATTGATGTAGTAGGCATTACACAAACGTTGTGGAATGGTGATACTCAGTAGGACAGGACAATACCACAGTACATAATATAAAGGAATGGCAAAGTAGGCTGTTCTTCTGGGGGAGTAGCACTGGGTGTGAAAGAAAGCATAGAGACAATATAGTAAACTTTTTCACTGTCCCATAGATATCTATGGATAGAAAGTCCATGAGTACATGGGCACCCTGTGGCTTAGGCGGGGAAAGGCTCTGCCTTCCCAAACCACCAGCCTGGCTCCACCCATACTCCACCCCAGAATACCTGCTATAGGCGTTCTCGGGGCAGAGTGTTGCTTCCTCCAGCACCCACCCTCCCCTGTGCTCTGGGGTGGCTCAGGCCACCATGCCGCCTCCCTCCTGCTGCTTCCGGGTGCGGGGAGGCTTGGGTCAGCTCGGGCCATAGCCGCCTCCCTTCCCGCTGCTCCTGGGGCTGGAGAGGCTTGGGCTATGTGGCTTCTTCCCTCCCGGCTGCTCTGGGGGTGCTGGGGTGCATATGTGTTTTTCCCCTTCCTGTGATTGGAGGGGTGCTTGGTGTGCTGCTCCTGCTCCTCCTCCTCCTCTCAGTGGGGGCAAGGCCTCAGCAGAGGGGGTGGGGCTGTAGGTGTAGCTGGGGGAGGCTGGCTGCACTTACCACCCATGCATGTTTGAATAATAGGAGTACAGCATAGAAACCACCACCTGACAAGGATGGTGATAGTGATTATGAAATGTTCAGGGACATTAGAAAGAAAACCCAATGATAATGGGGGGGGGGGGGGTGTTCAATTATCGCCATATAGACCTGTCACCTCAAGAGAGGATGCAATCTGTTAAAGTTTCTAGATGTTGTTGACGACTAGTTCCTGGAGCAGTTAGTCCCACAAAGAGAAGGGCAATTCTTGATTTAGTCTTAAGTGAGCTGAAAACGGGTGAGCAGTGAGGGGACAAAGTGTGCAAATGATACAAAACTAACCAAGATAGTTAACTCCAAAGCTGACTGTGAAGAGTCACAAAAGGCATCTCACAAAACTGGGTGAGTGGGCAGCAAAATGGCAGATGAAGCTCAATGTTGATAAATGCAAAGGAAGGCACTTTGAAAAACATAATCCTGACGACACATACAAAATGTCTAAATGAGCTGTTACACCTCAAGAGAGCGATCTTGGAGTCATTGTGGCTAGTTTTCTGAACACTTCTTCCCAGTGCGCAGTGGCACTCAAGAAAGCTAACAGAAGGCTGGGAACCATGAAGCAAGGGCAAGATAATAAGACAGAAATTATGATAATGCCACTATATGCGGTATGCCCACATCTTGAAGACTCCACAGAGTTCTGAAAAAGATACGTTAGAATTGGAAAGGGTATAGAAAAGGACAACAAAAAGTATTAGAAGTATGGAACAGCTTTCATATGAGGAGAAATTAAAAAGGGCTGGAGTGTTTAGGTTAGAAAAGGGTAGAAAAGGGATGACTAAGGGGAGATATGATAGAGGTCTATAAAATCATGCCTCGTGTGGAGGAAAGTGAAAAGTGAAGTGTTATTTTTCTCTCTCATAACAGAGGAACTAGGAAAAAACAGCAAGCAAATGGTCTGGTAGCACTTTATAGACTAACAAAACATGTAGATGGTATCATGAGCTTTCGAGGGCACAGCCCACTTCTAAGTCATCCAATGAAATTAATAGGCAGCAGGTTTAAAACTATAGTAAGAAGGTACTTCTTCACATAAGACTCAGCCAGCCTGTAAAACTTGCTGCTGGGGAATGCTGTGAAGGTCAAAAGTGAAACTGGAGTCAAAAAAGAATTGGAGAGGTCTACCGATGACTATTAGATGATATGGCTAGAGACATAACCCAATGCTCTGGGGCTATGTATACACTGTCGGTTTGCCTATGCAAATGAGGTGCAGATTAGCATATTGCCACAACTCATTAACATAATTTATGCACACCGGTTTTGCGCAAGGTTTTTTGTGGGAAAAAAAGCACACGCTACTTTTTTCCACAAAAACCCTTGTGCAAAAATTGTGTGAATAAATTATGCAAATGAGGTACGGTGATAGGCTAATCCCTGTCTCATTTGCATACTCACTGCCAGCAAAACCAGCAGTGTAAACGAAGCCTGGGTGTCCTGAATCTCTGACTGACAAAATCATGTGGATGACAAGGGATGGCTGACTTGATAATTACCCTGTTATGTTTATTCCCTCTGAAGCATCTGGCACAGGCCAGTGTAGATCATTGGATCCAACCCAGTATGACTGATCTTACTATGTATGATACATGCCACACACGACAAGAAAAAGAAAGAGAAAAATTGTTTCAGAGGAGTTTGGGGGACTTCAGTTCCAACCCACTGCCGCCTCATCCCCCACCAGGAAAGCCAGGTACCTTGGCTACCATCAAACCAACTGTAAGGCTGTGTCTAGACTACATGCCTCGGTCGGCAGAGGCATGTAGATTAGACAGATCAGCAAAGGCAAATGAAGCCGCGATTTAAATGATCGCGGCTTCATTTACATTTACATGGCTGCCGCGCTGAGCCGACAAACAGCTGATCAGCTGTTTGTCCGCTCAGCGCGCTAGTCTGGACGCTCCCCTGCCAACATCAAAGCCCTTTGTCGGCAGCCCCGGTAAACCTCATCCCACGAGGAATAACGGGTCTGCCGACAAACGGCTTTGATGTCAGCAGGAGAGCATCCAGACTAGCGCGCTGAGCGGACAAACAGCTAATCAGCTGTTTGTCGGCTCAGCGCGGCAGCCATGTAAATTTAAATGAAGCCGCGATCATTTAAATCACGGCTTCATTTACCTTTGCTGAACAAACAAATCTACATGCCTCTGCCGACAGAGGCATGTAGTGTAGACGTACCCTAAAGGTTAGAAAACTGTATAGACCATATAAAATCCCATAAAGAAGCATAATTTGACTTTTCTAAACATAAAATTGTCACAACTTTAAAGTTGTCTAGCCCTGGAGGAGCCTAGGATAGTAAAGAAAGCTGGGGATCATTGTAAAATTGGGAATCTGCACTTTCTGGCCTTTCAGAGCTGCCAAATAACAGATTTTAATGTTTTGGCATGTTGGTTTACCTAGAAAGCACTGTTGCTGTAGGAAATAATTTTGTCTCCCTCATGTCTCTAGCAGTGATCATTTGGGAAGGCATCCATATTCAGCAGGAAAGAAGAAAAAAAACTTCTCAGGACATTTGTGTGTATGGGTCTGAGTGAGCATGCACTTAAAGTCACAAGGTAAGTCACTTACAATGTTAGACTATATCCCTGGTGGAAGGAAGAGTGGGGTGAAGAGAAGGGGGAGTCATCAGAGGTTCATGCAAACGTATTACATGGCTTTGCAATAGCAACCCTGTTTCCAATTTTAAAATGTATCATGGTAGGAGATCAACTCACAGACCAGCACAACCCCCACCCTGTTCCCTCTGGTTGTGTAGTAGCATAGCAGGTGCTCCTTATCTGGTGTCCCCATTGACAGCCACCTCAGCCGTAGAACAGTCTGTTTCTTCTCATGACTTAGCCCTCAGGCCAGATCACTTTAAAGTCTCGCTTCTTCTGGGGCAACAGAGTCCAACACAAAAGTTGAATGGCTTCATGACAAGTCTTTGATCTGAGTCTACACTTGCTATTCCTTCCCTCCCTGGTTTTTGGGTCTTCTTGCCACCTTTCTCAGTGGGCTTGTAGGGAATCTCAGGCCCTTCCTCTCCTCTGGATTTCTACCAAGAGATCCTGGCATAAGCAAGCAAGGTCAGTCTTTTCAGACCCCATTTCTGCATCCTTGGAATACTTCCTGCCTTAACATGTTTCTAGGAACTTTCCCACAGCCCCTTCCTGGGCCCACTGTGTACCTTCGTTCGTCCCAGAATCCTACAGTCTGTCTAGCTTCACCTTTCCTTCAAGGCATGCACTCTTAGGGTATGTCTACACTACCACCCTAGTTCAAACTAGGTTGGTTAATGTAGGCAACCGAAGTTGCAAATGAAGCCCGGGATTTGAATTTCCCTGGCTTCATTTGCATGTTGCCGGGCGCCGCCATTTTTAAATCCCCGCTAGTTCGGACTCCGTGCCCGCAGCTACACGCGGCACGGACTAGGTAGTTCGGATTAGGCTTCCTATTCCGAACTACTTGTACTCCTCGTGGAACGAGGTGTACCGGTAGTTCAGAATAGGAAGCCTAATCCGAACTACCTAGTCCGTGCCGCGTGTAGCCGCGGGCACGGAGTCCGAACTAGCGGGGATTTAAAAATGGCGGCGCCCGGCAACATGCAAATGAAGCCCGGGAAATTCAAATCCCGGGCTTCATTTGCAACTTCGGTTGCCTACATTAACCACCCTAGTTTGAACTAGGGTGGTAGTGTAGACATACCCTCAGAGCTCCCCCTTGCATTCCAACAATCTTAAATGAAAATAGAAACTTAACCCACTCCTAGCCCTGATGGTTTGGATCTTACCAGTTCCTCAGAGATCCCTGCCTGAGTTTGGTCCACCCAGTGGCTTCTCCATCTCTCTCCTTTCCTCTTGCTAGAGTTCTGGCTCCCAGGACCAGCCCTCCCCGTAGACTTCTTCCTTGATTCTGCAGAGCTCTCTATGGTCATGAAAGGGACATCAGAGTTTTTTTCTCTTTCTCCCTACAGACATTGTTGTTCTCTGGGCGTCCCTTCTTTAGAGTAACCACCCCACTGGGATTCATCTTTAATTGGACCTGGGTCCCTTTCTGTTTTATAACCAGGTGCTGTACTTGAGCTCTGTAGCTCCAGTTAACGCCTTCAGAATACACACACACACACACACACACACACACACACACACACACCAATACATTTTTCTGAGTATGTGATACCTATCAGACAAATATCTTGCCTTTATAACACACTGGAAATATTTTCAAACCAGTATACACATGAGCATTGATTTACTTTGATGTATTTAAATTGTAGGATTTCAAAGGAAGGGACGGGGGATTTTTGGTTTTGTGTTTGTAGAGCTCCAGGTACAATGGAAGCTCTGTTTCATGGTTGAGGCTCCTGTACTGCAAATATTATTAGTTATTATCTACTATATATTTGAGTCTATCTGTCCATCTGTCTGTCTGTTCAAGAACTCCTCCTGCACAGTAAGCGCTAGGACTACCAAATTTGGTATACAGCTTCCTCTTATCATAACTTAAAGGAAGGTAAGGATTTGGCTATGCCAGAGAAATGGGATATGTCTGGAATGGGACTGGTTCTCAGAAAACATACAGAAAGGAGTCAATCACCAAGCAAGTGGAAAGGGCTAAATGAGGACACCCATCTCTGTCTTGGACTGTCCCAGCCTCACCCTCAAACCCTCGAAGTGCCTTTTATGGAGGGGGAAGAGGGACTGATGCTCCCCCCACACATATAGGAACATTACTGGCTGTTCCCCTTCATCAGGGAGTGAGAGAAAAGTGCACAGTGGCTGCATTACTCACTCTGGGGTGGGGAGTGCACGGGGCAAACAAACCTGGACCTGCCACAGCCAGGGGCATGTACCCCTCCATTGACTGTGCCCACTGGAGCTGCAGCAACCATGGAGAGGTGCTTCTCACCTGCCCAAGCTGCTTCAGTGAGAGAAGTCTGGGGTTGTCCTCTCTACCCGGGGCAGCCTGCATACTAAACCTCTCCTCTTCAGCCTTACCCCAGAGCAATGATTTAAATGTAGCATGGACATTTTCATTTTATTTAAAAAAAATAATTGAATTAAGGACTGAAGCAATACTGGGAAAACTTGTAGTTACTCATTAAAAATAGCAACACTGAATCAAAGACAACAAACAGGAAGCCATCAGGGCTGCCTTGGACAGACCAAGATAGCAAATACTTGCATTAAAATGTGATCCCATTTGATAGGATGTAATCAATACAAACCACTGTTCGGATATTCTATCATTTCAATAACATGCTCCCGTATGATGGTATCTATAATAAATAATAGTTAATTGGTAGTAAGCCAGTTTCCCAAGAACACACAGTAAGTCAGAGACAGCCACAATAAAATCCTGAGAATCTGTCAACTATTGCTCAACAGTCTTTTTCTGATATTAATAAAAGGGTGATAATTTAAATAGAACTATTGACACTAATCACTTTATCTGTTTTCCTTATATTGTTAATAGACCCCTTCGCATTTCCAGAATCCATTACAATATCATGTTCCGTGCTATTTAGAGAACCTTGAAAGACGGAGTTGTCAAATAACGTAAAACCCAATATGTCTCAAGCTCGACAGCCATATGACTTAGCCTTGTGTTTTAGCCATACGGATGAGGAAGGCAACTGTGATTACTTCTCCTGAAAGGGGGAAATGAGACAAGTTCGCTAATGTCAGCCTGGTTTATCAAGTGTAACCAAGCCTGCAGAATTGCTGAGCGGCATACCCAAGGGTACATCAAACCTGGATAATGTCCATAAAAGAGGACACTTTATCACATGGCACTTTGAACCATCCAGAGAAAATGTGTGGCTCACAACAGATGTGCCATGTTAAAGATAGTACCCAGAAATGGTCAGCTGCCAGCAGAACAAGTGTGAGAGCTGATCCTCCCAGCAGGAACCAATTTCAGTGAAACAAACTGGCAAAGCAGTTGGCTTGTCTTGTATCTGAATGCCAGCTCTGACGTCTGCAGGCTTGCGGCACAGAGGAAGGAACATCCAGATTTCAACCCCTAATGGATGCCAGGCCTCCCAAGAAGAGATATCTCACGTTAGTCTCTGGGAAGTGGCAATGTGATCTGATAAACTCCTTCGAAATGTCGGGCAATCAGTAGTGTTGTAAGATGCTCTGTCGCAGCTCAACAATACATCCACTTTCAGGATCCATGGTCATTCTGAAGCTGTGCTCGAATGGCTGCTTCTTTGCAGGTGAGTGTGGAAATACCGACAGTCCAGACAACCCTGGCAAGTGCACTGTTGTTAATATATAAGCGTTCATACTGGGCTGGACTCATCACTTCCAATGGGAGTTTTGCCTTAATACAGATTGCAGCTGATTGTGCCCAATAGCCACATGTTCAACCGGAAGTTGTCACTTGCTGCAATTCTTCCACTGGTGTGCAAATAAGGGCCATAGATTTGACAATTGGCCAGAAGAGAGGTGTAGTAACGGATAAGAGGCAAATTCATGCTGAAAACCTCCTAATCATGGGTGTGAATGTCTCTCCTGGGAAGAGATCTCAGAGGGGTAGCCGTGTTAGTCTGTAACTTTGAAAACAATGAGTAGTCCTGTGGCAACTTAGGCTATGTCTAGACTGCAGGGTTTTTGCAGGATACTGGAGGTATCCCACAAAAACCCCGCTGCATCCAAGGAATATGTTTGTTCTGCTTTTTTTCATGGAAGAGCAAATGCACTCTTTCGGAAAGCCCCGTATACCTCATTTCATGAGGCATAAGGGCTCTGTCGAAAGAGGAGGCTTTTCCGCCATTTGACCCTGTCTAGATGGGACCAAATGGCAGAAAAGACTCTTCCGAAAAAAAAGCAGAAGAAGCCACAGTCTAGACCTAGCCTTAGAGACTAACAAAAAATGCATGGAATTATGAGTTTTTGTGGGTAAAACCCACTTCATCAGATGAGTTAGAGTGGAAATAATAGAATCCAAGACATATATAACAGCAAAAGCAGATATCTGTCAATTGTAGGACACATGCTAATGAAGCTAATTAAATGGGCTGTTATGTGCCTCCATAACTCTTGGTGTGGAAATGTGGATGTTAAAGGCAAGGAAAATTGGCTTTGGAGTGGGTTAACCAGTTAATGTCTCTATTCAAGCCCAGGGTAAGTGTGTCAATTTTTCAAATGAATTCCAGCTCCACAGTCTCTCTCTGTAACTGGGCAGTGAAATTCCTTTGTAGAAGAATAGCTACTTTTAAATCTATGACTGAGTGTCCAGGCAGATTAAAATAGTCCCCTACCATTTCTGATGTCTGATTTTTGTCCATTTACCCTTTGTTGTAGAGACTGTTTGGTTTGGCCTATATACATGGTCTGGGAAGGAAAAGCATAGCATGGGGTGTTTGGGGGACAATAGGAATTATTTGTGGGTAGTGAACATGCATTGCTTGGGGCAGAAAATGGGATGCTGTCAGATTCTAGTTGCAAATTTAGAGCTGGCGAGAGTTGCCGCAGCAGTTCGTATTCAGACACTGCTATGGTGGGCAAGTTGTAAGAATAGACAGAATAGAACTGGAGGCCCAGAGGCAGGGGAGACAGAGAAAGAAATTCTTTCCTCTGGAGGTAAATTAACTGACTTGCTAGCTGATCACACTGGTTGGAACTATAGCTGAGGACTGGACTAGGAGGAACTCTTACAACAAAGTCATAAAGAATCCAAAATAAACTGGCCGAGGCTGACAGCTACTAGTTGGAAAACTGGGATTGAGGAAACTGAATTTTGAAAGAAAATGAACCTGGAAACCTTTTTCTTTTCATTTCCCTTAGTGGAACATTTCTTAGGTCAAGCAAGAGAGAGTCTGAAAGGGATACCCAGAGGGGCTGAGATTCTGGGGAATCAAATTAAACACACAACATAGTAAACCAACTACTTTGGGTTATTTGGGGACATTTATGTTTTTGCCTGATGTTTGGAGGGGCTCAGATGCTGCTATCATTGAGCCCAAACTGATATAGATAGTCAATAAATACATTTTAGGCCTGATACACCACTATATTCCAGTGGTAGTCATGTATCTCTGTTGATGGTATAGAAAGGTAATAACTCAGTGAGAATGAGGTCCTTTGAATATTTTGCATTGAAAGGACACCAAAAATGTTTAGATCTGTATTTACAGCTCTGATATGTTAGCTTTTTCTATTTGCCAACCATAGGTGTTACTAATGCATTTGGAAGGGATAGTGCTTTATCACCAATTACCTTGACACGGTATTGTGAAAAATGTATTGAAGGAATTTTTTCCAGTGTTAGGTGTAAACTGTTACATGTTTCCAATTTCAAAGCTTTGCAGATGACACCTGTAGGTATTTACTGTTTGTTTATTTGGCTGGCAGAGAGAGGGCAACTCTGTCAGTAGGTAACTCAGACCTGCGGTGTTCAGGGTAATATTTTCAAAAGTGACAAAGAGGGTGTCTTCTCTGGACAGCTAATCCTGGCTCTTAATCAGGTTTTAGTTGAACCCTCCCCAACAACCATCCACACAGAAAAGTCTCTGACTCAAGTTTGAAGATGCTTTAAGCTTAAAGTCTCCAACCTTGTTCCTGGTATATATTAGCATCTGGTCTCTGCTTTTGTTCAGGCGAGAAACTGCTCTCTTTGCAGTGCAGACCTAGGAAAAATAATTACCCCGGTGCTGATAGTCCCATCCCACTGTTCCTGCCTGAAGGCTACAGATGTTCTCCCTCAATCAACACAACTGACTGGGAAAGAATGACAAGTGGTCCTGTAGCACCTGAGGGTATGTCTACACTACAGGAATTAAAGCTCCTAATTCGAACTACCGTTGCTCCTCCTACAATGAGGAATAACGGTAGTTCGAATTAGGTGCTTTAATTCGATCTACCTAGTCCATGCCGCGTGTAGCCGTGGGCAGGTAGTTTGAACTACGGGGCATTAAAAAATGGCGGCACCTGGTAACATGCAAATAAAGCCCAGGATATTTAAATCCTGGGCTTCATTTGCAAGTTCGAATACCTACATTAGGCACCCTAGTTCAAACTAGGGTGGCAGTGTAGACATACCCTGGGCTTGAATAAAGACATTAAGGGTAACACTTTTGTAGATTAAATCCAGTTCTGGAGTCTCTATCTGTAATTGGGTGGTGCAATTCTGTTGTGAAAGAATAACAACTTTTAAATCCATGACTTATTGACTGATAGATAGATACTCTTTGGAGTTTGGAGTCCCAATGAAAGTTAATGGGACTCATGTGACTTGGTTGCTTTAGGAAATTTTACTTCAGATATGTCTGCACAGCAATTACAAAATCATGGCTTGCCTGGATAAGCTCATTCGGGCTCAGACTGCACGACTGTAAAACTGCAGTCTGACATTTGGGATTGGTTTGGAGACTGAGTTCTGGGATCCATAGCCCAGGCCCAAATGTCTAACCACAGCAATTTCACAGGGTCTTTCATCCAGTGTAGACATACCCCCTGAGTCCCAGATCCTCAGAGGTATTTAGAAGTTTAAGTACCTTTGAGGATAGGAGTTTGAAAGTTTAAAGTCTTACAATGGGATTTTCAGAAGAGACAGGAGGACTGATGTTCACACGCTCACTGAACTTCAGCAGAGCCTGCTAACCTAGCTCCTTTTACATCTTTTAAAAACCCAAGTCCCCTGATCCACCTGGGCAGGATCTTATGCTCACTAGGAGTGAGGCCTTGCTGTGTATTCTTTCATTGTAAACTTTTTCTCTTTTGTTTAAATAAAATTTGTCCACATTTTTTAAAATAGGTCTTTATTGACTTTCAGAATTCAAACCTCTGATGTACAACTCTGTGAAGTCAGGGAGATAGATTAACATCTCACATCCTGGTGATGGATCTAATGTTTTTCAGAACATTCCTTAGTCGCTTAAAAAAATTGACTGGCACCTGAAGGGAAAGCTAAAATAAATTGTATTGATTAATCCAATTCCTTGTAAAATCCTAAGATTTTCTGTTACAGAAAGTATATATTTTTCCAATAAGCACATGGTCACATGAGCTGCATTCTGGATTTTATTTCCTGCAGAAAATAAGAACCACCAAACAAACCTCTACAATTTAATTTTGCAGAGGTACATGCCAGTAATTTGTGTGTGTTTGGGAAAAAAGAAAAAGCAAATTTCTAGCCTTAAGGTTTCACTGTAAAGAGATGCAAAAAACCCAAAAGACTGGTCATAAAAATACCTAGGTCTTATACAGGACTTTTCATCAATAGCTCTCAAAGAGTGTGTCCACAAAACAAGGTTCTTTCGAAATAATGGCTGTTATTCCAAAATGCCTATGCAAGTATCTACAGGCAGCTTATTCCGACTTCTGTAAACCTCATTCTACAAAGAATAATGCCTGTTCCAAAATAGCTATTTCAACATAAGGCATGTGTAGATGCTCCACTTCTGCTATTTCGAAATAGCCCTTCACCAGGGCCATTCTACATTATTCCTCCTGGGTCTCTAAATCGAGATAGCACGTCTACATTAGGGAAGCCTTCCTCGGACTAATTTTGAGGCTTCCCTGCAGTGTAGATGTGCTATTTCGAAATAAGCCATTTCAGAATAACTATTACGGAATAATCAGAAGGGTAGCCGTGTTAGTCTGAATCTTCAAAAGCGGCGAGGAGTCCTGTGGCACCTACAGACTAACTGAAGTGTAGGAGCATAAGCTTTCGTGGGCAAAGACCCACTTCATCAGATTCATCTGACGAAGTGGGTCTTTGCCCATGAAAGCTTATGCTCCTACACTTCAGTTAGTCTATTAGGTGCCACATGACTCCTCACCGCTATTACGGAATAATTTATTCCGAAATAACTATGCAGTGCAGATGTACCCCTGGACACCCTCCATTGCCTGTGGACTCCCAGGAGCAGTGCTGGAGCCTGGTAGGCCCCCAGGGGAAACTGGGAAGTGTCCTAGGGATAGCCGATCCCATGGCGGCTGAGGAGATGGAGGTCGGGTGAGTAGCATGTTGTGGCCTGGATCCCCACTGACCCTCGACCTAGTCGGCTGGATCCCCGTTACCCAGTGGCTGCAACGCTGCCACTATCAAGTCCCTGGGCTGGGACGCAGTGGAGTGGGTGGGCCTTCGTCCCCCCTGCTATCCTCTCTGTGGGTCAAAAACCTCTGGGCTCATCAGCTCTCCTGGAGTGAGGAGACCTCTGCCCAGCTGGGACTCGGCCGGAGCTTTAACCGCTGAACAACTTGTAATAGATTCTTGTCACCCTGACCGATGGCTGTGCCTTACACTGTGAACTATTGAACTATTTTTGTTAACGCCTTGTCTGTCTGCCCACCCTGACCTAGGGCTGGGACTCATAAACTGTCGCTCAGCCAATGGCTAGGCCGAGGCATGCTGCACCAACTTGTGGGCATTCTAGCAAGTCAGTGTGGCCTCCCGCTGACAGTGGACCCTGGACACCCTCACTTTCCAACTACTATCTCTTAGCTGATATTAAGGCATCTTGTCACATGATGATCAAGTGAGATGTGGGTATATTTTTGTAGGTCAGTTTTCCTTTGATGATTCCTTTTTAAAAACAAATGTTGCCTACAGAAATTTTTGCCCCTAATTATTACTAACAGCGGATGTCTATATAAAACCCAACGTGTTAAACTGAAAATTATTTGCATAATTCCAAATTAATAACAATTACAAGTGGACAAATATTCCAAAAGGTTGCTGTACACTTGGGGTATGTCTACACTACAAAGTTAATTCGAACTAATGGATGTTAGTTCGAATTAACTTTGATAGGCGCTACACTAGCGCTCCGCTAGTTCGAACTTAATTCGAACTAGCGGAGCGCTTAGTTCGAACTATGTAAACCTCATTCTACGAGGACTAAGCCTGGTTCGAACTTACTAGTTCGAATTAAGGGGTGTGGAGCCCCTTAATTTGAACTAGTGGGAGGCTAGCCCTCCCCAGCTTTCCCTGGTGGCCACTCTGACCAACACCATGGAAACTCGTATGCCCCCCTCCCGGCCCCAGACCCCTTAAAGGGGCACGGGCTGGCTACGGTGCCCGTGCCAGGTGCAAGCCTGCCAGCACCCAGCTAGCAGACCCTGAACCTGGCACGGCTCGAGCCAGCCACCCGATGCCCCCCAGCCCTCCCCCTCTTCCCGGGACCAGGCTGGCGGCTCCCGGGAGCTTGCCCGGGACCGCAAGAAGCGGGCACCCGCCTGGTCTAGTGCGGAAATCGTGGACCTCGTCCACAACCTCCTCACTAGGCATAGGAAAGTGGCCGGCTAGGGCAGGAGAGCTGCCAGCCTGGCCACCCAGGAACAGGTGTGCATGAAAATCAAGGTGGTCCACTGAGACCCCCTAACCCTGAGCCCTGAGCTTACAATGGCCGTACTGGGTCAGACCAAAGGTCCATCTAGCCCAGTAGCCTGTCTGCCAACAGCGGCCAACCATAGGGACCCTGGAGGGGATGGACCGAAGACAGTGACCAAGCCATTTGTCTCGTGCCATCCCTCTGCAGCCTTCCACAAACTTTGGGCAGGGACACCACTCCTACCCCCTGGCTAATAGCACTCCATGGACCCAGCCTCCATGACTTGATCTCACTTCCCTTTCAACTCTGTTCTAGTTGTAGCCTTCACAGCCTCCTGCAGCAAGGAGTTCCACAGGTTAACTATTTGCTTTGTGAACAACAACTTTCTCTTACTAGTTTGAAGCCTGCTACCCATTCCTTTCCTTTGGTGTCCTCTAGTCCTTCTTTATGGGAACTCATGAAGAACTTTTCTCTATGCACCCTCTCCACCCCACTCATGCTTTTATAGACCTCTATCTTATCCCCCCTCTGTCTCCTCTTTTCTAAGCTAAAAAGTCCCAGTCTCTTTAGCCTCTCTTCATATGGGACCTGTTCCCAATCCCTGATCATTTTAGTTGCCCTCCCCTCTCCCAGACTCTCTCTTCCCCTCTCCCACCTCCTTTTCCCAGTCTCCCCCAGTTTTGTTCAATAAAGACAGATTCCATTTTGGAAGACACGTTATCTTTATTTTGTACATCAAGAAGAGGGGCTAGGGAAGGGTAAGTGGAAGGAGGTGAGGGAGGAATAGGGCACGAGCCCCCGATGGGGAGGACTGGGCTGGCTCTGCGGGCTTCTGGGGGTGGAAGCTCTCCTGCAGCCCCCAAATTGCCTCCTCTCCCCAGATGGCAGCTTGCGGCAAGTGCAGCCGGGCTGATGGCCAAGTGGTGTGATGTGCCCAGTGTGGGTAGTCCGGGCAATCCAAGCCAGGACAGCTTTGCAAGCGGGGCACCCCGAGAACTGTCTGTCCGGGGTGGGGGTCGGGACCCTTTAAGCACAGCCCTCGGCTAGCCTGAGAAAGCATCTCCACGCTCTAAGTTCTTCTCTGATGCCCTGCCGGCACTGCTTCCGGCCATCCTTAAGCCCGGTTCAGGGTCCACTTAATGTGGACATGCTAGTTCAAATTAGCAACACGCTAATTCGAACTAGTTTTTTAGTCTGGATCCGTTAGTTCGAATTAGCTTAGTTCGAATTAAGTAATTCGAACTAAGTTAGTTCGAGTTAACGTTGTAGTGTAGACATACCCTATGAATTCGATTTGTGAAATAAATTCACATTGGTCATATTCACACCACATTTGCTTTTCTTTACTTCTGGAGAGCTAATAAGAACAATCACACCAGAAGTATGACTGTAGGAGTTTTATTCAGCTAATTATGCCATGCGACGTATGTGTCTATTCTATTACATATAGGTTCTTATCCCACACACATCACTGTTCAGCTGAAATAGAGCAATACAACTCGAAGTTTGCATTTTAAAATATCAAGCCATGGGTTATAGAAAAAGTGTGCAAAAATGAGAAGATACTTTTGATTCATGTTTAATTTTGTTTAAAATTGATTTCTTTGCAAGTCATCTGTGAACATGAAAGAAGCAAAAATTATTAAATCATTTATTCCCATAGCTCCAACAAATGTCCTGTGTTCACTGGGCTCATTCCTTTGCTTATAAAAGTAATGAGTATTTATATGGGCCCCATCAAAGCAATTTCTGAGCACCTCAGAGTCATCAATGGATTTAGCATTTATTGCCTGACCTTACTATAGCAAAACAAGCCTGTTCTCTCCTTGATGTGTTTTGCCATAATCAAGTCTGCATTTATGCCAAGTACCATGCCCAAGAATTGCACTAAATGTTATAAGACTGGCCACACTTGGTGGGACCAAAGGTCCATCTAGTCCCACATCCTTTCCTGAGATAGTGGCCAGTGCCAGGGGCTTCAGAGAGCATGAATGGATCAAGACAATTTATTGAATGACCCCATGCCCTGTCATCTAGCTTCAGCGTCTGCTTGCTGGAGCAATGTTACTCAGCTGTAGCAATTAATTTTTTCAAAATAATAATGAGGAGACGGTTACCCACCTTCTATCAAGCACTTTTCATTAGTAGAGTCCAAAGTGCTTTTCAAAAGAGGTAACTATCATTTTACAGGTAGGAAAACTGAGGCATGGGGGACAGTAACTTACCCAGTAAGTCAGTGACATGACAGAGTCCAGATTTAATGCATCCAAGGGTCTGAGGGAGATGAAAAATGTCATTTCAGAGCCTTTAGCCATTATCTTTGAAAACTTGTGGAGATCAGGAGCAGTGCTGGATGATTGGAAAAAGGCTAATGTAGTGCCAATCTTTAAAAAAGGGAAGAAGAACAATCCAGGGAACTACAGACCAATCAGCCTTACCTCAGTCTCTGGAAAAATCATGGAAGGGATCCTCAAGAAATCCATTTTGAAGCACTTGGAAGAGGGGAAAGTGATCAGGAAGAGTCAACATGGATTCACCAAGGGCAAAACGTGTCTGACCAATCTGGTTAGCTCCTATGTTGAGGCAACTGGCTCTGTTGACATGGGGAAGTCAGTGGATGTGATATATCTTGACTATATAAAGCTTTTGATAAGGTCTTCCACAATATTCTTGCCAGCAAGTTAAGGAAGTATGGATTGGATAAATGGACTGTAAGGTGGATAGAAAGCTGGCTAGATTGTCGGGGCCAATGGGTAGTGATCAATGGCTTGACGTCTGGTTGGTGGTCGGTTTCAAGTGAAATGCCCCAAGGATCGGTTCTAGGGCCGGTTTTGTTCAATATCTTTATTTATGACCTGGATGAGGGGACGACTGCATCCTCAGCAAGTTTGTGGATGACACTAAGCTAGGGGGAGAGGTGGATATGTTGGAGGGCAGGGATAGGGTCCAGAGTGAGCTAGACAAATTAGAGGATTAGGCCAAAAGAAATCGGATGAGGTTCAACAAGAACAAGTGCAGAGTCTATACTTGGGATGGAAGACTCCCAAGCACTGTTAGGCTGTGTCGAGACTACATGCCTCTGTCGGCAGAGGCATGTAGATTAGACAGACCAGGAAAGGCAAATGAAGCTGCGATTTAAATGATCGCGGCTTCATTTACATTTACATGGCTGCCGCGCTGAGCCGACAAACAGCTGATCAGCTGTTTGTCGGCTCGCGCGCTAGTCTGGACGTTCCCCCTGTCGACATCAAAGCCCTTTGTCGGCAGCCCCGTTATTCCTCGTGGAATGAGGTTTACCGGGTCTGCCGACAAAGGGCTTTGATGTCGACAGGGGGAACGTCCAGACTAGTGCATGAGCCGACAAACAGCTGATCAGCTGTTTGTCGGCTCAGCGCGGCAGCCATGTAAATGTAAATGAAGCCGCAATCATTTAAATCGTGGCTTCATTTGCCTTTGCTGAACAAACAAATCTACATGCCTCTGCCGACAGAGGCATGTAGTTTAGACGTACCCTTAGAGGCTGGGGACTGACTGGCTAAATAGCAGTTTGATGGAAAAGGATTACAGTGTATGAGAAGCTGGATGTGAGTCAATAGTGTGCCCCTGTAGACCACAAAGCTAATGGAATATTAGGGTGCATTAGAAGGAGCATTGCCAGCAGATCTAGAGAAGTAATTATTCCCCTTTATTTGGAATTAGTGAGGCCACATCTCAAGTATTGTGTCCAGTTCTGGGCTTCCCACTATAAAAAGGATGTGGACACATTGGAGAGGGTCCAGCAGAGGGCAACCAAAATGATGAGGGGGCTGGAGCACATGACCGATGAGGAGAGACTGAGGGATTTGGGCTTATTTAGTCTGCAGAAGAGCAGAATCATAGAATTGTAGACTCATAGGACTGGAAGGGACCTCGAGAGGTCATCGAGTCCAGCCCCCCGCCCTCAAGGCAGGACAAAGCTCCGTCTACACCATCCCTGACAGATGTCTATCTAACCTGTTCTTAAATATCTCCAGAGAGGGAGATTCCACCACCTCCCTTGGCAATTTATTCCAATATTTGACCACCCTGACAGTTAGGAATTTTTTCCTAATGTCCAATCTAAACCTCCCTTGCTGCACTTTAAGCCCATTACTCCTTGTCCTGTCCTCAGAAACCAAGAGGAACAAATTTTCTCCTTCCTCCTTGTGACACCAGAGCGAGAGGGGATTTGATAGCAGCCTTCAACTTTTTGAAGGGAGGTTCCAAAGAGGATGGAGAGAGGCCATTCTCAGTAGTGACGGATGGCAGAACTAGGATATTAGGAAAAACTATTTCCCAGGAGGGTGGTGAAGCACTGGAATGGGTTACCTAGGGAGATGGTGGAATCTCCATCCCTGGAGTTTTTAAGTCCCGGCTTGACAAAGCCCTGGCTGCAATGGTTTATTTGGGATTGGTCCTACTTTGGGCAGGGAGCTGGACTCGTTGACCTCCTGAGGTCTCTTCCAGCCCTAGGATTCTATGATGTTACTGCGAATAGAACAAAGGTCTCAAGGCCCTTTCCAGTGCACAATCTGCTAAGCAACGCTGTCTCCCTAAGAAGAACACTATTTCTCTAAGGCACTAATGAGAAGGAAAAGCTGATTTGTGATTAAACGAGTGCAAAGGCAGAAATTTGCCCCGATCTGGTAGCCTACACAATCCCTTATTTGGAGGGCCTTTTAGCGCTGCTGACCTGAAACCTTTTCATTGGCTCTCTACAGGGGATGAATTTTGCTAATAAGTCTCTTGCCACCATGATGGCTCCGTTTTTCCAAGCATTGGGCTTATGAAATAGTGATATGTATCCATAAGTTGTCTGTAAAACAGATCCCTCAGATGCGATACTTAGTCACCTGTGATATGATCCATAAAATCATACTGAACACTATTTCATCTACACAGAGCTCTCTGTTTTTTTTCAGTCTTCATTTTGTTTAGCGAGGGACTGAACTTTTAAGAAACCATTAGCCATGTAAACATTTTGACCTGTGATAAAAACTGAATGATTGCAGTGAGCTAATAGGGAAGAAGAAGAAGAAAAGGAGCAAAACTGAAAGGCTATTTGTTGGGTGGAAATTTCCTCTAAGCAAAGGAGAAAATATGAGTATTAAAGAGTCACTGATCCCACATAAAAAAAAATTGGGAGATAGTTTATTGGAAAATGATACTGCTTTATGTATTTCATTTGCCCTTAAACCTGTGAGCAAATGTAAAGAACATAAAAGAGGAGGAGGGGGGTCTCCATATGTCCATACTGAAGAGAAGTATATTTCAGGAGCCTAGTATTCCCTGCTCTGACTCAGAAGAGAGTTATGAGCATTTTTGTAAAGTGTTTTGAGATCCTCAAATAAATACGCTTAATCTTGAATAGAGCTCAGCGGGAAACGGTTTTTCTGTCTAACAGGATTTCCAATCACTGTGACGGCACCTCCCAGTGTCCAGGCCTGGTAAAATGGATCTTGCTGTATCGGGTGTCCTTTCTGCCTTTGATCGATCTGAGGTAGTCTCCCTTCTGGTAACTTGACCTTCTGGCCAGGTCCCCCATTTTTAACGCACCCTGTTCAGGGTTACAACGGCCAATGGGACAATTATCCAGATGCCTTTTCTAGATGGCATCCAGCTGCACCTTGGGGCACAGTGCCACTAGACTAATGGTTGTCAGGAAACCTGGGTTTACCCTCTACACCAAGTTCTGGCCCAGGGACCCCGTAACAAGCAATGTAGGTCTGCTCCATCGTTGACACTGTTACTGTTTCTCTGGACTCCTTCCTAACCAGTCTCTCTTCCTTTGCCTGTTTCTGGATTTACCATGGGATCCTACTCCACTCCCTGTGGATACTTCACCCTCTCCCAGTTTCTTTCTATATTCCTTACTCCAGGGCAGTATCTCAGGACTTAGTCTCCCTGGGTATGTCTACACTGCCACCCTAGTTCGAACTAGGGTGGCTAATGTAGGCAATCGAAGTTGCAAATGAAGCCCGGGATTTAAATATCCCGGGCTTCATTTGCATCTTGCCGGGCGTCGCCATTTTTAAATCCCCGTTAGTGCGGACTCTGTGCCCGCGGCTACACATGGCACGGAGTAGGTAGTTCGAATTAGGCTCTCTAATTCGAACTACCATTACACCTCATTCCACGTGGAAAGACGTATAACGGTAGTTCGAATTAGAGAGTCTAATTCAAGCTACCTACTCCATGCCACGTGTAGCCGGGGGCACGGAGTCCGCACTAATGGGGATTTAAAAATGGCGGCGCCCGGCAAGATGCAAATGAAGCCCGGGATATTTAAATCCCAGGCTTCATTTGCAACTTCGATTGCCTACATTAGCCACCCTAGTTTGAACAAGGGTGGCAGTGTAGACATACCCCCTCAGATTACCTGCTTGCCCTGGATGACCTCCCTTATCCTAGGGAGTGACTTCTTCTGGCTTCTCCTGCAGCCTCCTTTTGGCTTTCAGCTTCATGGCTTTGTAGTGTTGTCCTCAGTCCTCCTCCACTTGGGCTTCACTCTGTTGACCCTGGCCCTCCCTCTTGAATTGATGTCAGGTCATTGGCTTCTCTGGTCTTTATTTACCCTATCAGGGATGGTGAAGGATGCATACTCCATCATGCCATCCCATGAGTTTTTTTTAAATTTCAAAAAAAGAATTCCATCCTAAATCAAGATAGAAAGTTGAAATAGCTAAACTTTTCACAAACCAATATTCACATTAAAAAAAAAATCAGAGCAATGTTTCATTTTCATATCAACCTTTAAAACATACACACACACACACATATACAAATGGAAAAAAAACCTGTTTTAGTGTAAATTACCTAACTTTCTGAAGGGGAAAAATCTTTACAAATCAAAAAATAGAACTGTCAAAATGGGACATTTCTATCATTTTGAACCTTTTTTCTAATTTTATAACAAGTCAGGATATTCGTCAAAACAGACCCATTCCTGCAAACAGTTTTTGGATTCAACAAATCAGTATTTTCTAAGGAAAACAATGTTTCAGTGGAAAATTTCCAAACATTGGAAAATTTTCAACTCGGTAGCCTGTTTAATAGATGGAATATCTTGATCCTAGCATAGTTTGTCACTGCTCCATTTTCAGCACTGGTTACATAAACCTGAAGGTTTAATCCATACTACCCTAAATAGCTGAGGGCTTGGATACTCAAGAGATGACTCTTCCCCCACTGTCAGTCCTCCATAACTGAGTAGTAGGAACTGAAGCCCCATTGGCTCATCTGAGAAAAAAATGGTCTATGACATTTTGGAACTCACTCCCTTTCTTGGCCCAAAGGGATTCAAATCTGGTGACCTGCAGCGCATGCTGCAAAACATTTTTTCCTCAGCCATTTGAAAATGGGAGGGAATTTTAAATGTAGGAAATTACTGAATTTAAGTTTTTAAAGTTGCGGGACTCACTGTCAGTGGGTTGAATTGTACAGTTGAATTTCTTTTAAAGTATTTTTAAATTTACATACCTATGTTGATGCAATGTGGCTTTTTGTCCCCACCTATTGGATAAGTAGAAGGTTATGAATTTACTTACATTCCATGCTAACACACCGGGCCTTTTATCTTTAGAAGCTCCTCCTCTAGCCTCCTGGATTCAGTCCCCACATGCAGGCCGCTTAGGCTACGTCTATACTGCAGCCTTCTTCCGCAAAAGCTTATGCAAATGAAGCATGGAGTAGTATATCACTGCACTTCATTTGCATAATTAATTAGCAGCCATTTTTGCACAAGAGGCTTTTGCACAAAAAGGAGCTGTGTAGACGGCTCCTTTTTGCACAAAACCGCCCTCTTGCACAAGAGCCAGTCTTCCTAATTTTTTCAAGAAGAACGGCTCTTGTGCAAGAGGGTTTTTTTGTGCAAAAAGGAGCCGTCTACACAGCAAAAGCATCTTTCTCAAAAACAGTTGCTGATTAATTATGCAAATGAAATGCGGCCATATTCTACTCCACACTTCATATGCATAAGCTTTTGCAGAAGACCACTGCAGTATAGACGTAGCCTTAGAGACTTTATTACATCATGTTGAAAGTATCATTATAAAATATTTCTATTATTCTATTGCACATGTCCTTTACCTTTCTCAAGCTTTGCCAGCGGTCTCATTAACTGTGTGATCGATATAATCCATGGCATTGTTATCTTAAATTGACCTCTTTTGAGCAGTGATGGCTTGATCCAGTACTTACTGAGGTCAACAGAAAGACTTCTACTAGGTTCAATAGGCTTTGGCAAAGGCCCTCACTGCCAACCATTTTGTATTGTTTTGTGAAGAAAAGGTGAAAATGCAATTCTCTGACACAGGCCCATTTGTAATCAAATGCAGGATTTTAAAATGGGTCTTGCCGGGTAAAGTCCCAAAGCAGAAACTCACGGTGCTTCATATCCTCTGAGAAATATATTAAACCTTTGTAAAGAAAACAATTCTTTCTCTGCAACATTATCTGTAATTCCCTAGATTTCATGCAAGTGTTGTAAATATAGACTTATGGCCTGCCAGAGTTCATGTGTGACTGATGATATTCCTCAGACATAGCCAAATCAGCCATAGGCAGCACAATTCCATTGACTTTCAAAAGCACAACCTATTGGGCAGGACCATGACAATATTTTAACACAAATTTGTGGTCATCCTCTTTTTCCTCTGGCCACAAATATGCATAAAGTACCCAGAAAGACACCCTCTACAATCCTTATCCATTATAAATAACAAAGCCATCTCTGTCCTTTCATCTGGACTAGACCATGGATTCAATAGTTTAACTGGAATATTAGCATTCATTGTTTGTGCTAAATTTGAAAAATTCAGCCCAGATTGTCTTCAAGTTCCTTCTCTTCAAAGAAGCAGCAACAATAAATTTAAAATCCCAACCAAGAATGAACTTATTCTAAAATTTTCTCTAGTGTAAAGCAATCATTTCACCCATCACTTAAATGGAGCTGCTTCTGGAATGGAACATATTGACTAATCTACAATGAGCAACAATTCATGGCAGGAATTGAAGAAGAAAAGATATCCAGTTTGAAATCCCAAGGGGAATTTAAGCAGATGGATTAGTAAAGCATTTTGCATCAATTTTTACGAGGAGAGGAAAAGGGAAAAACTCAACGAAGAGTTAAAAACCTCTTGGACTAACACTAAATTGTGACTTTTCATTGCTACAGAAGAAATGGTCAAGGTTTCATTAGAAATGGATGCTTTCCTCTCTCACTCAGTACAGATCCACACCTGACTTAGGTAACTTGATTGAAAGGAAGGATATGCAGAGTAGATTGCTGATGGCTGTTTCGTGTCAAGGTGTAATGCGGGGGAGGAGGGATTGTAATAAAATAATTAACATTTCCTTTTGTGCAGTTAATACAAATGCTTCTAACTCTAAGCTCAATCCAAAGGATGCTGTTCTATGCTCACCCAGCCTGATTAATCCCCTGCTATTATTGGCAAGAAATGTGCCAGCACTAGGAAGAGAGCACATTTCTAAAAGAGATGGAGCCAAGAGGAGTGTGTGACAGCTTGTAATGGACGTTGTTTGACTTCAAGGGAATTTGTAATGGGAGAGCAAGAGGTTCACTTTTAGGTCATTGGTTGAAATCTGATCCAGGTCATTTTGACTCTGCATTGTTATCTGCTGATGCTTATGTGATGACCTACTCTACATAAAGTGACTCCTCAGCCTCAGCTTCTACCTATGCCCCCCCCCCAAATTAATTACTAAATGGGGTGTCCCTACATGACCACTTCCTGTCTTCCTGCACCTCTCCCCGCCTCAGGCTCCAGGTGCCATGGGTGAAGATGAGGACAACAAAAACCAACCAGCACAAGTGGCACTATCTGGCATCATTGCTGGCAGTAGTAGCAGGGGGCATGGATGGTGATTGGGCACTGTGGGAATGTTTCCACTCTGGAGGATTGGTGGAGGGATGTGGAAGCTCACAATGAGGAACAGTTTCTTCAGGATCCCCTGTGCGCAGTGGACAAGGATTCTTTAAAGAGAATTCTCCTGCTCTTGCATGACTCATAAATCAGGCAAAAGTCCTTGTATCACCATTAGCACAGGAGCCTCTCCCTTCTTATTTTTCTGGGGGTGAGAGCAAATGTCTCCCAAAATAGGTGTGTTATGTGGGAAGTGAGAAGTTGGAAGTAGCTAGTGGATTTGGGGGCTGTGCACACAAGGGCTAATGGAGATCAGACTGAGATCCAAAGACTTGTGTAGCTCTACAGTTTCATGCTGCAGGCATTTGTGCAAGCATATTCTTCTCTTTCCTTCTCTAGGCACTTTACTCTGAGAGTTAAGATTCTAAATACACTCAAAAATTCCTAACCAAAATTAAAGTGTACTCCACTTGGTTTTGTGCTGAAACTACACCTCTTCCATGCTTTAAATGTGAAACTTCATTGCAATATTCTCTGGAAAGGTCTATGGACCTTTGCAAGCTCTTCAGTGACTCTGGCCTGAGGATCAAGCTTGTAACAAAACCCCAAACTAGCTGATTTTCATGAGGTTTTGCATTTCTCTGCAAACATGTTATGCAGCTCTCACTAAAAGCAATATGCTGATGTAAGTGGGTGCAGCTATGTTGGAGTCAATATTATTACTAGCCATCTGTACTACAGTAGTGTTTAGACATCCTACAGAAGATCAGGACTCCGCTGTGCTAATCACTGCACATACACATCCTGAGACAATCCCAAGTTTTTATGGTCTAAAGAAAGGATGAACTGATAAGGAACTGAGTCAGAGTCAGCCCTGAGTTCACACAGAAAGTCTGTGTCAGAGCCAGGAACTGAATCCATTTCTCCTGAACCTTAATCCAGTGCCTGAAACACAGGTTCATCCTTCCTTCAACATCCTCTCTTGAATTGTGCCTGGCAACCTTAAAGAGAGATTTTTGGCTCTAAATCTCTGATAGGTGTGTGAGCGTATGATATAAAAGCCCTGTAGGGGGGATGCAGCATTTTGGTAAAAGTTTAGAGAAATGTTAATTTGACTACTCATCCAACTTAATTCCCCATCGACCGTGACCTGATGAACTGCAGAGGAAAAAGGAAAGATTCTGTTAATTAAAGCTCATCCAAGTCCTGGTGACTAAATTGCTTCTAAGGAGCTAAAAATAATTTACACTGACCACCCGTCATCTGAATGTGTGTCAGAAGAATTGTAATCAATGCTCTCTAAAGGAATGAAACACATTGGATGTTAATTTTATAAAGCTGTGGGTCTGCCTCCATTGGTTGTGTACACGTTGAAAAATTGAAAAGCTATATTAAATTTGCGTCTCTTTGAGATATATGGCTCCATGCTATTTGTTAAAGTTTAAGATTGAAAAACAAACCAACCAACCCTTCACATCCTCTAATCTTATTTCTCTGCATCGTCTCTTGAATTATTTTGCTGCTAATTCACACCTAGTCTGCTGCTCTCATCTCATTTCACTTTGAATCCCATGCTGATAAATTAGCATGGCCCATTCAATGTGGGAGGAAAGACTGTTATGAGCATCCCTACACATGTCCAGTTTAGGCTGGATTCGGGGATTCATCGAGGTTGGGTAGGGTTGCTGTGGTTGCTGCTTTCTGGCCTCTGTATATATCTTTGAGTTTCCCCTTTTAGACTGAACATACAAGCCAGAGAGGTTGGATCTGCGGTGAAGTGTATGTGGGTGGTAAGGAATATGAAGGAAAAGGCATGCTGAGCTATGCCAGGAACAAAGTGCAAAGAGCTAGACAGTCACTAGTAACTTGGTTTCATCGTAACAACTTCCAAGGCCTAAAATTGGACGAGAGGGGAATAAATTCAATACTGCTCTGGCAAGTTTACTGGTCCACAGTCTGCCAAGTTGCTATAGTATGTATATTGTCTGTGTCTACTCCCTTTGCTGCCTGGTGAGACACTGATTTACATAAACTTCAGCAGGCAGCAACACCAAAGCAAAGTCTGAATTGCCTGTCTACCTGAGACCCTTTTGAACTTTTCAGCTTCAAGCTCTTCCTGAGGAAACTAGACTACTCAGTGATGCTCACTTGTGTTCTTACTGATGCTCTTACAGCTAGGACAGAGGTGGGGAACCTCCAGAGCGCTGGCAGGGTGGAGATCATCAGGGTTAGCCACTCATAGGCCACCAGGCACTTTGTTTATGTAAGTGTCTGCAGGATCTGCCGCTCCCAGCGGCTATGGTTCACCATTCTTGGCCTCACCTCTGAGCTAGGACATTGCAGGCTAGAATTCCAAAGGACACTCAGGCTATGTCTACCCTGCACAGCTATTTCAAAATAAACTATTCCGGAATAGTTATTCCAAAATAGCTTATTTCAAAATAGCAGATCTACATTGCAGGGAAGCCTCAAAATGAGTCTGAGGCAGGCATCACTAATGCAGATATGATATCTTGATTTAGAGCCCAAGGAGGCACTGGGGAGGAATAACTTAGAATGACCCTGGTGAGGGGCTATTTCGAAATAGCAGCAGTGGAGCTTCTACACATGTTTTATTTCAAAATAGCTATTTTGGAATCAGTGTTATTCCTCATAAAATGAGGTTTAAAGATTTCAGAATAAGCCGTCCATTATTTCAAAATTATTTCAAGATATCGGAATGGTTGTATAGACACTCACATGGTTATCTTGAAATAACAGTGCAGTAGACACACCCTAAGGGAGATGGATGTCTACATCCCATTGAAATTAACTGAATGGGAATGGGAGGGATTTTAAAAGGCATTAAGGGCAGCTAGGCACTCAACCCCATGCCTCAAAAAGTAAATGGGAACCAGGAGCCAAATTAGCAAAGGAATGTAGCAACTTAAAAATGCAGATAGGCCCAAAGTAGGGTTTCAGAAAGCACCTCACAGATCAGGTGCCTAATTCTTTACTGAGCTACAGAAGAGGAGTCCATAATTCCAGAGAATAGCCTCATGTTTGGCTCTTCAACCCAGACAGGGGCATTTAGTCAAGAGCTTGAGTTTGAAAAATGAGGAGCACTCAGCAGCTCACCCTGAACTCAAGAGATGTTCCAAGGAGCCAAGCCACTCTCAGAATTTAGGCTACCTATTAGATACCTAAATCAGAATGAGGGGCCCTGTGCAGGCTCCCTGCAATGTGACAGACCAGGGCTATCATAGCAAAGGCAACCTGCCTGTAGAACTTGCTCCCTCTTTGAATGTCTGCTGGGCCCTGAGTCTGATGGTCTTCTAGGCACTGTAGCAGGCTTTCCTCTTTCCTTCAGGCAGAAGCATTCTGTCAGGCTGAGGGATCACAGCAGAACAAAACAAGGGATAGTAGTTTAACTTGGTTGATTTGATACCGTTCTTTGTTCACCCGGTATGGGCTGCTCCAGCTGCTGAAATGATACCTTGATGTGCAGCATGAGTTTCACCAGATGCTCTCCAAGAGCATCACAAACATGAATAAACCATCCTCACAGCCCTCCACTTGCGAGAGAGATTGTTAATATGATTGACATTGTGCCCATCAGGATGGTGAAGCACAGCAAGATTAATGACTTCCCCAACATCACCTGTAATTGGAGCCCAGACCTGCATGTCCTGAGTTCCTATCCTGCACCTTAGTCACAAAATCATCCTTCCCTTTGTTTGCCCACTAACCAACTGATTTAGATTCGGAATGCTGCAACAGAGAGGGAGCAGATAATAAGCATGGGGGGACAGCAATTTTTTGGACAACCTAAGATTCTTAAATTAAGGAGATCGGAGATGGGCAATATGGAATTATATCCCATTAACAAATGAAGTACGCACCTATTTTTAGGACACAACACAATGCTGGTAGGCAACATGAGACTCTGATTAGCTTCATCCGAGTTTTTAATGGCCATCTACACATCCTGTGTGCAGTGTTTTAGTCTTTGCTGCTAAATTCCCCCAACTTTCCCTCTTCCCAAATTGCTTTTCCCTTCTACGTAGATTACTAAAAGAGAAAACACAATTGTCATAGGCCTGCACTTGATAAGCCAGTCTACATTTTTTTCTTACATTGCATCTCTGGGAGAGAGGGGGGAAGGAAGGTAGGGATTTGCAGTGAGGGGAAGGGGGAAAAGAAAATATTTCCTTTGGCAATTCTGTTTCAGTTGCGAAAAGGGACTACTTTCTTCATTATTTATCCCAACTGACAAGTACAAGCACTTTGGGCCCTAACTGGATGTGAACATTGTCAAAAGAAATTTGGGCTAAAGAAAGGCATCTGCAGCTCTGTTCCTATTGCATTTGGTGCTGAAGCCACTTTTGCCAACGTGGCAGGTTGGCTGGTGGGCAGACACCAGTACAGATGGGAGTTTCACATACTGTACGCATCATGACCAACTATAAAAACAGTCACAACAAATCAGCTGCTACAGAGCTCGTCTCCTTGGAACCTTCACATTCAATTTCAATCTCGCTGACATCCATAGCTTACAGTGAGCTTTTGTGTTTAAGCATCAGGACAGTATTAATGCAGGAGCAAAGGCACTCTGGCTTGCCATTGCATAAAATTAACCACTGATCTCAGCCAGTGGTTTGAAGGGTGGAGCAGTTCAGGGGGATTGTGTAACTGGACTTTGCATAAATGGAAAAAGGTGAGAAGGGGGAGGGGGGAGAACCAGACTAGGCGGGCTGTTTTTTGGCATTCTGAGCCTACAGATAGTTGGGGATTTCAGGAAAATGAAATAGACATTGCAAACAGTAATTTAGTGCTCAAGATAATCCCGGAATGACAGCTACTCCCCACTCAAGAACTGAGGATAAATATTACTTTTAAAAAATGAAAGGTGTGGCAGCCTTCACAGCTTACCTTTTTCTTCAAAGGGGAGATGATGGAAGGCAGCGCTGAGGTAAATTGACAACTTGGAATTAACCGATGGCTGGCGTGGCTCAGGTAAAGGTTTGACAGTAACCTGAGCTTTCAAAAAATGTTTCCAAACTGGAGTATTATGAAAAGGTAAATTATGTTTTGTATTTGTGACTGAAAGCATTTTATTTTAAAGCCAGCGCTGCCGATCCTGTCAAGGTGGAGATCCTAGCTTTATGTACAGTGCCTCTAGCCCTGTATTGTGAGTGAGGCAACATGACAGCTTGTAATAAGTAATTTTTATACAGTTGCATTTATCACTCAAGTAGGGTTGGCAATATTAAACACAGACCTTAAAATGCTTCAGAAGAGGAAGGACAGGGGCTGGAGGGCATATATATTGCATGGGCATGTGCGGGCGTGTGGGTAACTTTCTTTTCTTTTAAGCAGGTTCCTGTTAATGTGGCACTTTTTAAGTTATGCAATGAAATGCCTCTAAATTGTTAATACATCACTAAAAGTTGACAAAGGAAAACAACCCCATTTAGCCCAAAGGATGTTATTTTAGGCTTTAATGAATTAGTCATTGCTACCATTTTCAGGCAAAAATCAATTGCCTCAATTAACAAGTTTGTCCCAGTCCAAATATTTACAGAAAAGGCCTTCTGCCTTGGTTTCACTCGTTCTCCTTCAACCCTTGCTCAGCTATTTCCTCATTAACATCCTGGTTTCCATGAATGCATGGAATAGTTGTTCTTTTTGTGACTTAGCAGGATCCCAAGAGCTGATGACTTTGGGGGAGGGGGTCCCCCCTTTTTGGAACCTCCCTCTTTTCTATTAACGTTAACGGTTGTTTTATTCCTTTGTCATGAATAAATCAATGCTAGAAAGAAAGAAAGAAAGAAAGAAAGAAAGAAAGAAAGAAAGAAAGAAAGAAAGAAAGAAAGAAAGAAAGAAAGAAAGAAAGAAAGAAAGAAAGAAAGAAAGAAAGAAAGTCCTCTATAGAGAATCAATAAAAAAATTGCCTCATGAGCAGAAGTGGGAAAAGTGAGACAATTGATAATGCACTGTGGTTCTGTCCTATAGATATATGTAAATTCCAGCCTGTGTTTGACTGAAGAGGGATTGAAAATTTATAGCCCGGTGGCTAACCCTTTGAAAACTCTCTCTCCCATGAAGAACACTGAGATGACCCGATTCTCTTCTCTCTTACATTCATCTCAGAGGATTCGCTGGAGTTACAGTGATAAGAGGTATGCAAGAGGAGAACAACTCCCCACCCACGCAATTCATTGCTATTTATAGGACAATAACACCTACAGGCGCCAAACAAGTTCAGAGCTCCATTGTGCTAGGTTCTGTACAAACGCATAGTAAGAACGAGCTCCTGCCTAGAAAACTTAGCCTCTAAATGCAAAACACAGTGAAGAGGGTGGGTGGGGACCAGACATTACCAAAATACAGACATCAAGTTAGTGACAGAGCTAGAAACAGAGGCCATATCTCCTCAATTCCCAAGCCCAGGCCCTCTCCCTAGATCACAAAACCTCTCACATGATCCTTAATTCTGTTTGATACTTCTGTCTCTCATCTCTCTTCACAGTGATGTGATAGGAGCTCCTGGTAAAGATTCTGCCACCATAATTCAAAAAAGATATGGCTAATCTCATTCTTTGATAGAAATCTGCCCCCATTCTCCAGACATTGGTAATATTCCTCTCCTAGATCTGATTTCCAGCCACTGCTTAGCCAGAGCAATTTCTTTGCCTTTACAATGTTCTAGATTCTATCCAGCATCAGGTAATTACCAAAAACATTTCTGGAGAACATCATCTTGTTTTTTCTAACAGATCTTCGCATGCCCCAGCCCTTCAGTTTCTAGCTGTCCAAGCTGAGCCTTTTGCTGTACTGCCAACATACTCAGGATTCACAGACCATAAATCTTTCCAACAAAGTACACTACATGCAGTTTGGTTTGCCACATGGTGCTGCTGTCCTCTTCAATTAGCACTATTAGAAATGGCTTGTTTTTGAGTGGGCAAAGACATGACTAGATTCTCAGAGTCTTAATTTAGTTCTAGGAAAAGGGAAATAGAAAACATGAGAAAACTTGACAGAGGATTTCAGGCCTGATATTTGAAACTATTTTCACTCATAATGTACACAAATACACACACACACACACACACACACACACATACACACACACACACACGATGTCAAGATGCAGTGTTCCTTTAATGTCTGCAATGTTGAGTGGGATCCTTGAGAAAAGATGCTGTATATGTGCAATTTTTTATTAATGAAACTCTTTGGAATGGGGGGGTCAGACTTTAGATCTATTTGTACAGCGCCTAGCACAATGGGGTCCTCATTTATGACCAAGCCTATCCCATTACAAGTTGATAATAATGCATATGCTTTATTTACACCTCTGTTATAAAAGGCTTACAGGATAAAGGCGAGGCCCAGTGCCACTTGAAACCAATTAAAAGACTCTCCTTGACTTCCATGAGTTTTGGATCATCAGACTCTAGTGGAGAACACAGCTGAGGGAGGTTCCTTTTATTAACATACTGGCCGTCCCTCTCTCAGCTATCTATTCTGAAACCTTTCAAGATCATCAAAAGTGCATTGCCATTAACAAGGGATATACAAAACACAGGAAGCGTTAAATATTCATTTCACTGCTACTGTTGCAATGAGACCAAATCACAAATGGCAGAAGGATAGCCTTGACATGAAGTCTTGTGCCTAGGAGCTGAAAGTATTATTTTCTGTGCTTAGTATTAACACTCATTTTTGTTATGACTTTAGACTTAGCCTCTGATTTGGAAAAATACATAAGAACATATAGAACTTTAAGCACCAGGGTAACTCCACTGAAATCATTGGTCCTACTTGTGGGCTTAGGTATCCTGTGCAGATCCACACTCCTCTGTGCCTTGGTTTCCCTGTGTATAAAATGAAGAGCATAACCTTAATTAAGCCTCCTAATGCCCCAGAGCTAAATAAAAATGACCCTGTCAATCTAAAGATCACACTTCCCTTTGATCGTTTTTAATTTACTGTTGCTTCCATAATTACCTAAACTTAGCATAATTACAAGAGAATAGAACAAAAGCTATTTTCTCCATTACTTGCTTGTTTACTTTGTGTAATTTAACTGTGTTTGTATGCCAGTTTCACCCTTTCTCCTGCTGTGTCAGCTGGGAATTATTAATAAAAATAGACTATTGTCATTTATTCTCTGGCTGTTTATTGGTATTGAAAATAGAATTAAAGGGCCTAATTGGAATTGTGGACTGTTGTGTCAGGTACTGTAAAAAATATATACAAACAAGCAAAAATGTCCAATCAATTTTCTCTGTTGTCTGTATGTGTCTTTTACACACCAATCCAAGAGATGAAAACATTTAAAGTTATAGGAAAAGGGAATTAGAAAAACACAGAAAATTTGACAGAAGAATTCAGGCTTGATATTTGAAACTATTTTTACTCTTTATATACATATGTACACACAGAATTTTAAGACACAGTGTTCCTTTAATGTCTGCACGGTTGATTGAGATCCTTGGGGAAAAGATGCTATACATGTGCACATTTTTATTAATGGAGCTATAGTTACTATATGCTATGGGCCAGATCAGAGTGATGCTAATTTATACCACATAAAGATCTGACTCCTTTTTGTCTTGTTGCATCTATTTGTACATTAATAGTTTTTAAAGGCTGCTGCTGCTACTAAATAAGTCTTTCTGTTGAATTAAATGAGCTTTGAACCATGCTTGAAGTGGTGATAGCAAAATATTACATGGACAGAGATTGTTTTCATTTACAGAGTATCCATGCCACATTTCTCTATACATCCTCTTGCCCCTGGTTTTTCCTTTCCACAGGAAGTTACTTTCTCAGTTCTACAAGCTAGTGTTTGGGAAAGGGCAGTTAAGGATATCAGCCTACAATAGCATGTGTCTTTCATTCTAAAGCACTTAGCTGTAGCTAATGCATAGCAGCCTACAACTCCAGTCTGAGAGATCAGAGAAGTGTTTGTCTTTTAAATTCGTGGTCACTATAACCGCACAATGCATCACATTTCTATTGCACCATCTACCTTAGAGCCTCAATCCCATTGTCAACCCTGATGATTTTAGCTTCACCATCCGCCTAGTTGGTACATTGTCCATATTTTACAGGCAGGGATATTCAGTCACACAAAGGTTAAAAGCCATATTATCAAAAGCTGCCATTGATTCTTATTTGCCTCAGATTTTGAGTGCCCCACTTCAAACATGCAGAGTATGTCTATACAGCAAAAACAAGCCAAACAAAAATAATGGAATCACAGAATACTAGAACTGAAAGGGATTTCAAGAAGTCATCAAACCCAGTCCCCTGTCCCCATGGCAGGACCCATCACCATCTAGATCATCCCTGGTAGATGTTTGTCTAACCTGCCCTTAAATATTTCCAGTGATGGAGATTTCACAACCTCCTTAGGCAATTTATTCCAGTGTTTAACCACCCTGAAGTTTTTCCTAATGTCCAACCTAAACCTCCCTTGCTGCGTTTTAAGCCCATTGCTTCTTGTCCTACAGCAGCTTGTCTCAGATCCTACAGACTTATATTCTTGTACAAAAAATGTCCATGTAGATGTTCTATTGAGGATGGGAACTTGGGCCCCAGCCTGGTGAAAGGTCATATCTCAGGGTATGTCTAAACTACATGGCTCCATCGATGGAGCCATGTAGATTAGGCTGATCAGCAAAGGGAAATGAAGCCGCGATTTAAATTTACATGGCTGCCGCACTGAGCCGACAAACAGCTGCGATTGGCTTTGGGAGCCCTGTGGTCATGCGCAAAAGCCAGGTGGGGCAGGGGCAGAGGCCGGGACTTCCAGCCACTCCCCCCAGCCGGGCTTTTGCACGGGACCAGAGGCTCCCAGTGCCAACCATGGCCCATCTCCCAGGTGGGAGCATCTGGTTGTGAGCAGAAGCCAGGCAGGGGGAGTGGCTCCCAGCCCCGCCCCTGCCAGGCTCCTGCTGGCAAGTAAAGGGAGCGCCTGCCGGGTACGCGGCCGAGAGGAGTCTGGCTGTTGCCAGTGGCTGCACCCCCCCCACCAGGTCTGCTTCCCGCCCCCTTTCCTCTGTCCCCCCCTCCTCCCATCCAGCCCCAAAGCCCCCGATTCCCTTCCCAGTTCTGCAACCCCAAACGGCCACCTGCCGCTGCTTGCTCCCCCGCCGGGGCCCAGCTGAGCGGCGCAGCATTCGGCTGAGCTGCCACGGAGAGAGGGGAAGGGGGGGCGGGGTGCTGACATACACAGCCAGGGGGCGTGGCCATGTACGTCAGCGTTACAGATGCACAGACAATGGGCTACTATATATATGATATGGCAACATGATAGAAAACATCAGACCGACCCTGCAAACACTTACATATATACTTGCTAGCACATGTTCAAGAAGCCCCATGGAAAACTACGGGATTTCCTAAAGCAATGAAGTTAGGCATGTGCACAATAGAGGATGGAGACAATAGAGTATAAATCAATGAAAGAGGAGAATGGGATTCCATGGCACCTTTTATATTCAAGTTGTCCCAAAGCATGTTATAGTCATGCGTTAGCTGCTGCACTGACGGTGTGATACAATGCAATAGACAACAACAGTGGGCATAGAACTTTGAACCTGATCTGTAAGGAGAAGGATCAAAGGGTCTGACACCAGATTGTCTACAGCTTTGGAAAAGTATTATCAGGATTTTAAATTCCACCTGGAAAATTACCAGTAATGGCCAGGCAGACTGAACACCTCTCCCTAAAGGTGGACACAGCTTATAGACATTGAAACACCACATCTCTCCCTTTACTGGGTACAGCATTACAACATCAACAATCTGTGTGGCCCCAAAAGCTGTGGTTTACATGCACCTAAAGATTAGCAACACCATGCACAGAGGCAAACAAAGACTAAGCACAATCATAGTCTTCTTAACCTGGGTATTTTAAAAGATTGTTGGGTATTATAATAATGGGTGAAATTCACACTTGTGCAGGAGGTCAGTGCAAGATTATTCATGACTTAAGACCTACAGAAGCCACATTTGAGGTCCTAAGCAATCTAACAGTGGCACCCAGAACCTTAGGTAGAATCCTCGCACAGAATTCTACCCTTTTGTGAAATGTCACCTGGCTGTCTATGAGAGTACATCTACACGGGTTCTTGATTCCCTAGACTTTAGTTCTTTTGTGAAGCAGGGATGCCGAATCTCGTGAACCTCTTTGATGTCGCATTTGGAAGTGGTCAGAGAAGAGGACATAATACCTAAGTAGGTGTCTTTGCAGGATACCAGTTTGAGACAATTGCTTGTGTCCTCATTAAATGGGAATAGTAATTAGTTATCGCATTCCAAAGGAGCAGGATTCTGAAGTTTCACATGCCACACAGGCAGCCATGAGGAAGGCAATTATATGCAATTTGTACCATGTTCTCTAGTCCAAATAGAACACAATGAAATTGTGACAGTAATGCACACGGCATGTTTACTTTAACTGGCATCAGGCTACAGAGATTCTAATAGGATCTGACAGTTGGCAGGATTTATCTATTCATGCTGTGATGTTGAGCCTCAGCATGATGATCGGGGGGGGGGGGGAGGGAGACCAGAAATTTACTTGAAGGAAGCTATTATCTCTGTTTCTGTCTGATGAACAGTGAGAGGTAAAGAACTTAGAATACATGTCTGGTCGCTCTGATTTGATAGCTTCAGTGCCTGTTAATCTTGGGTTAACTTCTCTGTATTAGGTCAATCAATCAAGTCAATGTCACCGAAAGTTTGAACATTCATCTGTTCATCTGAAATCCAGAGTCCGTGGGTTCTAGCCACAATAGCTCAATGGGCATATTGCATGCCTTAGTGGAGCTGTATTATACTTTTTCCATACAAATATTGGCTGCATCAACCCCAGGGAACACAACTCTGGTCCTGACCTCTTTTTTCCCCTCTCTCTTCCTTACATCCACCCACTGAGGATCAAGCGACACCTGTTCAGACAACCCTAAAGTCAAGGCCATCACAGATACTGAGTGGACTCCAGCAATTGAATGGACAGAGAACATATGGATGTCCATTTTTTGAGGCAGGGCTCTTTATAACTAAAAGAACCAAAATAAGACTTAAGAGAGAATGGGACATGTCATCTAAGTAAAACGTTCAGGTGAGCCTAATACAGGATCTACTACCTCAATGAGAACCAGAATTCCTTTTGGTTCACCTACTGAAGCTACTGAGTATGAAGCAGGAAGGCCCGTGTTTGAGTCTCCTACAGTAGTATACATAGTGAATCAAACTGCCCAGAAGCTGACTCCACTAGTTTGTTCTATTACTGCCCTATTATTTGGCAACCACAACAAAAGTCAGGTGAGAGCACTGTGTTCATCCTGGCTGTTGGATGTTATCTGAAATTGACATATAATTGTGTCTGTTTCATCACGTCTAGGGAGAATAAGTCTATTTCACATGCAAAGGGAAAACAAACAATGCGAAAGTAGGTCTATCAATGGTCAGATTCAAATGGCATGATCATTTCATCCCTGAGCCATTCATATTAGTTTTTTATCTCCTATTTGTTATCACAGTAGTACTGAGAGGTCCCAGTCAGGATGAGGGCCCTGAGAGGTTAGGTACTGGAGAAACACAGTGTACTGAACTTTAAAACGCATGAGCCGTCATGCTGAAGTCAGCGAGACTGGTTGTAAGTGTTGAATTAAGCACATTCTTATGCACGTGCAGGATTGAGGGCAGAAAAGTGGTTACTGCCATCCCTTTCCCAAAGAAGTTACAATGGTCTTGATAACTCCACTCCAGTCCATTTAAAATGCAGGGACGCAGCTGTCTCAGCTCTGTCCTGGCTTGTGTCGGTCAGGGAGAAACCCCCACTGTGGCTCTCCAGTTTAAATATAGTAGGAGCCGGGCTGCCTGCCTGCCTGGTTCTTGCTACATTTAACCTAAGGAACCGCAGTGGGGGTAGCTTCTGGATTGGAACAAGCCACTATAGAGTGCCTTCCCTTATCAACTAATCGTGTAGTCGATGCAAATTGCATCGATTACACAATTAGTCAATTTCCCGCCTCTTAACATTGTTAACCTGAAAAATGAGGCCTTTGGTGTCACTATCATGTACTGGCCGTAAGAAATGCATTTCCAAAGGCAGTTATGAACATTCTAGGGTGGTCCACTGATTAGGGGGCTCAAAGCCAATCAATTAGGAGACTCGGGTTCCATTCCCTATTCATCCCAAACTCAGTGTGTTACTTCAAGCTAGTCACCTCACCTGTCAATTCCTTGTCTGTAAAATGGAGATAATAGCTATTTTTCCCCTGAGAGGTAGGATATGAGCTGAATACATTCAGATGGGGAGGGGCTGAGATAGTACAGTGATGGGCCCAAATACCTTGAATTAGCTAGCTACTTGTCAAAAAGTATCAGTACAGTGAAATAGCGATTTACATGGGGTAACTGACCATGTGAATGACTTATGCAATGAGCAGGTTTGCATGCTAGGAAGTTGCTCACATGCATGCATGTGTATTTCTGTGGGTGCATGCCTCTTTGCAGTGAACTGTGCAAACTCTGGCCTTCTGAGAACAATACACAAGAGTCCAACAGGAATTACAAAGCTTCAAATGGAAGAAGTGTGGTAGCCTACAGACCTCTGACTATAAAGTTTTCCTAACTATGCAAATGTTTTACAATAGTATGAATTAAAATCTAAAATATTTTCCTTGCAATCGTTTAAAAATGTCACTTTCGGAGCTATTGGGAATAGATTGGGTGGAAGTCAGGATAAACAAAGATTTCATTAATCAGATGGCAGGAAGCTTCAGCTAGTCGCTAGGAATGTGGTTCTTTTCTCTTAAAGACATGTGAACATATACAAAAGGAAACAAGAGAGAGTGGACAACAAACTGCAGTCGAGAGATGAGCAGCTTTCTTAAAGCTCTCCAATAATCACTGAAGCTAAAAAAGGCTTTAGGCCTTTTTCCCCGCCTTGGTCCTCCAAGATGTGACATCATTGCGTATGACACAACACCTCGGAAGGAACCATATGGGGAAACACAGACATGTTGCTAATGAAATGTGAGCTCTTTTGCAATGTGAAAAAGCTCATTCCCAGCCAAACTCTAGGTGCTCTTAATCCTGGATGACTCAGACAGCCGAGCTGACATTTCTACTTCAAGGAAGTTTTTCATTTTTAATGCTGATTTGTGGTCCCTAGAGATTAGGTCGGGGTGGGGAAAAGAATGAAGAATTATTTTCCTTTTAATCCATCTGAACAGTTCAAATCAAGATGCTGATCCAAATCTGAATTCTATAAAATGTGTGACATGTTCTGGTCCAGGTTTTCATTTGGTCTTTTATGGGCCTGATCTAAAACTCCAAAGCCTGTTAAAGCTGTTGGGAGTTTTTCCTACTGATTTAATGGAGCAATACGCTTTGGCTCTATCTAATCTTCGAACTATAAGCATCAACCATAATCCAGATTTGTACCCAAATCCTACTTTCTCCCCTTGTGCAGAGGTGATTAGATCTGGGGCCTTGCTTTATCTCATGTGTGGTGCAACACAATTGTATTTTGCTTAATGACTAGCATTCAAACGGTTTCCCAAAATGATTTATGACGATAAATCATAATTACAGAGACATAGCCTGATTCATCCTACAGGTGATCTTTGACTGCAGGTGCAATTTAGATTTTGTAGGATTACATTCCTATTCTATGAGGGGCACAAGACAAAAAGTATTGGCAAGAAAAAAAACAGGAGGCAAATTCTTGGCCCAGATGCCTAATTAACCAGAGAAAACCTCAATACTCAAATCTTTTGTCTTCACTCCCTTCCGTTCTATTATCGAATGAGTTGTTAGAAGATTCCAAGCTGTAATAGATAAAACAAGTCTAAAATCTATCCTGCACTAGCTATCCATTAGTAGCATTAATGAAATGCACTAAACACTAAATTTCCCAGTCCCACAACTAGATCTGCATGAGGTATCTATGCTTCCAAGTTCAGCTCCCATTAATTCCAGGGTCCAGAAATGGGACCATGTATGGCTAAAAAATAATCAGTTTGAAAATCCAAAAACTTCTGGGACTTATCTGAATGTTTAGAGCTTTTTTTTTTTTTTTTGTATTTGTGTATGGCAACTAATTGCAATATTGGAGAAAAAATTTACAAATGTCACGAAGGGAATGAAAATGATAGAAACTTTGCACAAGAATTAATAGACAATTTTAGTTTATGGTTCATTTACTTTGTGGTTATGACTAAACTGTTCTGTCATCACTGTATGCTAAATATAGAGTTAAACTGTAGGATTGTTAAAGTAGAACACTGATCAGTGTTTAGAAGAATCATGTATTAGACATAAATAAGACAAGCAGAAATGTGAGAAGCTGTAGACTGAGGCCTGCAAGATTTTTGCTTAGCTATTTTGGGTTCTATAGACATTAAATAATGACATAAGCCAATGGCTGAGAAATAACCTGATACCCTAAGATTATAGGAAAAGAGGTACCAAGTGGAAAATTGTACAAAATTCCCAGAAGAATTATATTAGATCATAAATATACTGTAAAGGCACATCTGTCTCTAACACATGTCCACTCCATGTCCTATCCACTCACCTATGCTAATGAGAATAAAGGGTACTTAGGCAACCTATATAAATTGGGGTGCCTTAATTTTCCAGGGGACACAGACCAATGAGAGAAAAGAGGATGGACACTTTTGTGGACGCACGCAGAATATAGACAGAATCACAAAATGAGAAGGGGATGCCCAGAATGGGAAAACTGAGTACCCTATGGGAGATGCCAGCAGGAATCATTCCTCTCCTGATGATCAAGCTAGGACAGAGACCCATCAGACCCTAAATCTATTGTCAAGGATGTGAGTATAATTTTGTTTGTTAATCCATGTATAGATCAGTATAGAATGTGTAGATGCTTGGGCAATCCAAGCTTCAATTGGAACCTTAATAAAACCTGTAAAACAGACTAGACCTTGGGCTTGTGAATGTATGTGTGGTCATCACTACACTTGGTCATTATGTGTTCCTAGAGACTCTAACTCTAAAACAAGTAGAGGTGACTTTCATTTGGTTGAACTTGAATCTATCGCTGAGGGAGCCGAACCCATAGTGGTGTGATATCACATTAAAAATTCACTTTAAATAACAGAAAAGTCTACCACGGATACCATTAATTTGTTAAAAAACAAAAAAAGAATAGGAGATTGAGAATTTCACAGAGATCTAGTACCAAATATTACATCCCCTTGGGCACCAAACCAGCAAAGAAATGGGGCCTAATTAATCAAAAATGTAAGCTCGTGAGTAGTTCCAGAAATATGAGTAGGACTATCCACATGCATCAAGCTATGTACCTTTTGAAGTTTTTTGCAGGATTGGGTCCTGAAGCCCATTTTTTATTTTAATGGAACTGCCTGTGATACTGACTCGGGAAAGCACATAAACACATCATGTTAATTAATTAAGCAGGTGGCTAAACCGCACTAAAATCAGGAGGACTTAAACACATGATTAATATTATGCATAGGCCTCCATGCATTCCTGAATGAGCATGCTGCCCTGAATTGGACTGCACATGTGAAGAGTTTAAGCAAATGCTTAAGGGCTTTGCTGGATCCAGATCTTGAAGATGAAAAGTTACATTGTTACATCAGTATTTCAACCACCACTCTAATCCTGAGCCAGGAAACACCTTGACATACAGTCAGCCCCCACTGAAAAATAATGATAATAAAAGAATCTAAGTTATTTAAAGCTGTGTATTGGGGTGGGGTCATTAATAGTCTGAGGTGAAGGTCTGAGCTGATACATGTTTCACTGGGCTACATACTTCATTTGGCCCAGATCCTCAAAAGCTTCTAGGTTCTTAAGTCCATTGTTTTCAATCTAAATATTTTTTGAGGATCTAGAATTTATGACTACTTATTTAGCCTTTCCCATAGAAATGGAGACACCATAGCCATGCAGATACATATTGGCTACATCTAGATTGGCATGATATTCTGCAAATGCTTTTAACAGAAAAGTTTTCCATTAAAAGCATTTGTGGAACAGAGCGTCTAGATTGGCACGGATGCTTTTCCGCAAAAGCACTTTTTGAAGAAAAGCGTCCGTGCCAATCTAGCTGTGCTTTTGCGCAAAAAAGCCCCGATCGCCATTTTTGCAATCAGGGCTTTTTTGCGCAAAACAAATCTGAGCTGTCTACACTGGCCCTTTTGCACAAAAACTTTGCGCAAAAGGACATTTGCCCGAACGGGAGTAGCATAGTATTTCCGCAAGAAGCACTGATTTCTTACATGAGATTGTCAGTGTTCTTGCGGAAATTCAAGCAGCCAGTGTAGACAACTGGCAAGTTTTTCCGCAAAAGCACTTGCTTTTTCAGAAAAACTTGCCAGTCTAGACACAGACATTGTGTTCTACCACTCAACTTTTCAGTTTGATCTGTTCAGAGTAATATATTTTCATTTACATTTTGAAAGTCCTCAGTGTTTCAAATTCATATGGTGTCTAAGTAGATTTAGCCTTATGATAACACACCCGAGATGCAGGGAAGCAGTATCCCCATTTTACAGGTTAAATGGCTTGCCCAAAGTCACACATGAAGCCTCTGGCTGAGTTAAGAACTTAAGACAGGTCCCCAGAGGTCTCGTCCCGTTCCTGCCCTGTACACTGGGATCCGGGCTGCTGCCCCTGTATCTGGGTTCCCATCTGCCGCCATGCGCGCTGGGGGTTCTACTGTTGGCCCCATGCACCAAGGTCCCAGCTGTCATCCCAGTGCACCAGGACTTTGCTCCTGGCTTCAGCACTGATTGGGGACAAAACAGGGGAAAGAGGGCTGGATTTCAGCACCCCCATTCTTTAAAATATTCCCATGTCACTGCTAAAAAAAAATCACTATTGTCCAGGATGGGAAGGGAGGATTCTAAAGAAAATTCAATTTTCACCCATAAAAAAAATTATTACCAAAAATTGAATGTTTTAGACTGTTTCAATATTTTTCAGAATTGGTGGGCAAAAGGTAAAAAATTGGGAGAATGGTGGGGTTTGTGTTGCTAGCTAGACTGAAGTCACAGGCAGAAGTGTTTTCAGGATCAGGACCTGAGTAAGAACTGCAGAATTTAGACAAATAATGTTTAACTCTTGTGTATCATTTTACATTTTGAAACGATTATACCCACTTCCGTATTAATGCGTCTGTCCCAAAATGGCAGAAATATCATGAGATCAGCTGTTTCCTTGATATTTCTATCATCTCAATTTGAAATCTGGAGAACAACATTTCTGCAAAATATACTGGCCCCTCTGCAGTAATCCTAACCTCAGGTTTTCAAAAATCTTGAGTCAGGCCCCTCAAAAATCACAAGATTGGCTTATGAACACGGAGAGTAAAAATCTCCTTTCCTTAATGTTACTTTTTGGGTTCTGAGTCCTTCTGATTCATCTTTTCAAGATTTTCAATGGCTAGAGACTTACGTTTTTGTTTCTGGTCTTTTAACGAAAGCTGAGATTCTCAGAATCACCTGATTCCAGAAGCTGGGGTTTTAAGAAAAACCATGCATCAAATTGGGAGAGATGGCAACATTGCTCTGCCTTGTCACTCTATATGGAACATAGACCCACTTTGGAGCTGCCCTGGAACCAAACACACAAGGGCGTCCAAACAATAGCCTATTCAGAGATGGTATTTTGGAGCAGAATGAATAGTGACATGAAGGTTCCTCCCAGCTGCTGCCCTGCTCCAGTGGAGAGAAAGAGAGGCCATCAAGCCAGGTGCCTTTCTTTGGGCCTTCTGGGAGAGTGTGGAAAGGCTCTTAGTTGTGCACTGTGTCTGTAGCAAGTTCTGGTTGCTTTATGGAAGGATCCCTCAGGACCTAGAGACTCCCATAATCTGTTCCCTACAAACTCCTCCTGGCTGTCTCACCAACAAGAGGGGAAGGCATCTTGGAGACAGGTCCCTTTGGGTGCAATGGTGGAAAAGAAGCAAGGCTGTAAAGCTTTCATTTACTCTATGCTGTTGGCTCCCTAGTCCAGTAAAAAGTTCTCTCGCACAACAAACCTCATTGTATGCTGCTTTTTCTTGGGTGCAGAATTCTGCTGGCCTTCATAGGTCTACTCCTATGAGTAAGGTTAGTATCTCATATCCGTGCTCAACAGTAAACCCTACAGGGAAACCAAAAAGCCAATCATTATTTCACAGAATTTCAAGTCAATATTTTTATTGTTTATTACAGGGAGATTTTTGTCTGTCCAAAATGTTTTGTTTTATTTGCTGTGCAGTCTTCCAGCTGGCCCCTTGGACACTTTACAGCTTTCCAGGGCACACTGATCTTTACTTGCCTCTATGGATTTAGAAATTTTTCAGTTTTCCAAACTCATTCTAGTTCAATTTGAAAAAAAGGTCATGGGGAGAGAACAGGGGGCAGAAGGTCATTGATTCACATGAGAAAAGCAGACCACTTTCAAAAATTTGAAATAAGGCACAGAGAAGCTTTACTGTATTCAGACTAATATCTACAGGTTGCAATAGAAATTAGGACCCTATTGGACTAAGCCCAGTGCACAATAAGTCATAAGAGACAGGTGCTGCCCCTAAGAGCGAACAATCTAAACAGGTGAAACAGAAAGTGTTGGAAAAAGGATAGGCTTTAGCCAAGATTGCAAGCTGGTCAGTGAAACAGCCAGGAGCAGAACCCAAATCTCCTCAGAACTAGCCCATTAGCCTTTTTCACTACATCCACTCAGGACAAATTGTACACACACATAGTGCATGGCTTCTTATCAACTGCTCTTGGGTCAAGCTGCCTCCCAACTTATCTCCCTCTATTCATCCCCAACTAGGCCAATCCATTACCTTAACTTAAAATAAGTAAATTAGGCTTGTTGTTCTCCCTATTGGTTTCCTAGTAGCAGCCTGGCAGTGTGCTATTTATTAACCCTCATACTGAAGATTTTCTAGCTACTCTCTGCTCGTCTTCCTTCCTTTATAGCTGCATTTGTTTTCCTTATTGGCCCCAGCTGCGAGAGCATGCCTCCATAACTGGCATTGCCGGCAGCTGATACCAGACTGGCTGTCTGTGAATGAGTAAGACACTTTTCTTCCTATTCTCAGCATGGGGTTTATAAACCATGGGGTTTGTTATCCCTCTAAATGAACAACACCAGAGATGTGTGTGTTAAGGGTGTGGTAAAAAGACATGGTACACTGTTCTGCCAGATAAGATTTTCACTCGTCGATGTTCAAAGACCTATATTTATATGGGCCCCTATTAAAAGGACTGGATTTTCAAACGTACAAGGCAGCCAGCTTCTCATTTCAAAGTCAAAGGAGCTGTTGAGCAATCAGCACTCTTGAAAAATAGGGCACATATTTAGATATGTGAACTATAGAGCTCCAAGGGGTGTGTGTTGGGGGGGGGGGGAATCAAATGTGCCTAAGCTCCTTGGGGTAGGGCCCCTTTTGCTCTGTTTGTGCAGCACCTAGCACAATGGAGACCTGATCCATGTAGAGTGCCTAGGAATTATGGCAGTGGCTTTGAACCAGGGGTATGTTTACTCCTGGGCTACATCTACACCGTAGGTTTCTTGTGCAAGAACTGTTTTGTGCAAAAGTTCTTGTGCAAGAGTGCATCCATACTGCCATGTGTTTTTGCACAAGAGCTGTGCTTTTGCACAAGCATGTCCGTGGCAGCGTGGACGCTCTCTTGCACAAGAAAGCTTTGATGGCCATTTTAGCCATAGGGGTTTCTTGCACAAGAAACCCCTGTTTCTTGTCCACACTGCCTTCTTGTGTAAGAGGGCTTATTCCTCATGGGGAGAGGAATAACTCTTGCGCAAGAAGCCCTCTTTTCTCATGCTTTACTGTAAATTTACTTACACAAGAACACATGTGCAGTGTAAACGCTCTGCACGTTTTTGCGCAAGAACGGCCATTCTTGTGCAAAAAGCCTGCAGTGTAGACATAGCCCTGGGGTATACAGAGGCCTTCAAGGGAGCAGATCAACTCCTTTGTCTAGGTTTACAAGAGGCTACATAAAAATCGCTAGCAAAGACAGTACAAACCAGAAGTTCATAGAGATAATTATTACGTGCTTACATTCCTCTATTTACTGTACATTGATATGTGAATACAATTTTTCTATTCCAATTGGTTTATTTTTATAAATGCTGAAAGGAGAAAGACAGTAGGTTGTCAGTAATAGTGTGCTGTGAAACTTTTGTCTTTTTATGTCTGATTTTGTAAGCAAGAAGTTTTTAAATGAGGTGAAGTTTTGAGGGTGTGGAAAGACATCAGATTCCTGAAAAGGTACAGTAGTATGGAAAGGCTGAGGGCTATTGGAATATGGTAATAATAATTAATAATACAGTAATGACTCTCAGTTACAAAAGTGATTTTAGCAATTGCACCATGTAAGTGAACTGGGAAATGTTACCCCATGTCTAGGCATCCACTTTTCAAAGTCCGAACTTCACTTTTCCCATTTCATATTTTCCCCAATTGCTTGTATTTATTCCTTTCAGTGCAGGCAACCTCAGAACATTGAGATGTGCAGGTGAAACAACCTCACCTCCTCCTCTGACAGCATTTCATGTTCCTTTTTCTTCCTTGTGCATACCCGTGCTGCTTAAAAAGAGCACCCAGGTTCAATGAGTGACAAATCATTACAGACCGCACAGTGTAATTAAAAAAGCATAGCCATTGATCAGCTGTGAGCTAAACCTGAGACAAAAAAAAAGTGAGAGACCCAGAATAGCTGGCAAAACTTCTCATTGAATCTGTCTGAAATGGAAGATGTTCTCCCTGCAGGCATGGAGTGCGGCCTATTGTGCATTTCCATTAGAGATACATACTGACTCAGAGCATGCCATTGATGTTGGCCTATTTATGAAAGGCTGTTGAAAGAGGTTTCAGAGTTAATTGAAAAGAGCTGTTTCTGAAGTAAAGTAACTTCAAACAACACGGCTCTGAAATGTGTTTTAATGGCCTGGAAATTGGTGAATTTTCCATATTGTGCATGAAATAAAAATGGATGACGTGAAATGAAAGCTGCATTTGGTGAGCTCTCTCTCTAAGTATATAGTTACTGTGGGCAGGTGACAGAATAGCTAAACTCTAGACTGATTACAGCAGCATCCACTAGGATCTGTCAGGATTTTCATTATATCTCTATTTTCACAAATATACAATGCAAGCTACCTACAGAAACTCTGTCACACTTGATACTCTGACAGCATTTCATGTACATATAGAGCGAAAGGTCTTAAAGGGACACTTGTCACATGGCTTTATGTTGCAAAGCCTTGATTTGAGCAAAGCATCATAAAAATGCAACTCTGACTGTTATGAAACTTAAATTGATATTTAAATTTAAGCATCGGCTTAACTTGTTTTCCTGAATCATGGTCATAAGCCCATGCTTAACTTTAAGCATGTTATAAAGTACATACATGCTCAGAAAAGTTTGTGCTTCAGTCTTATGAAATTTAAATGTGTTTTTAAAATTAATCCTGAACTTAATACTTGCTGAATCATGGCCCAAATTATATTCTGTTTAAAAAAAATAAAAGTTGCATAACTTGTAATAGAAATCGTTACCAGCAGTAAAAGTAACTTAACATTTCTTACAGGTACTGCCCTATTGCAACCCGGTTCCCTGCTAGCTCTTTCAGTAGTTCCCTGCTGGCTTTTGCCACAGCTCAGCCAGCTCTTGCCGGAGCGGCGCACCAGGCCACACCTGTTTACTTTCACCTTGAATTGTTGCACTGAATTTTTTTTTAAATTTCATCTCTTTCTTAAAGAGGGGAAAGAAAGAAAGAATGAAATCATTGCCTGGCAGTCATATTAATGAAGACAACATTATATTTGTGCAAAAGGTGAAAAGGCCATGATCTGTTACCCATACTTGTGCTAATACTGTATGTATCAAATAATCCCATGGATTTCAGTGTATCTATTTGGTAGGTAAAATGCTAATCCCTGTAACAAGAATTAGTCAGCAAATGGAATTTTTATTCTGTGGGAAATTCTGACATTTCAAAATTTGTTGTCCTCTCAAAGCAGGCTGAGAAGTCGAAATGTCAGGACTCTTTTCATGCAGTGTTGTAGCCAGGTGGGTCGTAGGATATTAGAGAGACAAGATGGGTGATGTAATATCTTTTATTGGAATAGCTTGCATGGGTGAGAGAGACCACTGGAGCTGCCAGGAAAAGGAGCCCCTCCCCTGAGCCGGTTTAAGCCCACTGGAATTTCTGTGGGCGTGGAGAGGAACATGAACAGTCACACCCACCTGAGAGACTGTCTTAGGTTCTAACAAGTAATAAATAGTAGCTGCTATCACATGCAAACTCTCTATAATCTGGAGAATAGGGTCATAATTCAAAGTGATCTGGACAAATTGGAGAAATGGTCTGAGGTAAACAGGATGAAGTTTAATAAAGACAAATACAAAGTGCTCCACTTAGGAAGGAACAATCAGTTTCATGCATACAGAATGGGAAGCGACTGTCTAGGAAGGAGTACGGCAGAAAGTGATCTAGGGGTTATAGTGGACCACAAGCTGAATATGAGTCAGCAGTGTGATGCGGTTGCAAAAAAAGCAAACACGATTCTGGGATGCATTAATAGATGTGTTGAGAGCAAGACACGAGAAGTCATTCTTCCGCTCTACTCTGCACTAGTTAGGCCTCAGTTGAAGTATTGTGTCCAGTTCTGGGCACTAAATTTCAAGAAAGATGTGGAGAAATTGGAGAGGCTCCAGATCAGAGCAACAAAAATGATTTAAGGTCTAGAGAACATGACCTATGAAGGAAGGCTGAAAAAATTGGGTTTGTTTAGTTTAGAAAAGAGAAGATTGAGGGGGGACATGATAGCAGTTTTCAGGTATCTAAAAGGGTGTCATAAGGAGGAGGGAGAAAACTTGTTCATCTTGGCCTCTGGGGATAGAACAAGAAGCAATGGGCTTAAACTGCAGCAAGGGAGGTTTAGGTTGGACATTAGGAAAAAGTTCCTAATTGTCAGGGTAGTCAAACAATGGAATAAATTGCTCAGGGAGGTTGTGGAATCTCCATCTGTGGAGATATTTAAGAGTAGGTTAGATAAATATCTATCAGGGATGGTCTAGACAGTATTTGGTCCTGCCATGAGGGCAGGGACTGGACTCAATGACCTCTCGAGGTCCTTCCAGTCCTAGTATTCTGTGATTCTATGTTCTTTAGGGCTAACCCAAGCCAGCAATATGGGGATCCCTTATTAATACTCAGAAATATTCCCCTTTTTGAATCTCAAGCAGCACAGTGAAATACAATTCCTTCTTGTTAGGCATATTTATTCCCTTTCCACAGAGTTCTGATCAAATGAGTTTGCATGGAGGTCTTCTCATAATGGGCAAGTGTGGAGAAGGGGGCAGAGCAATCAATAAAGCCCCTGTCCTCTGATGTTTCACAAGAGCTCATTTGACTTCCATGGGCTTTCTTGGGTGCAGGATCAGCCCCTTACACTAATTAATGTGTCTTTCCTGTTGGATGAATTACACAGTTTGCAGAGGTTTACAGTGGGCTTAATACAATTTCATACTATGGGCCACAGATGTTACAAATGAGATCAATACATGCAGCATTTCACAAGCATTTCATCAAGTCTGTGTTAATAATGCTAATAAACAGGTGAGCTAAACTGCTTTCCTGCTATGTACTTGTTCAGTGAGGCCTGGGGGGCCTTGGTATCAGCTGGCACCAATTCTGCCAGCTTCACAGCAAATGCTCAGGATTTTGTTGAGTGTTTTGCCATATTTATCATTTTTCTTATAGCCCCAGCTCCTGGAATCAGGTGGTTATATGAGAATAATTTGTCCTTTTTTTAAAAAAACATGGTTTCCAGGTAAAGAAGGAAAATAACATTGCAGAGCACCCTAAAGGCTCTGAAACCAGAAACAAACAAGTGAGAGACAAACAACATGCATTATTTGTAAAATCTTATTATTTTCCTCTCCATTTCATTATTTTTCAGGTTGTGCTTCATGATTTTGAACATTTATAGTGGACAATATTGCTTTAGCATATGCTTAACTTTAGATCCGAACCCAATGGAAACTGCAGGTGCTCAATACCTTTGAGAAATCAAGCCATTTTCTAATCTGCCTAAGTGCCAAACTTTGTTTGAAAGTGTTGGCCTGTAAAATTAACCTTCCAAATACCTCTGTGGTCTAGACAAGCAAGTATTATAATTTCCAATTACAGATAGGGAAATTGAAGCATAGTGGTTTAGAATGGGATTTTCCAAAGCACTCCACATTGGCCTACCTCTGCTTCAAATAGGGGTTGAGTTAGGCTGGAGTTGAACCTTTTGTAAATCCCAGCCTGTGTGATTGCTAAGATCATGGTGCAAAGTGGTGACAGAGCCAGAATTCAGGGAGCCATGGCCTTCAGTCCTGTGCTCCAACCATTACCTCATACTTCTCCCAAAAGATGAGGTACAGGCTGAGTAGAAGAAAAAAACACCAGATATTTCATAAGAGACTTTCAGCTTAGCCATTCATTTGAGTAAACATCAGGGGGCAAACAGATCCTGGGTGAACTTCTACTGACTACAGTGGAGCCATACCAAGCGTGAATTTGGTTCTGAAATTCTGGTTATTTGTAGAGCCCTGTAAATCCTCAGATATTCACTTAATATCCCAGGGTATACACATCCGCAGATCTGCATGGGGATAACCACAACTCATTTTTTTTGCAGACATGAATGTGGATGCAGATACAAACTTCAGATCTAGAACCCTGCAGATTTGCAGATATCTGCTTTATACCCACCGATATTCGCCTCCACAGAGTCAATACGGATCTTCATGGCTCGTTTTGGTGGATACAGATGTGGGTACAAATTTTGTATCTGTACAAGACTCTAGTTATTTGATGAAAACACAAAATCTTTAGAGACTCTTCAGTCATAGATCACGCCCTCTAAGACAGAGAAGATAAAACATTGACTGGAGCCAGTATTAAGGCCTAAACGTTGGTTTTGTAAAATGCTTGGCTGTGAAATTCTTTATACTTTTTAACTAGTAAACTGTCTAGAAAGCCTGAGCACAATGAATTACAGTTATCCTGCCAAGATGCAATAAAGATATGAATTAAAGCCTTTGGAATCCACAGTGATCATAAGCTTGCTATGACTGGGGATGAAAGGATGAGGTCTTGGTCACAGAGGCAATCAGCTGAGACAATGATAATCCCAAGGTTAGAAGCCTAGGTAGTCGATTGTATGATGTTTCCATTGTTCTGGAGGACGGTGGTAGGAAACGAAAAGCTATGTCTAGACTGCTGCTTTTTATCAAAAAAAGGTATGCAAATTGCACTCCACAATTTATGGACCTTTTTCTGATAGTTTTGTTGGAAGAAGCTTTGCTGAAATTTGGCCCATCTACACTCGGCCAAATTTTAGATAAACCTCCTCTTTCGGAAGAGCCCTTCTTCCTTGTGACATGAGGAAGACAGGGCTTCTGAAAGAGCGTGTCTGCTGTGCTACTAAAGAGTCAGAAGAGCAGATTCATTCCCTGGATGCAGCAGAGTTTTTCCTCTGGTATCCTGGAAAAACTCCGTAGTCTAGACCTAGCCAATATGAGCTGTTTTCTCAGCGTTCAACTTTAGGAAAAGTTTCACCGACTGAATGTCACCTCGTCATTTAATTGACTCAGAAATTAGTTCCCTAGGGTCAGCTGAGATCAAAACATAAACCTATGTATATTCAGCATAACAACGTTAGCTGAAATTATGCATCTGAATGATAGCACCTAATAGAAGCGTAGGGCAAAGTTTCCCTAAAAAGATATTAGAAAAATGTGCTGCCTTTTCAATAGAGTATGATCGTGGGTGAGATGCTGTTTGCATAATTCAAAGTGAACTGTAAGACCAGATGAATTTCACACACTCACCACTCTCTGACCTTCGGATTCCATTACCCTTCTTCACTAAGCCAGAAACATTGACAAAACAGAGCAATTATAAACAGATGGAGATATAAACAAATGTGGAATTTGGTTCTGAGGTTACAAATGTACAACTCTACTCCCAGGTTCAGAGATGAAGACAGTGGACTCACCAGAAGCTGAGTTCAGGGTAAGCTTTCACATCACTCATAATATTTGCACAATAATGTAATTTTTTTGCACTTTCCTCTGAATCATCTATGATCAACCCTAGTCTTACAGGGAATGTAAGATTAGTCCTCATATTGGTCTGCAGAGTTCCTATATGGCAAATTCAATGTTACTAGATATGATCTGGAAGTATGATTAGGCGGTCTGAAAGGATATGGTAGATGCCAAGATTGGTAGGCACTATAACAGCGAACGATAATGCATGAGAAGTTGTATGTACCTGTAATAAATGTGTGATCTATAATGTTTTAAACTCATTACTAGATTTATCCCAGTCTGGAATTAAAACCTAGAGAGATCACAAAGTCTAAAATATGTCCCTTACTGTTGTTCCTGAATCTATGTGGGGGAGGGAGGAGGAGAGAAAGAAAAGCCTCCAGCACAGACATAAATTTTCATGTGAGGCAATCTGAAGGGGATATCAAAGTGAATATTAAAATCACCCAGGACAACCTTACAAACCAAATCTAACATCAGCTCTGAAAACTCAGTGGTAAATTCATGGCTGCATATAAGTGAATGACTTTCTCTTCATATTATGCGCAAATCAGATTGTCAAAGGTTTTAAAGAGGAAACGTACTTCATTATTATTAGGGCCAGTTGTCTGTCATGGCAAAAAGTAGAAGTCACTATTTTTTTAAAGGAAGAAACAGTTTTTCATTTCATATTTTGATTTTTTCATAGAAAATTATTAAAAGGGCAAAGGAAATATGAAAAGTGATTACTTCTGCACTTTGGAGTATTATTAGTCAGCTGAAAGAGGGGGACTGTCCCTCATCATGAATATGAAAGCTGAAGAGCCAAAGAAAGTTCTAGAAAGTTAGAAGCACAGAGCAAAATTCATTTGGCAAGATTTTTAACTATACCGGGGAAAGCAGTTTTTTCAATCTGTCCTCCTTGTGAATCCATGGGTCTTCCTCCAGCACCAGAGGCTGGTGCACACAAGAAGATGAGTCTACTACAGCATCCAGTGAATGGAGTGATTATTTAAGTGAAGTATCAGAATCCTATGACTGTGACTGTGAAGGTCTTGATAATTTGTGCTGATGATTTGTGTATGGCTGTAGGCACAAATTGTGCTTATGTTTGCAAATGGAGTGTAAAAAAGCCTGTGTGTAACCAAACTGTGTAAAAATCCAGGCTATGTCTAGACTGCAGGCTTCTTTTGGAAGAAGCTTTTCTGGAAGAGGACTTCCAAAAGAGAGAGTCCACACTGCCAAAGAGCATTAAAAAAGCAATCTGCTTTTTCAAAGATAGCGTCCCCACTGAATGGACAATATCTCGCATTTAAGCTGTGATTACTATGGACAGAGTGGCTGGCCACCAGGGCACCTGTGTTTTTTCCTCTTCTTTTGAAAGAACTCCCTCTTCCTCTTGGCTGTGTCTAGACTGCAGGGTTTTTTCGAAAAAAGTAGCCTTTTTTCGAAAAAACTTCACCTGAGTCTAGACTACAGCCGCATTCTTTCAAAATTAAATCGAAAGACAGCGGCTTTTCTTTCGATGACCGTAATCCTCATTTCATCACGAATAACACCTTTTTTTGAAAGTGTTCTTTCGAAAAAAGATGTTCTTGAATGCAAACAGGGTTTTTTCAAAACAGAGCATCCAGACTGCCTGGGTGGTCTCTTTCGAAAAAGCGGCTCACTTTTTCAAAGAAAGAGGTTGCAGTCTAGACGCTCTCTTTTGAAAGAGGCTTGTAGTCTAGACATACCCCTTCAGAAAAAGGCTTCTTCTTTGTAGAAAGAGGTTTACCAATGTCAGAAAAAACCCTCTGTTCTTTTGACTTTTCTTCCCAAAAGAACATGATTGCAGTGTGGATGTAAATGAAGCTTTTTCAGAAAAACAGCCATTTTTCTGGGGAAAAAAACCATCTGTAGTGTAGGCATGACCCCAGTGATGGAGCATCTCCAAAATATTTGGAGTGTGAAACCCTATCTGAACCTATGGAAGACCTTACCAAAATATGTAATCTTCTGCCCTCACACAGCATTAACAGCTGTGAGAACCAGTGATGGGTTTGAAGTTTTGCAGAAAGATGTTCTTATTCCCATCCCAGCAGATGGCCAAATGTGTGGAAGAATGAGTAGGAGGGAGAGAAGAGAGCCTAGAAGCAGCATCTAATGCACTGAAAGTTATTCCATTAAAATAATTTTATTTTAATTTAATTAAGAGAATTTTCTCTAGCTTTGCAAAATATTTCCTTCAAAAATTCCATACACTTTTCACAATTAGGGCACATCTACACAGAAGGGCTAAAGCCAAAATAAGCTACACAACTTCAGCTACGTCAATTGCGTAGCTTGAATCGAAATAGCTTATTTTGACTTTGACGCTGTCTGCACAGCAGTAAGTCTGAGAACACTCTTCCTCTGACTTCCCTTGCTTCTTGCAAAATTAGGGTTACAAGAGTTGGAATAAGAAGTCTTCCAGGTCGGCATGATTTCAACATTGTCGAAATTACTGCTTCTAGTGTAGTCGCGGACTGTGTTATTTCAGTATAACATCAGTTATTCCGAAATAACACCACTGTGTAGATGTACCCTTAGGCTAAGTCTAGACTACATGGCTCCATAGACGGAGCCATGTAAAATAGTTTATTCAGCATAGTCAAAGAAGCGGAAATTTAAATAATCCCCGCTTCATTAAAATAAAAATGGCCGCCACACTGTGCTGACGATCAGCTGATCCGGCACAGCGTGGCAGTCTAGACGTGGCACGATCAACAAGGAAGCCTTGTGACAAAGGAAGCCGGTATGCCTTGTGAAACCATGCCTTCCTTCTTTGACTATGCCGAATAAACTATTTTACATGGCTTTGTCGACGCAGCCATGTAGTCTAGATGTAGCCTTAGTGAAAGCCTTATTTCACTAAGAAATCTTTGTGAAAGGAAAGAACATTGTTTAGTTTAATTGTGTATAAAACTGTAAGCTCTTTGGAGCAGGGGCTATATATTTTTTCTTTCTTCATATACATTGCTTACCACATACTCCTAGATGGGGCTTCTAGATGTAACATAGACAAATCTTAATACTGTAGGTCAATGCAGAAGCTAGACTTTCAACTGTCATTCATATGTGTCACTTTTTAAAACTTTCTTCATTTATTTTTAACAAAGAGATTTGAATATTTTTAACAGTATTAAAATCAAGCCATTCTTTTCAGGACATAAAGTTTTAGTAAGCTCACACTAAGCAGTTAGCTTAGTGCACATAAGAAGAAATGTGGCTTAACTGAAATGTATTTAAAGCCCCAACAATGAAGATACATACACTATTCTTAATACTTGGGCATTGTTTTTAGTTGGGGAAATCTATTCCTGTGCAGAAGACCAACATGAGGCCTGGCCAACACTTACAGCTTCAGAATAGGTCATTAAGCCCTGATCTATATTAGGGCTTTATTTTGAAACTAATAAGCAGAGTGACCACACTACCAAGCCCGTTACTTTGAAATAACAGGACACTTAGTTCCAAATCTGTACTCCTGCTTTCCTGGAGGAATAACACTAATTCCAAAATAGTTATTTTGAAATAGTGGTAGCATGGATGCTCCAGTGCTCCTATTTCGAAATAACGACTCCCTAGAGTAATTCAAAGCTCAGGTTAGTACATCTACATTAACGGATTCTGCCATGGACTAATTTCAAGGCTTCATGCTATTTCGATTTTATTTCACGAGTTATTAAATCAATTTTAGTTATTTCAAAATAGTTTCCTAGTATAGACATATTTTAAGAGGTTCCTAGAACTTGAACTGATGAATTTCACCCATTGACATCCCTTGATGTGTGAATGGATTAAGGACAATATATACAGCCTTGTGCCATTTATTGACAATCAAACCCAAGAAATGGGACAATATATAATTCCTCATCCCTGCATTCCTTCTGCCTTGTGTGTTGGAGGCTGCAGTAACAATAGAATATTTCTACATTATCCTCATTATCTATATTCACCTTCGTAGTTTCTCTTCTTGTTCACAGCTCACAGGCTCCCTGAAAGTTTCATCTGAAGAAATGGGTTACGCTCACAAAAGCGCAGGATGCCATCTACATATTTTGTTCATCTTTAAGGTGCTGCAAGACTATCTATTTGTTTCTTTTCAGTATCCCTGAAAATTATACAATGTTGTTAATAGCTTTTTAGCTATTCTTATGAACATTGATCTCTAAGCAGCAAAGGAAAATGAACAAATCTGTTTAAAAAAAACCAAAAACCAGATATTAAAGAGCAGGTTAGATAGATATATATATGGGATGGTCTAGACAGTACTGGGTCCTGCCATGAGGGCAGGGGACTGGACTCGATGACCTCTCGAGGTCCCTTCCAGTGCTAGTATTCTACGATTCCTAGCCATTAACTCCTCTTATTCAGCCAGTTGAAAAAGGAGCTCTGCATTTGGTGCAAGATAACACTGCTTCTGTGTGCTCTGAGCTGAACTTCCTTCAACTGCCCAGACATCATGCCAGAAATATGGAAATATCAAAAGAAACATGAAGCATTAAGGGACTCAGGCTCTTTTTATTTGATCACACGTGGATAAGCAAGACCACATTTCTCTAGGGAAAGGAAATGTCTCTATGACAAGAGACATCTCATAAAGTTCACTATCACTTTGCATAGGCAGACCCCCATTTAGCCAGATAGACTCCTTCCTCCATTTTCGAAACACAGCATGGACAGGTTCCTCTGTGGCATGTCTTCATGAGGGCAAAAATTGGGACAGCTAGTCCTATAGGTCCCATTTCAGGAAAGAATACTTATTCAGTACAATTTGTAGGTATACATTTAAATTTAGATATGTGCTTAAGTGGCAAATGTATTCTCCAACTAATGGTTTGTTGCAGCCACTTTATAGTGCATGAAGGTGCATTTTGTTCTCTAGAAGGTTTTAAAAAAGCACAGAGAATGAGTTAGATGACAGGAGAATAGAGAGATGGAGGGATGAAGGAGGGAGAGATGAAGAGTTTTTTGTATTTTTAAATGAAGACTGAGACTTCCTCCATTTTGTGTTTGCTAAAATGCATGCTTGTGACTATGAACAAATATTTTCTGATATTTACTTTAGGTTTCCCCCTAGTAAATTCACTCAATGTGGATGTGGAAAGCAATCTGATATTAAGAGTTACCCTCACACAATTAGGGACCGGAAATATGCCAAGTAACATATGAATTAGCCTAAAAATGAAGAATATTCAAAGACATTCCAGGTTGTTAATTTTGAGCAAAGTAATTTTTTTTATGCAATTTCACACAATTTGCACACACAAAAGGAAAATAAATGGTTCCTTATAAATTATGCTTAGATAGAAAATGAAATACCTTTGAAAATGAATGCCAACAAAACACTCTGGGCTTTGGATGGAGAGACTTTATTACCAACAAGGACAGTTGAGTAACTAGCAACTAGTAGCTCATCTCTACTAGATAGGGAAGGAAGCATTGGACACATATGGCATGTTCTCCAGATGCAAACACACAGAATCCCATATAGAAAATTAGAACTAGAAGGGACTTCAAGTCATGATTTCCAGTCCCCTTCCTTCACGGCAGGACCAAGCACCATTTAGCTCATCCCTGATAGATCTTAAAAAATAATGAATGGACTAACAAAAAGTGTTAGTCTCTAAGGTGCTACAAGACCATTCATTGTTTAAATTTGTTTCAGTTACATACTAACACGGCTACCCCTCTGACACTTTTAAAAATCCTGATAGATGTTTATCTAACCTACTCTTAGCTATCTCCAGTGTTGGAGATTCCACAACTTCCCCACACCATTTATTCCAGTGTTTAGTCACCCTGACAGGAAGTTTTTCCTAACGTCCAACCTAACCTCCCTTGCTGCAATTTAAGCCCATTGCTTTTGTCCTATCATCAGAGGTCAAGAAGAACCATTTTTCTCCCTCCTCCTTCTAACAACCTTTTAAGTACTTGAAAACTTCTATCATGTCCCCTCTCAGTCTTCTCTCTTCCTAACTAAACAAACCCAATTCTTTAAGCCTTTCCTCATAGGCCATGTTTTTAAGACCTATAAACATTTTTGTTGCTCTTCTCTGGACCCTCTCCCATTTCTCCATCTTTCTTGAAATGAAATGCCCAGAACTAGACACAATACTCCAATTGAGGCCTAATCAACTTAGAGTAGAGCAGAAGAATGACTTCTCGTGTCTTTCTTCCAAACCCCCTGCAACACGCTGCTTATATTTAGCCTGTGGTCCACTATAACCTCTAGATCCCTTTCTGCAGTTCTCCTTCCTAGACATGAAAAAGATGTTAACTGGGAACCAACTTGTGTGAGGAAATTAGGGCACCCAAGAGAAACCAGAAGAAGAGCAGTAGCAGGGAGGACAGAACAGTAAATCTGAACACCATAGATCAGAATGAAGCAATAGCTAATGACAGAGGGATGGAACAGAGCGGGTTCCAGCCTGTGTACCAATGCTTCTGTGAACAGAACATAATAAATAATACTTGTCTATAGCAATAGCACATTACTGATCCTTTCTCTGCACAGTGTGTGTGTATCAATTCACCTGAATTGCCCATGCACACACTAATAGGCATGTGTTTTGTTTCCACCTAACTATAATTCTCCTTCAGCTGCTGATTTTGTGTGAAATTATCCTTTTCGTCTACCTCTAGCCTGAAGGGTTAATCACATGACTCCTTTCAGAATCACTGCCAAGTTTATTTATGCTACTGTTTCAGAGCAGTAGGTGAGTAATATACGGTTTCCCTCCTCCGCCCTCCAAGACAGCTTGTTTTGAAGTTAGAGGCAGGACATATGCTCAATTAAAATCAGGGCACTGTGTGAAAGGTAGCTCATATCCCTATAATCTGACATTCAGAAACCCACCCTAAACATTATGCTCTCTTAGCAACATAAAGTTTAAAACACACCCATTTCCCCAGCTATCTTGGAAGGGAGCTCAGATACAATAAAGTGCAGACAGATCAGATTTTTAAACTTAGGACTGTCAATAGTCTTTACAGAAAGCTTCTGTATACAACTAGAGATAGGTGAGCACTTGGGGGTAAGAGCCAAATCCTCAGGTGGTGTGGACTGGCAGTGCTCCCTTGATCTGTCACAACAACTTTTCTTCTCGCTGTGGCATTATCCATATCTAGAGCTGATGTCAAACCAAAGTCCATTAAGGGTATGTCTACACTGCAAGCTTCTTTTGGAATAAGCTTTTCTGGATGATATCTTCTGGAAAAGTGTGTTTTGAAATAGAGCATCCACACTACAGGAAGCCTCAAACTTAGTCTGAGGCAGGCTCCCCTAATATAGACATGCTATCTTGACTTAGAGTCCCAGGAGGCACTGGAGAGGAATAACTTTAGAATGGCCTTGGTGAGGAGCTATTTCAACATAGCAGCAGAAGAGCATCTTACATACACCCTCTTCCAAAAAAGCTTTTTCAGAAAAGGGCTTATTCCTCATGGAATGAGGTTTACCACGATTGGAAAAAGCCAATGAAATAAAACAACTGCAGTGTGGATGCTAGTATTGTTTTTCCAGAATAACAGCCATTATTCTGGAAAAACGGTGCAGTATAAACACGCCCTAAGATTCCTTTGTGTTCAGAGGTGGGGTTTTTCACTTGAAGTTTAAGGCCAGGTCTATTGCCAGAAATAAAACTATCAAAATACTGTGCAAAATAAGGGTTATATTTTCAGCAAAATCAAGAAGCAAGTCTGCAAGAAATCTTGGGGAGAGATCACTTTGCATCCTATTTCCTGGCCAATTTTGCATGGGGAAAAATGTTGCCTCTAAAAAAAACAGAAGAATTTACAAATGAACTATGCAATCATTATGTGCACACAGTGATTTTGCACAAGCTCAGATGCAAACCAAACTGAGGTCCCTTTGAAAATGTAATGCGAGGCATTCACTGGTTAAATGTTAAACATATCTCCATCCATATTAGAATGGCTTGTTGGCTAAACTCTGAATTGGACTAAGAGGACTTAGGTTTCATATTGCCACAAGCAACGTATCTACTACGGGCAAGACAATTCATCTCTCTCTGTTTATATTCTCCAAAGCCAATAATAATCCTTCCCTTCTCCTTTTGTAGATCTTGTCTATTTAGACTTCAGGCTGTTAAGGACAAGGACTGTCTCTTACTCTGTATGTACAGTGCTTTGTATAACCGAGACCTGCTATTGGTCGATTCCTTGGTGCTATCATAATGACAATAGCAAATAATTAATCCCAGATGCCCTGCTTGTTCCCACATGTGCACTATTGTGAACACAAAGTTCTATTTCATGTTGGCAATATTTGGCTCATGGTTCATTGTCCAGGATGAATGTATAAGACTTTGAAAAAAAAAACAGATTTTTTTTAAAGGTAGATGTGATTCCTCTGAATGCTCTGAAAGCAAGAATGCAAGTGAACATTGTGTGGACTGCAGTCTCTCTCAGGCCACCGCTGAACACTGGTTCCTGCATGTGGACAATCCTAAAGGACACTTTTGAGTAAGAACTAAAAAGACCTTTGTCATGTACTAAAAATCCTACAAAGGGTGGAGTGTGTTTTCTGGAAGAAATAGCTGACAACTTTGTTATAATACATGACAATGTGACCTTAAGCTGAAAAGAATTTGAATGAATGTGTTGCCAAATCTACTGAAAAAAGATTCACAGTAATAGCTAGCTCTTATATAGTGCTTTCCATCAGGAGATCTCAAAGGGAAGGTCTGTACCATTATTTCCATTTTACAGAATGGGAAACTGAGGTAAGAACTGAAACAATTTGTCTAAGATCAATGATAGAGTCAGGAATAAAACCCAATTGTTTTAAGTCCCCATACAGTGTTTTATCCATTAAGGAGGAGGACCCTACTAGATACAACACCTCTCATACAGCTACCTCAAATGAGATTTACAGGATCTTTCGAAAAAACTCCCCATTTTTCAAGACCACAGTTTTACTTTCAAAATGGCACTTGTTCGAAAGAACACCATTACTTGATTATGAAAATGAAGCGTGGGATATTTAAATCCCCATTTCATTTGCCATCGAGTGGATGATGCTTTGGTAACATTAGAAAACCTACCTCAATTGCTCTTACCTGGAATATGCTAGCCAGTCTTATGGGATTGACCCATATAATGAAACCAATAGGTCCAGTTGTGAAATTCAGCTGATTAGCTGTTTGTCGGCTCGCTGCTAGTCTGGACGTTCCCCCTGTCGACATCAAAGCCCTTTGTCGGCAGCCCCGGTTATTCCTCGTGGAATGAGGTTTACCGGGGCTGCCGACAAAGGGCTTTGATGTCGACAGGGGGAACGTCCAGACTAGCGCGCGAGCCGACAAACAGCTGATCAGCTGTTTGTCGGCTCAGCGCGGCAGCCATGTAAATGTAAATGAAGCCGCGATCATTTAAATCGCGGCTTCATTTACCTTTGCTGAACAAACAAATCTACATGCCTCCGCCGACAGAGGCATGTAGCGTAGACATACCCTAAATGTGTACATAGTAGTCCTGTTGATTTTAATGGGTCTACTTGAACGAATAAAATTAAGCCTCCTCTTCCTTTGAATTATTTCAATGGAACTAATCATATGTGTAAACACCTTTGTAACTCTTTGCAGAATCAAGGTGCAAACTCCCAATTTCTGTTACTATCCTGCAAATAAGTATTTTGCCCTTACACCCGTCTTTTTAGGAGGATGAGAATCTGGGGGAGGGTAAATTTCAGATTATTGGACAGGCCACTTTTGAGATATAGGCATTTGAAAAATTGTCTATAGTCACTTTGTTTTAGTCTTCCACTATTTCTTGTTAAGCATATGTTTCAAAAATGGCTCTCTAAACTTATTAGCAGATTATGTAATATAACTCATTTATACAGAACTTTCTTATCATATAAGTGCTAACCATCCACCAATTAACTACTCTTTATAATTCTCCTGTCAGATATGTAAACTGAGGAAAATATTTACCTATGGTGAAATATCAGAGTGCCTAAATGAGAGTTACATCTATTTAATTTAAGATGTGATTTTAAACAGATTTGGTTAAACTGGTGTAAACCTGTGAATTATACACTCGTAGGGTGTGTCTAAACTACAGCCCTCTGCTGACAGAGGGATGTAGATTAGGCACATCGCTATTGCAAATGAAGCGGGGAAATAAATATCCCATGTTTCATTTGAATAAAAATGGCCACCACTTTTTACTGACATGGCACTTTCCTGGCAAAAAGCGGCAGTCTAGATGGGGATCGGCTGACAAGGAAAGCCTTTTCTGACCAATCCCTTATGTCTTGTGCAATGAGGTTCACAGGATCGGTTGGAAAAGGCTTTCCTTGTTGACTGATCCCTGTCTAGACTGTCTCTTTGTGCTGGCAAAGTGCCACATTGGCAAAACACGGCGGCCATTTTTATTCAAATGAAGTGCGGGATATTTAAATCCCTGCTTCATTTGCAATAGTGATGTGCCTAATCTACATCCCTCTGTCAGCAGAGGGCTGTAATTTAGATACATTTAGTTTAACCCACACTAAAGGTGTAATAAACTTGGTTTAACTTGATTAGCAATGGGTTTACATTAAATCAAAATAAGCTAAATATGAGCATCCACACAGGGCTTTGCACAGATTTAATTGAACTGGTTTAATTAAACTAGGGCAAGTTGGTGTGTGAATAAGGTCTGAGATGCTAAGCCATTACGTCTCAATTGTTTAGCATGTCCACTTATACCAGAGACAGGCAAGATCTGGCCTGCCAGGCCTCTTAATCTGACCCATGGCCCACCCCACTAATACCCTCCAGCACAGAGCAACTCCACACCATTCAGAGCAGCTGGCTGCTCCATGTGGCTTCCTGCACTGCGTGCTGGAGAAAAGGGGGAAGCCTTGTGTGTTGTCCTTGTGCCCAGCACAATCCCTCTGCTCCTATTGGCCAGAAACAAGCCAATGGGAGCTGAGAGATTGTGCTGGGGGTGTAGACACTGTATGAAGCCGCATGGAACAGTCCGGCCACTTTGAATGGTCTGGGGCTGCTGGCAGGCAGGGAGCCTGCCCGAGGATCCCAGTGGGCTGCCAGACAGGAGCTGCCAAGGTGAAAGCCTAGGTAAAGCCTGCCTCTGGAACCCTGTCCCTTCCTGCATCTCAACTCCCTACCACATGTCACCACCCCCTTCTGCTCCAGGTCACAACTCCCTCCCAGATCCTGAACGCCTCTCCTGTGCCCGTATCCCCTCCCCAGTCATGCAGCTCAAGCCCCTGCCCCAGGTCACAACCCCCTCCTCAGTCCAAACTCCTTCTCACATCCCACACCTCTACTAACCCCAATCCCCTATCAAGCTCCTTCTGTACTCCATCCCAGATCCTATACTCCCTCCATAGAAAAATGCGGCCCTTGACCACTTACCAAAATCTTGGAGTGGCCCCCCATCAAAAATTCATGCCCGTCCCTGATTTTGTGAAGATTATCTAAGCAACAGTGCATGGCCATTTCACTCATTTCCTATTTTGCTTAGTGTGGCTAAAATCAACCTGTTCTGGTGCTATTTCTTCTAGCCATAGTCACATTTTCTCATTTTATATAAAGTGCAAGTGCCACAGGCCCTTCAGACACTGTCACACATGATGAACCCACCTTTAAAAATGGTCTTCATAAATCTTTCTCATCACCTTAATTTTGCAATCATTAAACTTGGGGTGGGGAGGAGGAAGCGGAGAAAGGAATCCTCTTATAGTCTATTGCAAACTCGTTTTTATAACAAGTCTCAATTTCTCCTGTTTTATTGGGTGGTTTTTTTTCTCTTTTACTCTAAGTCATCTTTTCACATTGCAAACCCAAGTTAATATTTCCTGGAGGTTTACACAGGAAGCCTCAGATTGTCAGTTCGTTTAATGTCACTTCACTTTATGCTTCATGCCAGTTTTAAAGCTCAGCAAGAATTGACAATGCAAGCCTTTCACGGCATCAGCTGCCTGTGCTCTCTTTGACAGCGAGATTTCAAATCAAGGATTTAATCAACTCAAAGCTATTCCAGTTAGCGGGGAAATGTTCTTTCAATTCTGCCACTTAAGAAACATCAAACAGGCCTCAGCTACACAGTTACGATCATAGCTAAATCTGAAATGCAGTTTATTTGCATGCACAGTATCGCCTGGCTTGAATGCAAGAGGAAAGGGTGAAAGGGTGTGAAAACATAATTTACCTTCTTAAAATAAAAGGGAGGGTGTGATGTGAGGGAACAGAGGTGATACAAAAGATGGTGTAAGTTACCCACTGCTGAAAGTATAGGTAAATATAAGGGAAGATGAATTTAAGGTGCTATAACTTATATGTTGAGCCAATTGGGGAAACAAAAGGGCTACATCTAGACTGGCCACAAATTCTGGAAAAGGGATGCAAATCAGGTAAGTCAGCATAGGGAAATCCGTGGGGGATTTAAATATCCCCCGCGGATTTAAATAAACATGTCTGCCGCTTTTTTTCCGGCTTGGGGAAAAGCCGGAAAAAAAGCGTCTAGACTGGCGCGATCCTCCGGAATAAAGCCCTTTTCCGGAGGATCTCTTATTCAAGTAGGAATAAGAGATCCTCTGGAAAAGGGCTTTATTCCGGAGGATCGCGCCAGTCTAGATGCTTTTTTTCCGGCTTTTCCCCAAGCCGGAAAAAAAGCGGCGGACATGTTTATTTAAATTTCCCTATGCTGACTTACCTGATTTGCATCCCTTTTCTGGAATTTGTGGCCAGTCTAGACGTAGCCAAGGTGTTTAACTCACTTAGATTAGTTTAAACTAATCTAATTTGCAGTGCACTCAGTGTTTGTTACACTAAATTAAACTCCGTTCCTATGTCTTGTCCTAGTTCACATATCACCTCTCAATTTGTCCCAGGGTTCACAGACAGTTTGTGGAAGGGGAAAACTGGCTCTAAAGCATCGACAAGAAAAAGCAGGAAGTCCAGTAGATGTTCCCATCTAAAGAAGTCAATGAAAAGGCTCGTGAGTGTGTGTCTCGTTTTATGTTGTGTCACATGGTCACTTCTCCTCCCAATCAAAAAGGAGAATGATAAATTGTAGAAGCATGTGCAAACTCTTACAGTTCATCTGCAGATGTTGTTCTATGGTACTGATTCAGTGGGAAAATGGCAAGTACAATAGCCCTCAGGCTCACATTTCCACCTGTTCACTCACGATTGTTGTCCAGGGCTGTGATACAAAATAAGCAAGAGTATGGCTGGAGAGAGTTTTCTTTGGTTGCATGAGTTTCATTGTTTCCATAATTACACTGTGGCTAGTGCATTTTTAAAAGAGGCGCTATGAGATTTACAAGGGTCCCCTTGGTGCTTGTTTGGGGGAGGAACATAACCTCTGAATGAAGTATTTGCTATAAGTCACTGTTGGACAGGGCACTAGACTCTATGGCTATGTCTAGACTGGCATGATTTTCTGCAAATGCTTTTAACGGAAAAGTTTTCCGTTAAAAGCATTTGCGGAAAAGAGCGTCTAGATTGGTACGGATGCTATTCAGCAAAAGCACTTTTTGCGGAAAAGTGTCCATGCCAATCTAGACACGCTTTTGTGCAAAAACGCCCCGATCACCATTTTTGCGATCGGGGCTTTTTTGCACAAAACAAATCTGAGCTGTCTACACTGGCCCTTTTGCGCAAAAGGACTTTTTCCCGAATGGGAGCAGCATAGTATTTCCGCAAGAAGCACTGATTTCTTACATGAGATCATCAGTGTTCTTGCGGAAATTCAAGCGGCCAGTGTAGACAGCTGGCAAGTTTTTCCGCAAAAGCACCTGCTTTTGCGGAAAACTTGCCAGTCTAGACACAGCCTATGGGATTTGCTGCCTTCTTGCTTGGCAAACGTATGTGTCTTCCATACTCTAATAAATGCATTGAAGATGTGAATAAAATATTCCCTCTTTTAAAGCTGCATTTTGGTGGATCGACAGGAATTAAAACATTTCTTTGTTTTCTTCTTTAGGCTTAGATCATGGCTTTAGGCACAACATTCAACTGGGATCATTCATTAGCTCCTTTGCTCCAGATGCCGCCCTGGGAGGCTTTGTGACTTCATGCCACCCTTCTGAGGCTACGTCTACACTATGAGTATTTTTGGCAGAAAATATACTAATGAGTGCCTCATTAGCATAAGTTGCAATCTTATTTGCATATTTTCTGCTACTCCATTTTTGCACTAGGGGTTTTTGCATAAAAACAAGCAGTGTGGACGTTTTCTTTTTGCGTAAAGTCCCCTTTTTCCATAAGATCCTTATGTATACCGATCTTGCTGAAAAAGGTTTTTTTGTGCAAAAAAAACCCCCATCCACATTGCGGCTACGTCTAGACTGGCATGATTTTCTGGAAATGCTTTTAACGGAAAAGTTTTCCGTTAAAACCATTTTCAGAAAAGTGCGTCTAGATTAGCAGGACACTTTTCCGGAAAAGCACTTTTTCCAGAAAAGCATCCGTAGCCAATTTAGACGTGTTTTTCCACAAAAAAGCCCCACTCGCCATTTTCATGATCGGGGCTTTTTTGCGGAAAACAGTACTGTGCTGTCTACACTGGCCCTTTTGCGCAAAAGTCTTTCAGAAAAAGACGTTTTCCCGAACGGGAGCAGCATAGTATTTCCGGAAAATCACTGACGATCTTACATGAGATCAGCAGTGCTTTTCTGGAAATTCAAGCGGCCAGTGTAAATAGCTGGAAGGTTTTCCGGAAAAGCGGCTGATTTTCCGGAAAAAGTGGCCAGTCTAGACACAGCCTGCTTGTTTTTGTGCAAAAACCCCTAGTGCAAAAACGGAGCAGCAGAAAATATGCAAAGGAGATTGCAACTTATGCTAATGAGTCCATTAGCATATTTTCTGCCGAAAAAAAATGCAGTGTAGATGTTGCCTAAATCACAGTTTCATCCCTGGTTCCTCCCCCTTGCCTGCCTCGCTCTACAGGCGGAACAAGTAACTTTGCATCTTTTAGTGGAACAACTTATGCCTTCCTTTGCGACCAATCAGCTGTCCTAGCTTGCACATGAGGAGCGATCCAAAGCATCTCCCACTCATTTCCCCTCTTTGCTACTCTGACAAGCCCTCTCCCAAATCTTTGGTCTTCTAGTGTATCCCAGCAATTCACTCACCCTAGCCCAATGGCAACACAGCTCATGTCCATGTCCCTTAGTTGGCTCTCACCAGAGTCCCTTCACCCTTTGGCAGCTCTTCTCAAAGCTGCAAAGGTTCCCTTCTCAATGGAGATGTTTCTGTGAAATATCCCATATAACCACAATCTTAACCAGCCCTGAATTTGTAAGGGCATGTCTTCACTTGCCACGCGAGAGATTGGCATTGGATTTAGCGGGTCTAGTATAGACCTGTAAATCAAACACTGAAAGCAGCACTGGCTGATGCCTGTACTGGCAGTCGTGAGGAGCAAGAGAAGCTGATGGGTGCATTTGCTCCTGTCGGCCTCCTGCTGTGGGGACACCACTAAACTCAACTTAAGGTAAGCTGACTCTAGCTATATAGTCTACATAGCGGGAGTTGCGTTCAATAAGCCGACCTTCCAGGTCTAGTGTAGAACTGGCCTACGAAATAGAGAGAAACTGGAATTAAAAGAAATGGTTTATTCAGCATATGCTTCTTACAAGCTAAACTTAGGCCAGGTCTACACTAGACCTGGAAGGTCGGCTTACGGTACGCACTTCCAGCTACGTACAATATGTAGCTGGAGTCATCTTACCTTATGCCAAGTTTGGTGGCATCTTCACAATGGGAGGCCAGTGGGAGCAAATGCTCCTGTCAGCTTCCCTTACTCCTCATGACCGCAAGGAGTACAGGCACTGGACACAGCTGCCCTTAGCATTCAATTTATGGGCCTATAATAGACCTGCTAAATCAAACGCCAGAACTTCGATCTCTGGCATGGCAAGTAGAGGCCCTTAGTAAAGGCCTCCTCAGCTCTGGTACAGAGAAGTAAAGGAAAGAGAATAGTGTACATCACCTGGAAACAACAGCCTCTTAAGTAACTCTGATCTGCCTCAGCTGCTGTCTAGGTAGCTGCTCCCTTTTCTGTGTTCAGATTTTTTTCCATCAGTTGCCTGGATCTGGGTCAGCTTGCCTATTCAGAAATGTCTCCCCTACTCCAGGACAGCTACCCCTGCCTTTCAAGGCAGTTTTCTCAGGTTCATCTTCACACCCAATAGGGGTTGGTAAAACAATTTCTCCACCCAAGGATTGTCTACTGAAGAGAAGCTGACCCATAGTAATTAATGATTCCCTTTCAAAGGCTTCATGGCCTGGCTCAAATGCCTCTTTTCACATATCCGGTTGATCTGGGTCATCTGGCCCCTGGTTCAACCCCTCAAAGCACTTTTCTTTTACCAAGAAATACGCATTATGGGTAGTCACAGCTTCCTCCCACTCACATTCTCAAAGCTTCCTTCCTTCTTGGGAGAGCAGCCCTTACGCATTCGGCCATGTCTGGAGTCACAAACTCAGCAGGGCTTGTGTAAGAGAATAAAGGCAGTGACAACCTTACCTTCGATGCCTGATCCTACTCAGCAATTCTTCCTAAACGATTTGATGGGAATGGAAGTGTCCTTCTGTACCCCTAACTAGTCTCCCATGATACATTTTTGAAAAATTCAGACCTAAACAGGGCAATCTGAAACAGGGCAATCTTTTTAGGGCCCCCAGGGTGCTGTGTCCACTCTTCCTCCAAATACCGAGTACCAGCTTTTCTTGCACACCAGAATTTCTTCATCAGCACATAGTTAATCAATGAGGTGGTCTAATTAAATGATTTTGTATGAGAAGAGGGGGTTCAGACATACCTGGAAAACATGGGTAGTACTGTTTTCCCACCCAAGGGAGTAGAAATCAACATCTCTGTAAAGTAGCCATTGGTGATGCTACATCCTAACTCTGTAACCAAAGCCACATTGTTAAAATGTAAAGATCAAACTTGCCTGCTGGAGAATTTGTCCCACTTGCCCTTTGGGATGAACACCTCTATATAAAACCCAATGAGCAGAGATGCTTATGAGGCTGCCACCATGTCAAGAACCTTGAGAGGCAAATGAAACACTGTAGGCCATGTTCTCTACACTGGCTAAGGTAAGCTTGGTGCAAGACCAGAGAAGATGAGGCAAGGAGGGCTTTCAACATCTTTGTACTGCCCTGATCCTGAGCCAGGTAAGATCTGGGCTGGTTCCTACTATAAGTTTAAGTAGCCCCAAAGGATCAAAAGATCATAGGTTTGGAGAAGACCTCAGGGGATCATCGAGTCCAACCCCCTGCTAAAAGTAGGACCACTCCCAACTAAATCATCTGAGCCATGGCTGTGTTGAGCTGGGACTTAAAAAACTCTAAGGATAGAGATTCCACCACCCATCCCAGTGCTTCACTATCCTCCTAGTGAAATATTTTTCCTAATATCCATCCTAGACCTCCCCCTACTGTAACTTGAGACCATTGCTCCTCGTTCTGTCATTTGACACTGAGAACAGCTTCTGTGATTTTATAACATTTCAGTTCGGAGCAGTGAGATATTACACATAATGTATTCCAAAACATATACTTACATCAAATAACACCTTACCTTACAGGAAAGACGAGAACAAGTTGTGGAGTTTGGTGCAACTCAACGCCAGTAGAGTACCAGAAACCGATACAAGTAGATAATTCTTGATCTGCACAGCCACACTATGCTGATGCCTCTGATCAGCCACCGTAAAGAATTAGAGGCGCATTAAAGTTATTTTACAACTGATGCTATGTTAAGATACTTCTGATACTACATTGAACAGAGTACCCCATTTGTAGTGCTCAGCAACTACACGGAATCCTAGATTAGGGTTGGAAGAGACCTCAGGGGGTCATCTGGTCTAACCCCTAGCTCAAAGCAGGACCAACTCCAACCAAATCACTCCAGCCAGGGCTTTGTCAAGCCTGGTCTTACAAATCTCTAAAGATGGAGATACCACCACTTCTCTAGGCAACCCATTCCAGTGCTTCACCACCCACCTAGTGAAATCTACAATCTAGACCTCCCCCACTGCAATTTGAGACCATTGCTCCTTGTTCTGTCATCTGCTGCTACTGCCTATGTCTACACTACAAGTTTTTGCAGCAGAGTATGCTAATGATGGACTCATAAGCATATTTTCTGCTGATGCTTTTTGCACAAGGGGCTTTTGCAGAAGAAGAGGCAGTGTAGCCACTTCAGTTTTGCACAGAAACCCCCTTTTGTGCAAGATCCTGAAGATCTGAGAGGGCCCCTGATCAGGGAGGGAGGGAAAGCAAATTCCCTGATGCCTGGCAATTGGTCCTGCAAAGCCATGAATCATGCTACAAAGCCTTGAGAAACCATCTACTGGCATTTTCTGGAGTAGCTATGGATAGATAAAAGCAGCGAGGAGTCCTGTGGCACCTTATAAACTAACTGAAGTGTTACACTTCAGTTAGTCTATAAGGTGCCACAGGACTCCTCGCCGCTTTTGCAGATTCAGACTAACACGGCTACCCCTCTGATATATGGATAGATACAGAATCATAGAGCACTCGTGTAACACTATTATTTCTGTTTCCCACTGGGATGTCTAATGCACAACACAAATTACAACCATTTCCACCAACGGTACAATTCAAACACTGTGCTATCTTCACTTACGGTACGTCTAAACTAAATTTTTTTTGAAAGAGGATATTCAAATTCCACAGGAATTTACATATCTTCTTCCGATCTCACTTTTGAAAGAGGATCTCTTGAAAGTGAAAGTAGTCTGGATGCATTTTTTGGGGGGAGGGGAAACCTTTTTTTTTTTTAAAAAAAATGCGTAAACCTCATTTTTTAAGGAAGAGCATTTTTTTTTTCAAAAAAAGGGTATTTTCCAAAAAAAAAAAAATGTCCAGACTACTTTCACTTTCAAACGATCCTCTTTTGAAGGTGAGAGCCCATGGAATTTGCATATCCTCTTTCAAAAAAACATATTCTAGACACAGCCTCATATTACGTCACACAGCCTTGTTTCTATGAACTGCCACCTAAACAATTTAGATAACTCGCCCACATGTTGTAAAGTGAGAATTTTAGAATAAAATATACAATTGGAAATTTGCCCACAGTGAGCTTTGGAACATTCAAGCTTGAAATTAACTTTTTGTTTCTGCCCTACTGAAAGGACATGCACGCAAATGCCTGTGGAAAGCAAACACAAAAGGATGGTGAATATGATCACATTGAAAATGGCTTTGGAATTCAGACATTTATGAAGAAAAAAATCATTTAGCTCAAGCCACAGGTCACAAAACTATAGGAATTGGTGAGGGAAAAAAATGCAGCTGTCCACAATCACAATTCTGCCAGTTAGGTTCATGAGTATTGATGTCAATGGGAGCAGGACTGAGCCCCTGTATTTCACATAGTCCAGAAGAAATAAATATATGCTCCATGTTCCCTGTCATTGAGGAATTGCTTCTCTTCTTACTGCTATTACTCAGTTTTGCTGTTGTCCTGTGTGACCTGGGGCAATTCACTGAGTCTCTCTATGCCTCCGTTCCTTATCAGTAAAATGGGATAATAGTTCTGCCCTACCTCCTAAGGAGTATAAATGCATTTCAAATTGTGAGGGGATCAAATACTATGTTGATGGGAGACAGAAATGTACCTAAGATGGATAAATATTCATCATAGTTGTGGCTTGACCAGTTTTATGTTATTCCCACAATATTTCTCAATGCCTACTACAAAATCTCACCATTAAGAAATGCAAACAGGTGTGTGGAAGTTTAGTAGTTGCTTGGGAAGTATATTCAGTGGGATAGATCCTCACTCAGCTGGTGTAAATCAATGTCACTTCTTGCTGACATCAATGGAGATGTGTCAATATATGCCAGCTGAAAATCTGGCCTAGTTCTCTCCGCCCATCTCCAGTTGTTGGTGATCCACTCTCTTCAATGGTACTAAAGTGGATGGAATGTTTTCATGAATTATGTTATGTTGGCAAAGGAGTCATTGAAATTACAGGCTGGGGTTTGCAATGGAGCCCAAGGGGATTAGGCATCTCTGAAAATCACAGCTATGGATGATATTTGACTTGTTTTATAAAACATGTAGTGCACGCTACACTTTGAGAGAGTATAGTCACTTTCTTGTGAAATGCTCACCCTTTAAGCTGATGTTTAACTGCAATCAGAATTCTATTGACTTCAGTGGAATGCAGGCCAGGCCCTATAAGCAATTGCTCATATAATTCTTTGAAAGGATTTTAAAATTGAGACCCATTCTAAAAAGGATTTCTCAGTATAGCTATCCTGGCAATGCCTCTTTCTTCAGCAACAGAAAGGCAAGCCCTCCTATGTGGAGATGAAGCATGGGAAGATATAGCTGATACCTGTTCTTGGGGGGGAGGGAGGGAAGTTATACCAGCAAAAGGACTTTTTTCCAGTAAAATAGTGTCTACACTGTGGTTTATGTTCCTAACCAACATAACTCTGCTAGCAAAGCCTTTAAGTGTAGACCAGGAATTTTGTTTTTCTGTCAACCCCATTCTAGAATTTTTTTTACCCTCCTATCAGTATCTTTTGGGAATGCCTTGCTTTGTTATGCCCTGAAACACTAAGCATTAACAGGCTTTTAGAGAGTGCCAACACATGGTGAAGGGTAGCTACCAACTCAGTTTTCCATAAAATTGGTGTTAATGGGCTCTGGAGGGGTCCCTCAGTAAGGAACTAGGGACTTCAAACATTTATTAACTGACTTGATTCTCCTAGAATGCTCCCAAGGGGGAAACCCTAAATCTGGAGAAAAGCCATGTTTGTAAACACAAATGAGAAGCTACTAATGAAGTATTTTTACAGTTCAGACGTGTGACCTTGTAAAAAGCTGATTAATGGCTATTGTGTTTTCATCCAACCTGTTTGATAATTTGTTTAAGTGGCTCAGCAGAGTCACAGGTGAATACTCTTGAAATCACACTGCTGGAAGAGTTAAAATTACAGGTCTGCACTTTGGGGGGTTACGTTGTGTATCCATGGCAAGCTGACAGCTTTAAAAAAAAAGAAATTGGTGAAATTCTGTAAAATAATGAAACATGAGCTTTCGTGGGTAAAACCCACTTCATTAGATGAATTGGAGTGTTTTTTAAAGTTACAGGCTAACACAGTCCTTTGGGATTAGTAAAATAATGAAACAAGAAAAACAGCTTGAATTATGTAGCTCTTACAACAATATTTTTGAAGCCATTCTGCTTATTGTTATTGAGACTTTTAGAAAGTGCTCAGACGACAGCAGTAAAATAAGAGTTTACTGTTTTTTATTTATTCATTCATTCATTTATAGGGCTTCCAACCTCATTTCAAGGCTTTGTGTAAGAGAGGTTGTTTCTGGGTTGGATTAACAATTAACTCGGAATGGCTGACCTATCATACTAGAAGAGCAATGATGTAATTGAGCTGGCCCCTGAAGACAGCAGGCTGGAAAATTGCAGGCCACATTTTTCAGAGGCAATGAGCGTAATTCTTAGGAAGGGCTGGGGAAATTGCTCTAGAATTTTTACCCATTCCTACATCTAAACTCAAATCTGGGCACTTTTAAGATTCTTAAAAGGTCCAACTGACACAGGAAGAAGTGTCAAACCTGCATTGCCAAGCTAAAGTCCCAGTCCTGCAAACAGACTAACATGTATGGACAGCTAGGTTCACAAAGAACCATGTTGACTTCAAGCCAATGAGAATGTTTGTTGTGATTAAAAATAACTGACTAAATATCTCAGGATTAGGTCCTACGTGTTTATCATTTTACAATATTTATACATTATATTTTAGCAGTTACAGTAAAACTCCGATAATCCGGCATCCAATTGTATGGCACTTCCGATAATCCGGCATCAAAATGGCAAGAGCCTAGTGAGTGACCTTCGGCAAAAAACGAGTCATGAGGCAGCAGCGGCAGCAGCAGAACCAAGCAAAAAGGGTAAAAAACGGTTAAAAAAACAAAAACATTACAGTATACTGTATACAGTATGTACAATAAAAAGGATTAAAATCACTTTATATACAGTATATACTGTATATAGTATATATATAACCAGTTTATAGTACTGCCTGATAGTCCGGCATATCCAATAATCCGGCACTACCTAGGTCCCAAAGGTTCTGGATTATCGGAAGTCTACTGTACCTTGAATGGCACACAGTTGACAACAAGGTTGCAAATTATACCCATCCCTTTTAAAGCAAATGCTTTAGACTTAAAGTAGAGCTGATTAAAAAACAACCACCTGGTTTTCAAGAGAAATTTGTGGAGGTTGACTAATTTTTTTTCCAAAATGGAAAAAATATTTTTGTAAAAAAAAAAAAAAGCCTGAAAACTAAAATATTTTGACCACAACCAAAATATTATGAATGAAAATCAAACTATTTTGATTCAAATATTCCTCCATTTTTTTCATGGGGTTGGGTTTGAATTTCCTCTGTGTTCTGGTCTTCCTAGCCAGATAACATCTCCCATGAGTACCAAGGCCTGGGACCTCATGATGCACCCACATCCTTTTCCCTGAGTGTAGGCCATGGTGCATCATGGGAAAGGTAGTCTGACCAGGGAATCCAGACTACAGAGGAGAATGAGAGAATGGGCACCCAAACTTACATTCTCATGAAGAACCACAGCAACATTTCTGAAGCAAAATATGTTAGTTTCCATCTGAAATATTTCAGGTTTTTTTTATTTTTCTCTGAAAAGTAAAAATGTCTAGTGAAAAAAGCCAATTTTCCGATTCCCTGTGCTAAGAAGGTGTGACCTTATGTTCCCATGATTGGACAGATAAGGATCACGGTAAGATATTCTGCCAGGATTGCTCCCATTTATGGGTTCAGTACAGAAAAAGTAGATGTGATCTTCCTGAAAGAAGGGATGAGGGAAGTTAGATCCTTAGAGTTCCATAGATAGGAGCTCAGTAGAGTTGGATCATTGCTCTTTGGGGCACCCATAAAATGGGAAATGATGTCCTGGAAAGCAGTGACTCTCAAAAGGGTTTTGGTTTCATAATGGACAAGCAACTCCACATAAACTCCCTGTGCAATGCTATGGAATAAAGGTCTAATGTGATCTTTGGGTGCATATAAGAACGGCCATTCTGGGTTAGACCAAAGATCCATCTCGCCCAGTGCCCAATGCCAAGTGCCCCAGAGGGAGTGAACAGAACAGACAATCATCAAGTGATCTCTCCCCTGTCACCTATTTCCAGGATCTGACAAACAGAGGCTAGGGACACCATTCTTACCCATCCTGGCTAATGGCCATTAATGGACCTGTCCTCCATGAATTTATCTAATTCTTTTTTTAACCCTGTTAAAGTTCTGGTCTTCACAATATCCTCTGGCAAGGAGTTCCACAGGTTGACTGTGCACTGCATGAATAAATGCTTCCTTTTGTTTATTTTAAACCTGCTACCTATTAATTCCACTTGGGGACCGCTAATTCTGTATAAACAGAGAAGTAATGAGTAGGAGTAAGAAGGTGATTTGGTCTCTGTAGATGTAAATGTTGAGTCTGGTACTGGAATACTTCATCCAGTTTTGGTGTCTAGATTTTATAGAGGATATAAAAAAACTGGTGATGATCACAAATTGAATAGTCCCAAAACTAATTTGAGGGCTGGAGAAATGCCTTACAGTGAGTGAGGGACTCAAAGAGTTCAAACTGTTCAGTTTATCACAAAGAAGATTGAGAGGTAACGTGGTTACAATGTCTAAGCACTTTCATGGAGAAAAAAATACCAGGCACTAAAAGGGTCTTTAATCTAGCAGAGAAAAAGCATATAAGAATTAATGGCTGATTGCTGAATCCAGACAATTTTAAATGGAAAATTAGACACAATTCTTTAGGTGATTAATCAGTGGAACAAACTCAGAGGGAAATGATGGAATGTCCATTTCTTGATGTGTTCATATCAAGACTGGCTGCCTCTCTGCTTTAGTCAAAAACAAAATGTTGGAATGGTAGCCTTGTTAGTCTGTAACTTTAAAAACTAGTGGTCCTGTGGCACCTTAGGGTATATCCACACTAGGGAGTTATTTCAGAATAACAAGATGAGTGTCCACATAGCAAGCCCACTATTTCAAAATTATTTTGAAATAACAGGCTTATTATTTCAAAATAATAACCCCTGCTTGTGATGAGGAATGATGCCTATTTTGACACAGTTATTTCAGGAGTTATTATTTTGAAATAAGTTATTTTGAGATAACTATCTCCTAATGTAGACATAGCCTAAGGTACCACAGGACCACAAAATACTGAGTTTAATATAGGAGGTAAGTCTGTGAAACTTAGCAACCTGTGATATACGTGGGGTTAGGACAAGCTATTCCTTCCAATGATCTTGTCTAGCCATAAACTCAATGAACCTATTGAATCTAATAAACCTATTAATCATCTGTAGGGTAGATTTGACTCTTAAAAAGTCAAAATTACAATCCTAATTCATTGTATTGTGTACTTGATTTTTTTTTATGATGGAATATAACCACAACAGTGTTTTCAGAAACATGGTAATCAAATTATTTACCAGTCCAAGAATGCACTGGTACAGTCGCAGTGCTTTGATTGCATTTTAGAAATGAGAGAGAGGGAGAAAGAGAGATCTTCTTGCTCTTACACTGTTTGTTGTTATTTCATATGTATTAAGCCCAAATTTCTGAACACATGTGAAGGATAAAATGTTAAGCCCTCAAAAGTTAAGAAATGCTAGAATTATGGTGGTTGATGCACCTTCATTTGGCCCCCTTCTCCCTATGCATTATGATTTACATTTACATTTAATTACCTGATCATATAGTATATTTTCTGTTTCATTGACTGCCCGAGACAGGTGCGGCTACCCGATAGGAAGATCTTCAATATTTCTTTTTGTCCTCACTATTCAGTGTGTGGCCTGGTGCATTATTTACTGCACTCCATCCAAACCTTGTACTGAAGTAGAGAATTATTAATTTATTCATGGGGTTTTCTGTGGTGCTCTCACGATCATATCTGTTCTTTGCAGACATTAATGGGTGTGTCTTCACAACACCTCTAGGAGGTGAGGGGTATTATCATCTCCATTCTACACATAGGGGAGTGAGGTATAGAGATTAAAGCCAAAAGTAACACTCAATTTGAGTATCCATATTGAAAAGCCCAGTGCTGATTTTTTCAGAGCGCTTTTATGTGCAAATCACAGCTCCCATTGACCTCTGTTACGTTTGTGAATACTCCGCACTGCTGCAAATCATACCCCAGGGCTGTGTCTAGACTGGCCAGTTTTTCCGGAAAATCAGCCGCTTTTCCAGAAAAACTTACCAGCTGTCTACACTGGCCGCTTGAATTTCCGCAAAAGCACTGACTTCCTACTGTAAGAAATCAGTGCTTTTTGCGGAAATACTATGCTGCTCCTGTTGGGGCAAAAGTCCCTTTTGCACAAAACTTTTGCGCAAAAGGGCAAGTGTAGACAGCTGAGATTTGTTTTCCGCAAAAAAGCCCCAATTGCGAAAATGGCAATTGGGGCTTTTTTGCACAAAAGCGCATCTAGATTGGCCACAGATGCTTTTCTGCAAAAAGTGCTTTTGTGGAAAAGCATCCGTGCCGATCTAGACGCTCTTTTCTGAAAATGATTTTAACGGAAAACTTTTCTGTTAAAAGCATTTGAGGAAAATTATGCCAGTCTAGATGTAGCCCAGGTGTCTCATGATGAGTAGCCCAGGAAATGAAGAACATGCAGTTAGTGGCCAGGAGTGAAAAGTCTGGTTTATGTGACTTGCCCAGTGTCACAGAGGAACTCCGTGGCAGAAGTAGGGAAGGGACAGACTAGTTTCACCAGGGCAGCATTCAATGGCCTTAACTATAAGGCCATCCTTCTTCCCGAATTCCTCTGCCTCATTTACTACATATCTTTCCTCTTCAGCCACAAATGAGGCATGGGTCAACCAGGCAGCTTCCTCCTTCGCTGCACAACCCTTGTTTGCTGCCAGAGCAATGTCTTTTCTGTGCAGTGAATGGAGCAGAATTCTTGTGGAAAATGTAGTGTATTCCACATGGAAACTGACCCTGGTTCTCCTCACTTCCAGTCCCAGACCCTATCCATTGAGCTCTGCTGCAGCTCATCATCTATGTGCTACATATTATAGAGATTTTTCACATCTGATGCCATTATTATATTTTTTCTGCATGCTGGGTTGAAAGAAGCAGAAAAATAAGGGCTCTTTAATAAGACCTGCCTCTTATTAAGAGCTTTTCGTCAGCAAGCTCAAAGTGCTTTGCATTATTATCATTTTACAGGTGGGAAAACTAAGGCAAAAGGAGGGGTAAGGGACGTACCCAAGGTCATCTAGCAGGGCAGTGGCAGAGCTATAAACACAAAACACATGTCTTGAGACCCAATCCAGTAAGCTCTCTCCTACTGGAAAATGCAGCCACTCTTAGGTAAACATTATTTTAATTCTTCTTTATGTAGTACATGTGCTTTCACTAAAACCGCAGTCACATCACTTTCTCTTCACACTGGAAATATCACAGCTTCACAGATGTTTAGGCCCAGAAGGGACCATTATGATCATCTATGCTGACCTCCTGTATAATACAGGACAACGCATTTCACCCAAAATTTCCACAGATTTGACAGGTTGCTGTTTACCTGTTCTTGCTTTGGATATTTTTTTTTTTTTGGTCCCTTGGTACTATTTTATCCCGTAGGAAACAATCAGAGTCTATAATCCTTGTCATCCATATATGTAACATGTTGCATCTGTTGCTTAGAAGATGTGTTGAAAATATAACATTGTGTGTGTAAAGTTTTAAATGATTCCTTCTTTTGTAGAGATTAAAAAAAAGTAGCTGAGATGTGAATTGCTATCCTTTGTCACAGAGAGAGAGAGAGAGAGAGAGAGAGAGAGAGCTGGCTCCACGTGGGGACTTTTTGCTTACAGCTATGAGACAGTACTGCACTTTCTCCTAATAACCTTGACCTGCTTTTCCTGGCTCAGCAGTAGCATCTGTGTCACATCGGCTTAGCATCTGTTTATCAATCTAACTGCACAAACCTAATTCCTGCTTCTATTCTCTTTGGTGCCCAAGATATTAAAATGACTGAATTAAACCAGCAGAGTTCAGGAAACACAAGACTTAGAGAATGGAGCAGAGCTGTGAAAAAGAAAGGGGAGGGGGGAGATTTGTAAAGATGACATTGATTTATACTCAACAGACCTTTAATATAGATTCATACCCGATTATCTCCACTACAAACACTTTTGCAGAAAGGAGGAGCACCTTGACTGAACCAGCAAAGTTTGCTTTGTTTTGTTGTTTATATCCTTAAAAGTACAAGCTGGCCAAATAATATAATAGATTGCAGGCAGTCTGTATTTAATCTTTCATCATGTGTTTCCTATGATTGTCTGCCTCAGTTGAAGGAGCAATAGAATAGGACACAATTTTTAGATTTGATTTTTATTCATAAGTAGTTGCAAGGAAAGATGGAAACTCTGAAAGTGGCTTCCATGTTACCAGCTATACATTATTATTTCTGCTCTAGCAGTACATTTATAGGGGCCCACATTGTTAGAAACACTCCATCCCCCTCATCCACCCCACAATGCAGGACTGAACCACCAGAACTCAATGTTACTGTTATTTATTGTATTCTGATGATGCCTAGAGGACCCAACGAAGATCAAGGCCCCATTGTGCTAGGTGGAGTACAAATATAACATGAGATACAGGCCCTACCACCAAAGGACTTGCTATCTAGAAATATATGACAGGCAACAGGGAAAAAAAAGTATTGGGATGGGGAACTGAGGCACAGAGAAATTAAATGACTTGCCAAACATTATACAGGGATTGCGTATAGATCCCTGCTGGGCATTGACTGCAGAGCTCTTCAATTCCATGTTGGCGTCTTCACCCCAAGACCTTCCTTCCCGTGAATGGAAACAGCAGTGATGCAGTGTGAAAATATAGCTGATGAGGGTATACAGTTCCATAGTGTTGCACCTCTGTGAGACAAAGAAGGCTAGAATGTCCGATAACATATGGGATACCTAATAACTACAGATAGTCAGGAATATATTTCAGCATTATAATTTTCCTTAATGCGAGGCTAGAGAATATGTTGTATACAGACTTGCGGAGGAATGCCACCTTCCAAAGCACTAACACCTACTTACAGGGGCATTGTATGCTACTCTTTGAATGTCTCTCATCCCTCTGCACTGGGAAGACCACAGCTGGAGTACTGTGTCTGCTTTTCAACATCATACTTTAAACAGAGAGATGGATATGTTGGAAAGAGTCCAGAGAAGAACAAAAATAAGAGGCTTAGAAAACTAGACCTATGAGGAAACATTGAAATAATCTAGTACATTTAATCTAGAGAAGACTGATGTAATATAAGAAATCTTCCTTAAAATATATAAAAAGTTATTCAAATAAATTAGTGACCAATTTCTTTCACCAAGTCCACTAGGGTAGGGCAAGACATAGTTGGCTTGGCTGGCTTGCAGCAAGGGATGTTAAGGACTTGTCTTCACTTACTGGGAGACTGATGCTGCGAAGATTGATCCCCAGGTTCAATTTAGCAGGTCTAGATCAACCAGTGCTAAATCAACCACTGATGGTGCCCCCGTCAACTCTGGTACTCCCCTGGGTTGCGAGAAGTAAGAGAAACTGCTGGGAGAGTTTCTCCCATTGACCTCCTGAAGTGGAGATGCCACAGGAACTCAACCTCAAGGACATCGACTCCAACTATGCTATTCTCATAGCTGGAGTTGCGTATCTTAGGTCAACTTTCTCCAGTAGAGTAGACCTGAATTTTTAACTATAAGATTAGTTAAGGACTGGAGCCAGCTACTTAGAAAGGTTGTGGAATCCCGGTCACTACAGAGCAGGTTAGATAAACACCTCTCAGGCATGTCTAGGAATATTTAATCCTTCCTCAGCATGATGAATGAACTACATAATCTCTTGAGGCTCTCTTTCCATGTTTCTTTGAATGGCCTTGTTTAGGTTGTGAGATAAGAACAAAGGGCATGGTGGTATGACTGAATGCCACTGATAGATCAGTATATAAATCATTATATATGGTTTCTTGAATAAGCAAAAGGAATACTTTGGACCAGCTCCACAATGATAAAAGTTGTGCTGCTTGGCTATATTTTCAACACCTATGATTTGCTGATTGTAAAAGAGTGTAGTAAGTAAAGGGGAAGTAAATGGGGGGGAAGGGTCCTTGTGCTTGTGCAAAGCATCAGCTACCAAGAGCATATGACGAGGTTTCAGTGGGAGGCATATCCATGATTTATGGGTTAACTCGCAGCTCAAGCCACCTCCAACTGTGAGCTTAGCTTATGGATGAGATGAGTGAGAAAAAGAAAACTAGTGTGAACAATTGCTGAATCCTTCAAAGAAGTTTTTTTTTTCTTGAAGGGAACCAAAGGACACAATGGTTTGAAAAGGAGTGTTTGTCTGAAGATCTATGAAGATGGCGGAGTTTCTAATTTGAGTTTGATCCAAGTTACTGTTCTTCCAGAGCTCTGCAACATACGATGGTGCACAGGAGTTGGTCATAAGATGAATGAGAAAGCTGACCATTTGGGGCATTTGTTTCTTTTTAATGCCTGTACACTGTTTCAGTTTTTCTTCCAATTTTGCATTAGAACAATCTCCAAACCACAAAACTCCTCAAAAATCATTGGGTTTTATCTGGCTATGAGTGAAAATCACTGAATTTCACTTGGTTCCTATTCAAACCCATAAATAGTACCAGGTATACTGTTTATGACAGGTACTTCATCTGATGAAATGGGTTTCACCCATGAAATTTCATGGTTCTATATATTTTGGTTAGTCTCTAAGGGTATGTCTACACTACCCCGCTAGTTCGAACTAGCGGGGTAATGTAGGCATACCGCACTTGCAAATGAAGCCCGGGATTTGAATTTCCTGGGCTTCATTTGCATAAGCGGGGAGCCACCATTTTTAAAACCCCGCTGGTTCGAACCCCGTGCAGCGTGGCTACACGGGGCTCGAACTAGGTAGTTCGGACTAGGATTCCTATTCCGAACTACCGGTACACCTCGTTCCACTACACCTCGTTCCAATAGGAATCCTAGTCCGAACTACCTAGTTCGAGCCCCGTGTAGCCGCGCTGCACGGGGTTCGAACCAGCGGGGTTTTAAAAATGGCGGCTCCCCGCTTATGCAAATGAAGTCCAGGAAATTCAAATCCCGGGCTTCATTTGCAAGTGCGGTATGCCTACATTACCCTCCTAGTTCGAACTAGGAGGGTAGTGTAGACATACCCAAAGACTATGTCTAGACTACAGGGGTTTTTTCGAAAAAAAAGTGGCCTTTTTTCAAAAAAACTTCACCTGCGTCTAGACTGCCACTGCGTTCTTTCGAAATTAAATCGAAAGAATGTGGTGGTTTTTTCAACAGTGGTAAATTTCATCTTATAAGGAAGAACGCCTTTTTTCAAAAGAGCTCTTTTGAAAAAAGGCATTCTTGACTGCAAACAGGACTTTTTCAAAAGAGCGCATCCAGATTGCCTGGGTGCTCTCTTTCGAAGAAGCGGATCGCTTTTTCAAAAAAAGTTGTGGCTGTCTAGTGGACGATCTCTTTTTTAAAGATTCTTTCAAAAAACTTCTTTTCAAAGAAGCATGTAGTCTTCATGTACCCTAAGGTGCCACAGGACTTCTCATTGTTTTTTAAAGTTACAGACTAACATGGCTACCCCTCTGAAATAATACCAGGATCACTCAAAATCCTTCCCTGCCAGATTAACTAGGAAATTGGATCAAGATTAACTTGGAGAAGTCTGGATAATTAGTCTGGATAATAAAGCCTCTTCTAAAGTTCATTGAAGTGAATTGAGAGATTTCTATTGGCTTGAGTACACTTTGGATAAGATTTCTAGTGGGAGATTTACAGTACTTTCTCTTTTAGTCAGAAGAAATTAACAGGGGCACATGTTTTCCTGTATAATTTAGCTATACTCTCTCAGTTTTGATCAGCTTCCATTAATCTGAACTGATTTACTGATTGCTGCTGGACATTCGATTTCCACTCCATGGTTCTTCAGCTGAGTTTGGGAATAAATCGTTTCTGAACACAGTTAAAATACACAGTGTGTAAGAGACACGTAGGTTCTAAAAACCAGAAGAAGCCACTATGATCTTCAAGTCTCATCTCCTGCACAACACACATCACATGGTTTGACCCAGCAATTCCTGCAATGAGTCCAACAACTTACGGTTCATAAAATCATAGAGCTGGAAGAGACCTCAGAAGGTCATCAAGTCCGGTTGAGTTGGAACACCGCTTTAGAAAGACACCGGACTCAATTTAAGGGCTGTACATGGTGGAAAATTTACCTCAGCCTTTGGTAATCTGGACATGTATCAGGGTCCAGCAATGACTATGGATTCTTTCAGTTCTAGGTCACTAGTTCAAATTCAGCCCAGGATACATAGGGACTAAGTTGTGTTTCTGTCGGATGGATGTTTAGCTATCACTTACCAGCCACTCTTAGGCTATGTCTAGACTGCAAGCCTCTTTGGAAAAAAAAGCGTCTAGACTGCAAGTAGTACTTTCAAAAAAGCAAGCCACTTTTTCAAAAGAGAGCACCCAGGCAGTCTGGGTGCTCCCTTTCGAAAAAGCCCTGTTTCCATTCAAGAACACCTTTTTTCAAAAGAGCACTTTCAAAAAAAGGTGTTCTTCCTCGTGAAATGAGGAGTGCCGTCGAAAGAAAAGCTGCATTCTTTTGATTTAATTTCGAAAGAACGCGGCTGTAGTCTAGACGCAGGTGACGTTTTTTTCGAAAAAAGACCCTGCAGTCTAGACACAGCCTTAGAGAAGAAATACCAGCAGGGAGACAAGGTGAGAGTCATGGGTATGGCACTTTCTAATGTGCTGCATGTTAGCTAGTTCAGTAACAGAAAAACATTGCCTAGAGGAGAGTATAAAGTACTGCAGCTCTTAGAAAACACACCATAACGTGGGCTTTGAATGTCTTTAAAACATGAAATGTGCATTCAGAATTCAGAGGGCTAGTTCATAAGAATGGCCATACTGGGTCAGACCAAAGGTCCATCTAGCCCAGTATCCTGTCTGCTGACAGTGACCAATACCAGATGCCCCAGAGGGGGGGAACACAACAGGTAATCCTCACGTAATCCCTCTCTTGTCACCCAAGATTTTCATCATTGTTTAGCACTCTCCACACAATTGAAACTTTCCACCTTGGCGCTGGTACTTTCTCTAAAGGTGTATTTATTCCTCCCAGACTACGGTCGTCCTGAAGAATATTTATGTCGTAGTAAAGAACATTCAGAGAAAGCCGTTGGAATCTAATCGACTCGGGTATTGCAACACATCTCTACTTGCCATGTGTCATGTTGAATTACAGCGTGGCCTGGCTGTGACAGCAGCCCATAATGGGACCTGTGTAACGCAGGTTGAAACGGAGTGCAATGGGAGGTGAATGTAAAGAGGAGCCTTCCCCTTTTGTGAAGGATAATGCCTTCAGAGTCCATAAAGAAAACTATCCCCAAGTAATAAGGAATTAATAGAGGGGAGAAGGTTGAGTGGCACATCAGCTGTTTGCCTACTAGGGAAATAGAATTCCCCTTAGTGTATTCATAAATAAATAGATACCAATGATAATAAAAATAAATGAGTTTCGGATATGCGATAAATATTGCCTTTTGTACAAGATTCTCCAGTCATGGAATAAACATTAAGGAATCTAACCTGGCGGATTAATTGAACCCACATTCAGGGTAGCAAATAAAAGCTCAGGGAGGATAAATGGTCTGCAGGAAGTCCAGGACAGAGCCAGGACCACAGGGGTCCTGATTCTCAGTACAGTGCTTTCATTTATAGGCAACACTACCTCTCCAAATGGTCCACTAACTCTGGTATACCCTGCTTCTGGCTACAGCATGTACCTGCTACTCTACAGGATGGAGTAGAGGCAAAGGCTTGAAAAGGCCTGTTCTCTCTAGAGCCATGATGCTGTTTGCCTGGTAGAAGGAAAAAAGCTGTTTTTCACTGGCAGACATGGTGAAATTTCACCCTTCAGCAATTTGGTGAAAACTGATGGTTCTGGACATTTCTAAGCCTGGGCAGCAGAGCAAAAGGCTGCACCATGCTAGCTGGCAGATGCAAAGAGACAATAAGAGGCATTCCGAGGCTGTGTACCAGACTGTCCGGTTTAGTTAATTTGCTTTGCAAACCCTACAGTGCTGACACAAGGCTAGAGCACCAGCTAGCACAAACAAGAATTATTCCTTTGGCTCCCGTGAAGATGTGTTCACTTACATCAGCTGAGGATCTTGTTCCTTAGACACAGAAAGAATTACAGCAGATTCAGCATGCCTCCGTTTCCTCCATGGGCATGGTAGGCCCTTCCAGCAGTGGAATAACCATGTAGGAGGCAGAATTTTGGGAGGCCTTGTGAACCATACAGACAGAGACCAGTCCTGTCAGGTTAGCTGCCCTGCCCTGCTGTGTTGGGATAGACAGGGGGTGGGAAAGTGAAGGGCTGCTGGAATCTGCAATATGCAGATCCCCAACTGTGAGGGAGAGGAGGTGGGGAAAGTTATCAGGTGGGCCGTGCATAAACTCCTTCCCCACTGCAATAATTCCAGATTGGGTGGGCAGAAGGAACATTTGGGCCTTATCCTCGATTGGCTTGAACCTTCAGAAGCAATTCACACCAGTGGGAGAAGGTGCTACCACTCTGATTTGCACTGGCATAAATCATTATATCAAAGTGCAGGGCAATGAGAATCAACCCACTTACTGAACAACGAAGGTTGAAAAAATATGGCCAGAACAGTTAGTCCATCAGATAGCATAACTCCATTGAAATTCAAATGTCTCATGGGAATGTGAGAGGGACCAGGTGGGCGAGACATGCATCAGGGATGCGTCAGTTTTGATGGAACCACCCAAAGCATTTCAATGCATTTCATTTGGACTTTTATCTTACATTAAAGTGGTCGTTTTTTATTATGCTATATTATGCTAGAAGATTTACCCAGTGTTGCTCGGGTAATTAACTCAATTTTTGGTTTACTTCATTTGAAGCACGGCTCTGTGGTGGTGGTGGAGATGAGGGGCCCAGTGGGCAGGCTGCCCTGGGAAGAGAGGACTATCCTACTCTTCTCTGATCACAGCAGCTTGGGGCCAGGGGAGAAGCGCCTCTCTATGGTTGCTGCAGTTCCAGGGGGCACAGCCGGGGCAGGGATGCACGTCCCCCAGCTAGGACAGGTCCAGGTGCATCTTCCACCTGCACTCCCCAGCCAGAGTGAGGAATGCAGCAAACTGTGCACTGTCCCCTCGCTTCCTGAGGAAGGGGAACAGCCAGCAATGTTCCCATATGAATCAGGAGGGGGAAGCTTCAGCCCTCCCTCACTCTCCCTAAAGGGCAACTGGGGAGTGGGAGCCTTGGGGCTGAGGCAGCCCTAAAAAGCAGGGGGGTGCCCCCAGCCATCCTATTTCACCTGCCTAGTGATTCTGTCTCTTTTTTGTTTGGTTTTATTGGCTCCGTATGAAGAGGGGAGAGCTGCAGCCTCCCCACCCTCCCTAAAGGATGCCTGAATAATGAGAGGCACAGGACTGGTGCAGTCCCAGATGGAGGGGTGCAGAGGTGCCTCCAGCCAGCCTCTTTCACCTACCTGGTGAGTCCGTCTCTTTTTTTCTGTAGAAGCAATCCCATTCTGGGTGCATCCTATTTTCTTGGCACAATCACACCCCAACCGTGGCTGTAAATTACCATAAGGGGAAGCTTCCTGACGAATTATGTGGCCCTCGTTCTTACCATTTAGGAGGATTCTGGGACAGACAGACCGACTCATGCCCAGATCTCCTCTCTCAGACACATAGTCGATTTAGACACATTCATATTGGTGCTTTGTGTACAACAAAATGAATCAAATTGTTCACACAAAAGTGAAACATTACAAAGGGTTCAAGTTGGTGGTGGTGGGTTTTACTTTAAAAACAAATGTTTTCCTTTGCAGTTTTTCAATTGAGAACAAATATATGGGGCTTTCCCAGGCAATGGGCATTCTGGTTCCCACCCAGCTCGATTACTCAATAATGTCCGAAGGCCAGAATTCCAACCGAGCACAGGACCGCACTGCATTGTTACAATGGAGACATGGTATATGAGCACCCTGTGCAGTCACTGTCTAATGCATTTGATGGGTGCCCTCCTGGAAAGTGCCCTTCTATAATGCACTCTACTGAGGCTCACCAGACAGCTGCAGAGTACAAACAAAATCAATAGGAATGATGGGGTGAGTGCACCGTAGCAGAACAACTGGGGACATTGGTTTGGATGGACATTTGAGATTGCATTTGGAGGGCAGGTCAATTTTATCGCCAAGACCCACCATTAAGCATTTAAAAGGAGAATTTAGTCCATGGGCATGTAAATCAAACAGCATACACTTGTGTACAAATGTATGTTTACTATTTTGATAGTGTGAACAATCATGTTGCTTTCCCTCTGCAGTCTGCTGAGTGTGAAAACAACCATCTCACTGTTGTTCGGTCGGTCTTAAGCTCCATCCACACCATGCGATGATTTTGAAATAAGCTATTTTGATAGAATAATAAGCCCCAAAATAACTATTTTGAAATAATGTATCCACACTACCAGGCACCATCAAAATAGCGCAGCTTTATATCAAAATAGCGTGCCCGCACTGATTGGAGGCTGAATATCATTTAAAGCCCCATTCTCCCCCCACCCCACCCCAAGCATTCCAGGCAGGGCATCAGGAACTCTGTCACTTCCTGGAGCTGCATCCTGAGGCTAGCTGAGACTCGTGCTTAAAGGGGCCCCTCTCTGCAGCCATCTCACACTCCTCCACTGCCTACCTCCTTGAGGGACAGCAAACTCACACCACATGCTCTGGTAGCCCTTGAGGAAGTCACAGCACTTCCAACATGGAGCCGCAGCTGCTGCAAAGCAGTGCTAGTCTCTTTGATCCCCCATTGTGCCTCCTGGCACAGTTCATGCAGACTGCTCACACGGGGCTGAAGGAGGAAGATGACCAGGCCGGAATGGGGAACCTCCTCACCTTGGCCCGGTGCTCCTGATTCACCAAATTCTCTTCCATCCTCCCCTGTACACTGTGGAATGCCGCTTCCAGCAGAAGGAGACGAGTTCCCTCTGGAGGGACTCCATCTTCGTGGAGCAGGGGGATGATCAAAAGTGGCTTCAGAACTTCCGCATGTGGAAGGCCACCCTCCTGGAGCTCTGCGTGTGGCTTGCCCCTGCCCTCCAGCAATGGGACACCCACATGAGACCCACCATCCCCCTGCAGAAAAGCATCACCATTGCACTATGGAAGCTCGCCACACTGGACAGCTACCTCTCTGTCAGAAACCAGTTCAGCATGGGAGATCAACTGTCCGGGACGTACTCATGCAAGTTTGACTCCTTACTATTTTACTAGAAGGGGGAGGCACTGGAATGGGTTCCCTAGGGAGGAGGGTAGAATCTCTGACCCTAGAGGTTTTCCTTCCCGGCTTCACAAAGCCCTGGCTGGGATGGTTTAGTTGGGGTTGGTCCTGCTTGGGGAAGTGGGTTGGACTCAAGGACCTCCCAAGGGCTCTTGCAACCCTATGATTCTGTCTCTTTGCTTCTATAGGCGATGAAGGACATCAATGCCATCCTGCTGCAGAGAGTTATCACTCTGGGCCATGTCAACCCCATCATCACTGGCTTTGCCTCCATGGGCTTCCCCAATGGCAGGGGGCCATTGATGGCACCTGCATCCTCATCCTGGCTCCTGAATGCATCAATAGAAAGGGGTACTTCTCAATGGTGCTGCAGGCCCTCATGGACCACAGGGGCTAGTTCACGGATATTTACGTTGGGTGGTCTGGGAGGGCACATGACACCCCCTTTTCAGGAACTCCTGCCTCTTTCAGAGGATGCACGCTGGCATTTTTTTCATCCCCTCCATTTCCCTGACCATAGCATCAGGGAAGGGGAGGTGGACATGCCCATGTGCATCATAGTCAATGCAGCCTACCCCTCCACACATGGAGGGTTCAAAAAAGAGCTAGATGAATTCATGGAGGTTAGGTCCATCAATGGCTATTAGCCATTAGGGTAGGAATGGTGTCCCTAGCCTGTTCATCTGGAAATGGGTGAGAGGGGACGGATCATGGGGTGATTACCTGTTGTGTTCCCCCCCTCTGGGCATCTGGCATTGACTACTGGCAGCAGACCAGATACTGGGCTAGATGGACCTTTGGTCTGACTCAGTCTGGCAGTTCTTATGTTCTTGTTATTTCAAAATAAGGGGAGTTATTTTGAAACAACTTCCCGGTGTAGACGTGCCCTTAGAGATTTATCTTGTTGCTTCTCTCATGTTAATAGCTGAGTGCTTTCCATGTAAAATCAATAGCAATAGTGAAGTCCCTACTGTACGTCATAGTCTCTGTGGCACTTCCCCCTTTGTGGAGTCAAAGCCGTGCTTGAGGGAGAGTCTATTTAATTTTTTTTTTTAGATTTTATTTATTTCCTCTCTCTATTCTGGTTGGTAGGTACGTAAGGGGAGGACGAACTATCAGGTTGGTGAGTGTGCTTCTTGGGTTGAGCTAGCTGGATGCAGGGACTAGCCGGGGGACTCCGCAGATGAGCAGTGGTGTTCTTGCTGCACAGCCTTTTAGGGAACGCCAGCAGGTTCACTCCCTCTCCGCACAAGGGAAGCATCCTGCTTTGCTGAGCAATAATGGCACCCAGAGCTCTGCCCTTCCCCTCGGCCCTACTCCAGGCTGGGACTTAAAAGCGTTTGCTATTTAATAATGGAGTCCCTGTACAGGTACGTCTACACTGCGCTACAATCCCAGGCCAGTGAATCTCAGCACCCAGGTCAATTGACCTAGGCTTGTGGGACTAGAAATGGCAGTGTAGATATGTGGGACTGGATGGGAGTGTGAGCTCTGAGACTCAGCAAGAGTGGTGTGTTTCAGAGCCCACATCTAAGCCTAAACATTCTACCTGGCAATTTTTAAGCCCCACAAGCCTGAATCAGCTGAGCTGGGCCAGCCACAACTGTGTCTTGGGTCTTTTATTGCAATGTAGAGGTACTCTACAGCTCCATCTAGCCCAATATCTGCCCCCGTCACAGTGTTTCTGGAGCCACCCCAGAGCCAAGTAATCTAATAAAAATACGAACTCCAACAAGCTATGCAGATTCCTCTGCAGTGCAGTCAGCGAGGACAATCTTTTCTTTCTTTTAATAAAGCCTTTATTGGAGAAATTTAACAGAATTATGCCCTAATTATAGTAGTTTTATTTGCTACTAGCATGAAACACGCCAGATGAAGCTGTCTGAGTTCATGGTTTGTATGGCATATTAAATGCTTCCAACTGCTGTCTTTTGTGGTTGTTAACAAGTCGGGACCAGACATGCATGCATTTTCTGAGCGCCTTTTGAAGATGGCATGGATTACACTTATTTCTACTCATTTCCCTTCTGTAATTTTTTTAAGGCTGATCAACTTCTTTGCTGAGAAATAATATCCAGTTGTGTTTTTAGAACTGTACTCTATTAACTACGTAAAAAGAAACATGTAACCCTCAAGTCATGTGCATTATTCCCTTAGGGTTTGACCCAAAGCCCCTGAAGTCAATGGAATGACTTCAGTTCTATGAGGTTTGGATCAGAGCCCCAATATACCACAAGTTCTTACTGTCTTCCTCATCCTTGTCCTCCTCCTCCTTGAGAACCATTTGTGTTATTGATTCTTCAGTGGTGTTCAACATGGGCACATGGCTAACCCCCAGGGTTCAGATTGTAGCAACTGGCTCTTAGATTATGAACTGCAGATTTTGGCCAACCTTCTCAAAAGTGATTCCCGGTGTCGTGGTTCTTGAGCACTCAAACTGAGAAATTTTAAAAAGACTTGGTGTTAATAAATTGCTGAACATCCACTCACACCCCTTGAAATTTAAGCCCTTTGAAGGTATTTCAAGTTGAACATGCAAAAATTGTGTTACCAAAACCACTGACTAATCGTGAATATATTCTTGCAAAAGCACTATGCACCATCTTGCTACAGTGGCATAATAAAGGCATTGCTTCTCTTCTCACTTACGCCGACATGAATTAGGAGGAGTAACTTGAATGAAGCCAAATAACTAAGTATGTGGGGGATTATGAAATATTGGCAAGTCCTACAGAAAACAGTCAAGGTAAGCATTTATGGCACATAAGATTAGGGAGGAAAATTCTCATCTCAAAAAGAGCCATTTGAATTGCATGCGTAAGTCAGAGTATTCCGCTGATTGATTTTAGATCCCATACTATGGTTGGGCAAGTCACAGCGACTAATTTAATTAGCTCTTTATCCCTTAATCAAATTATGGGCAACAGCAACAAGCCTGAAACTCATTTTCAACAAACATTTGTACCAACTGTACAGCTATTCCAGGGAAAACCAGGAAATAAAGTAGTGAAATTAATTTAGGTTTTGACAAGCTTTTATTCATATAATTTCTCACAACTCTTCCCTCCCAGTCCTTTTCCATACCAGACAACCTATACAGACTAGAGCTAGAATAGGCACAGCTGGAAAAGGCATAGCTAGCTTATTTTGTCACTCCCTTCTGCCCAGTGGTAGCTTGTTCTCTGTGGTATATTCATAAATGCTTTATCTTAATACATCAGCAAAAAAGGGATGGTCTTTTCTGTTGTGTCCACACATGCACTTGCTCAACAAAATGTTTGTCATTCATGGGTGTTTAACACCATTCCCCCATCCATAAATGGTCCAGCATGATTTTACTTAGCCAGATGTCCATTTATCATAGGTGAGGCCAACTTTCCTATGGTCCCATAAAGTTTGTTTTACAACCACCATGCCTGGCTCTCAGTGTTCTGTGCTGTTGTTTATCTCTAATTTACCCCTCAATATCTTCTAAGACCCCAGTAAGCAGTGGAAGTGTTGGTAATTCTGCTAGACAATATTGACCTCCAGTGTCTGGAAAATTCTCTGGCTCAGCACCAATCAGGTCCTGAGGGTGCTGGCTTAGAGAGGTTCAGCCTGTAGGAGCACTCACCTGCTGACAAAGCAAAACTCGTAAATATTTTGTCGGCAAAAGTGCTAACATAGCCATGTCACTGAAAGCTGAGTAGTGTAGACACACATTTAGGCTATGTCTAGACTGCAGGCTTCTTTCGAAAGAGGCTCTTTCGAAAGCATCTTTCGAAAGAGCCTCTTTAGAAAGATCGCGTCTAGACTGCAGGCGGATCTTTCGAAAGAGAAATCCGCTTTTTCGAAAGAGAGCACCCAGCGAGTCTGGATGCTCTCTTTCGAAGACGGCCTCTTTACATTGTAGAACGCCTTCTTTCGAAAGAGGAACTTTCGAAAGAAGGCGTTCTTCCTCGTGAAACGAGGTTTACCGCCATCGAAAGAAAAGCCGCGTTCTTTCAAAATAATTTCGAAAGAACGCGGCTTGAGTCTGGACGCAGGGGAAGTTTTTTCGGGAAAAGGCTACTTTTCCCGAAAAAAACCCTGAGTCTGGACACGGCCTTGGTGACAGCATTTAACTCCGTCTCCAGCTCCAATCCTCATGTTTGCTTTAAACTTCCTGTATGGCTTAGACAAGGCATTTAATTTGTCTCTGATTAGTTCCTTTAGATAGATGATGGGGTAATGACAGTTCCTTTCCTCTCAGAAGTATTGTGTGGTTATATCCATTATTGTTTGCTCGAGGCCTAGATGCTGAGCTGATGGAGGACATATGATTACTCAGATAGTTGCTAATAAATGACTCCGCCAATGGAGATTCTACTGCTTCCTTTGGGAGCTTGCTTCACAAAGTGTCTAACAGACACTTAAGAAGTGTGTGCTGATATCCAACCACAATTTCCCTTTGCTTAGTTTCATCTCGTTGCTCCTAGTGATGGTTCCTTGGACCACCATAAACAATTCTTCTCCCTCCTGGCTGTTCGCCTCTTTCAAATGCTTGTAGAGCTGCGAACAGTTTGGCACAGCTCATCTGGGGGCAGTGGGAGGGGGGAAGAGAGTATCTCCTTCTCCCCCTCCCCCCGAGCATTTCAGAAGACATAGTGCTGCCTGCAGAGATGCTCATGTGGTTCATCAGTATTGGAGCTCCGAGCACCTGAGGAGAAAATCCACCTGGTGAGTGAGTTCGCTTTCATTTAAAAAAAAAAATCTTCAAATTGTGTTTGCTTCACAATCTGAATTCCAGCACTTAATTAAAGCCAACCGAGGATTCAAACGTGAAGAGAAAAATTAGAGCAACAACTTTTTTAATGATGCTGTCGGAGGTCTCGCTTTCTCTCTCTCTCAAAATCAAACATCCCCTCCCCTAAACACACATTTAAAACATGGTGACGGAGATGTTACTGGTTGGATTCTGTTTTGCCCTTCTGCGGGGGAGAAATACAGATGATACGGGGCTTCCAACAAATGTCATGGCCTGAATAATAGTAGCATTCCAGAATAAGGGAATGGTTTTCTCTGAATTTGTCCTATTGTGGGCAAGCGGAGCAGGAAATAGAGGGAGCTGTCATTCCTCCCTCTCACCTCCCCCACCTGCACCAGCCAAACGAATTGTCTGGTTAAGCAAGGGGCATTTTGCTGCATCTCTTTCAGGGGTGGAGCAGGTTGTGTGCTTTGCAGATGTTGGAAGAGACAGCAACCTTCTTGTGGGCCCCTGAGGAGATCTACCACCTCATTATACCTGACAAAAACCTGAGCCAAAAACAAAAGACAGGACTATGCAGCACTTTAAAGACTACCAAGATGGTTTATGAGCTGATGAGATTTCGTGGGCGAGACCCACTTCCAAGGCACGTTCTAATCCCAAAGTGTAACTAGATTCTTTCCTGGTTTACCAGTTCCTGCATCACGGCCTAGTACATGGAGTATCTCCAGTGCTCTGCCTGTTCCTGCTCTGCTTTCTAGTCAAGTGGGTGTGGCAGGGGGGCCACTCATCCATTAGGGAAGTTCCTGCATGGGAAGATGATGTGTAATTCTGCTCTGAACTCCAAGCAGGAGATCCTTTCACTGATGTTACTGGAGTGCTACCACGTCGGTTCAGGGGTCTGCCTATGTGCAGCTCAGGAATGGGGCCTTAAGGAGGTGAGTCTCATACCACACATAGAAGATAAGATTAGAGCTCATCATGAGTCTCTGCAAAATTTGGATTAAGATTTCAAGCAACCCTGCTCCCCGTCCTGATCCTACCTCATCATAGATGGAGGAATTGGAGGACAGGATTTGCTGGTTTGCAACCATCTCTAGCCATGACTTTACTTCAGGGGGTGTTTTTGAAATGTCAAAATGATGAAACCAGGAGGATGAGGGAGATGGGTGGGTTGAAGAGCTGGAGATGACAGGATTTCTCAACTCAGCCCTGCAAGCTCTGTTAGGAGAGAACCTCCTGGGTTTTGTTCAGAACACACATCGTTCTTCTCAAGTGGTCTGCAATAGCTAACGGATGGTTCCGAGGTGCAAACAAAATGACAGGGAGTAAGTGGGGAGGGGGGTGGCACATGGGCAGGGTTTCAGAGCTGGATATAATTCTGTAGTGGCCTTTCATTTCTAAGAACCTACCCCTGTGTGCAAAAGACCAGATGACTCATGTCTCAGACACTTTAGGACACTGGACTGAGGTTATTTCTTGGCTTCACTTCCCTCATTTGTCCAAAATGGTTGGGATGGTGTATCTACATCACTTAGTCTCTGAGGACAGAGTATCCCAGTTGCTTCCCACCATCACTTGTTCTCATGGCAGCTAGAAGAGTGATACAGCCCCCCATCTCACCCCCCACATTGAGCTTAAATGACATATTTCATAATTGTCTGAATGGGACACAATGCAGTTCATTTGAAAGCACAAGATCCAGTCACAGTTTGTTCCCTACCATGCCCTCATGCTTCAAGTGATGTAAAGAAGACTCCTCTCCAGACAAATCATGTTCTATATCCTTGATTTATTTACTTGATGTAAATACAACTTCCTTGGTCCCACCATTTGTTTGTGTTGTCTGTTTCTATAGCAAGTTCTTTTGTGATTGTCTCTTGCTGTGTACAATGCCTAGCACAATGGGGCCTTTATTTGGGTTGTGGTTTCTTAATACTGTACTAGGACTAATAGCCACAGACTGAACTTCTCTAATCCAGCACCGTCTGGTCCAGCAACATCCATGGTCCGGCATGATTCTAGACAGCCAGATGTCCACTTATTGTGGGTGTGGCCAAGTTTCCTGCAGTCCCATAAAGTTTGTTTACAGCCACAAGTCCTGGCTCTTAAGTGTTCTATAATGGGGCTTATAGGGTATGTCTACACTACCCCCCTAGTTCGAACTAGGGTGGGTAATGTAGTCATACGGAGTTGCAAATGAAGCCCGGGATTTGAATTTCCCGGGCTTCATTTGCATAAAGCCGGCCGGCGCCATTTTTAAATGCCGGCTACTTCGGACCCCGTGCCGCACGCCTACCCGCGGCACGGACTAGCTAGTTCGGATTAGGCTTTCTAATCCGAACTAGCTAGTCTGGGACGCAAATGAAGCCATGTGGAACGAGGTGTACAGGTAGTTTGGAAGAGGAAGCCTAATCCGAACTACCTAGTCCGTGCCGCGTGTAGCTGCGGGCACGGAGTCCGAACTACCCGGCATTTAAAAATGGCGGTGCCTGGCAACATGCAAATGAAGCCCGGGAAATTCAAATCCCGGGCTTCATTTGCAACTCCGGTTGACTACATTAACCATCCTAGTTCGAACTAGGGTGGTAGTGTAGACATACCCAAGAATAGGACAGAAAGGAAAAATGCAAGAAAATGTAGCTTGAATGCCTCGTCTCTTTTAAGACATTTAAAACTAAACTTGTGAAAGCACTAAAAAGAATATATTGCAATAAAACCATGCATTGTGAGACAGGAGGAATAGGTGAGCTTAAAGGATTTTTTTTGTGAGTGCTGACATCTGTTATATGATTGCATGGTTCTGCAGACAGAGGGACTGTCACATCTCCCTGTCACTTCAGTGCTAAAACACTTCCTAATTCCCATGTCATTTTCATACCTGAAAGGTGCAGAGACTCAAATTGTAACAGTCAGAAAATACCTCCTTATGCTATTGTACTGTCTTTGAAGGAAGCAATATTAGAGGAGAATCATGAGTGATTACGGACCAAGTTCTGCTCTGAGCAATGCATGTGCACTCAATGGCGCTGCCCACGTAGCTCTGATGCCACAAATTTAATATCATCCAATGACTATGGGCTCTTTTCTTGTCACTTTCTGTTCTCATTAGAATCTCCAAAAGAATGTGAAGGGTGTATCCTTGAGAATTCTCTCTCGCTCTCTCACTCTCATTTGAATTCATCTTTTCAGCAGGATAGGTAACTATCTAGCCTTTATCTCAATTATTTCACAACTTGGGATTTTAACATGAGCAATTTGACAAGAATAGCAAATAGTACATATAAAACAGATTGAATAAACTAAAAATGACCAAACTCCTTTTCTGCAATTTGAAAATATCTTTTTAATGCCAACGTTGGATAAATTTCATAAGATTTAGACTGAGGTACAGAGGAAACATGTAAGGTAGAGGCAAGCTGAGGGTTGTGGGTGGGATTTCCAAAAATACTCGGTTATAGTCTCAATGGCGAAGCTCCTCCAGATTTCAATGGTGGCGTATTAGAGTCAGATCAACACTCCATACTTTTGAAAAGGCCTGGAATTCTTACAAAACCAGGCATTCTTGCACAATTTCCAGCTTTTCTTGCCTCCCAGCAAGCCAGTTAATCCTGGTAAATAACATTTCTCTCATCAACATGGTTGCTTCCAGTTTTGTTTAGAAACTGGAACTGCAGCTATTCATGATAACAGCAGATTAGCCCAAGACATGCACTAAGAAATGGGTCTCCATTGATTTCAGTGCATTTATTCCTGCTTCACACCATTATAATTGAGAGCAGGAACACTAACTTTTTCTATATTCCATGTAAATTTGCTTAGGGTATGATAGTGAGAATGAACATTTGCCTTCTTGCAGTACACAGGGGGCTATATAGAAACATTAATCGCTGAAGAAAACAGTACAAAATTGATCAGGCATAAAAAATTATGTACATATGGGTTTGAATCTAATCTTTCCAGAGCATTTACAGCTTAAGCTAAAAAAGCAACCTCACGAACTAGCAGCTGTAAAAGATTTTTCTTCTTATGTAGTTTAGCCACATAAAAAGAGAAAATCCTACTACAGATTACACAAGGACTAGTGAAAAGTGCCAAACTGAGAGCCCTGAAAACTGATGTCCTTATTTAACCACAGAGCAAGTAGATCATTGGTAAGAGCAGTAATAATTTTCTCTATGTCATCCCACATATTTTACTTTTATTCTGACCATAACAATGAAAGGATTGTTCAATCTTCATGACTTTATATCAGTGTTTCTTAAACTCTTTGGCTACGTCTACATTGGCCCCCTATTACGGAATAGGGATGCAAATGTAGCACTTGGGAAGAGGCAAATGCGTGGGGGATTTAAATATCCCCCGCGGCATTTGCAGTTTCATGGCCACCGCTTTTTTCCGGCTTGGAGATAAGCCGGAGAAATGCGTCCAGACTGGCGCGATCCTCCGGAATAAAGCCCTACTTGCAGTAGGAATAAGAGATCCTCCGGAATAGGGCTTTATTCCGGAGGATCGCGCCAGTCTGGACGCTTTTCTCCAGCTTATCTCCAAGCCGGAAAAAAGCGGCGGCCATGAAAATGCAAATGCCGCGGGGGATATTTAAATCCCCCGCGCATTTGCCTCTTCCCAAGTGCTACATTTGCATCCCTATTCCGTAATAGGGGGCCAATGTAGACATAGCCTTTAAGTCTGAGGAATGCCAAACAAATTTTTTTTATGAGGAACACCAAGGATTTTTGGTTGAGCAAAAAAAAAAGGTGGTGGGGGGGAAGTTATTGAGCAGAAACAACAACAAAAAAAGGGTCGCCTGCCCCTTTAAGGGTGACCATTTTGAATTCTGTTGTTCTCCACGGCACACCTCCTACTGCCTTGCGGCACACCAGTGTGCCATGGACCACAGTTTAAGAAACACTGCTTTATATCCTCATTTAGTCTTTGGCATTTCTGGTAAGACAGCCAGCAAGACTGCCACTAGAAACTGATCTGAAAAGTCTTATTTATTCCATAGAGGAAAATTAACATCTCTTGATATGATTTTTAGATGGTCTTCAGAAAAAACAGGGACAAATTGGGGTTAATCCAGAGGACAGTAATAACAATGGTAAACAGTTTACAAACCCTGTGCTAGGAGAAAGCATTAAGACATCTGTCCCTGTTAGGGTACATCTAGACTACAGGCTTTTGTCGACAAAGAGCATCTACACTACATTCAGTTCTGTCGACAAAGCAAGCTGCTTTGTCGACATGGTAGTGTAGACGCAAAGGACAGTTTACATGCAATAACACCTTCTGTCGACAGAAACTCTGTCGACAGAAGGTGTTATGCCTCGTAAAATGAGGTTTACCAGCGTCGACAAAATTGCTGAGTTCTGTCGACGTTATGTCGACAGAACTCAGCGGTAGTGTAGACGCACGTATAGTTTTGTCAACAAAAGTCCACTTTTGTCGACAAAACTCTGTAGTCTAGACACACCCTTAGTCTTTAGAGAAGATTACTGAGAAGAGACCAGATAACCATCTTCAAAGGTGGTAAGGGCTGTTATAAAGGGGATGGTGATCAGTTGTTCTCAGTGTCCACTGAAGGTAGGGCAAGAAGCAATGACCTTAGCAGTGAAGGAGATTCAGGTCACATATTAGGAAGGCTTTCTGACTAGGAGGGTAGCTAAGCTCTGGAAATGACTGCCAAGGGGGATTGTAGAATCCTCATAGAATCCTAGGGCTGGAAGAGACCTCAGGAGGTCATCAAGTTCAGCCCCCTGCCCAAAGCAGGACCAATCCCAACTAAATCAACCCAGCCAGGGCTTTGTCAAGCCAAGACTTAAAAATCTCTATGGATAGAAATTCCATCACCTCTGTAGGTAACCCGTTCCATTACTTCACCACCCTCCTAGTGAAATAGTTTTTCCTAATATCCAACCTCGACCTCCCCCATTGTAACTTGAAGCCATTGCTCCTTTTTCTGCCATTCCTCATTGGAGTCTTTTAAGAACAAATATCTGTTGGGATGGTCTGGGTTTACTTGGTCTCGCCTCCAGGAAGCAGGACTTGATGACTTCTCTAGGTCCCTTTCAGTCCCACATTTTTTTGATTATAAGATTCAGTGGCTGTTTTATGGAGGACTTTGCAATAAGATTCACTTAGAAAGAGCTCTTTAAAAAGTACATAGCTTTTTCTGCTACTCCTTATCTAGTTGGTGATTGGTATCGGTTTGAGATGTGAAAAGGTAGGATTGCCAGTGCTGAAAAGTAAGAAAGTGCCTGTATCACTGATCTGTAAGTATTTGAATTATTATGTGGATTACCTCTGCAAAGTTGTGTACACTGTGCAGACAGTAGTTCGGTGTATTAATTCCTGAGGCAAATGAATAAAATCACAGATACAAGTAAGCATGCATGCTGCTGTAGTAGGCAAAGGATGAACTGGTTCAGTAAAAATCAGATCTGTACCTCTGAACAATGGCAAGGCAGGCTCTTAGCAGCCTAATAACCCTAAACTCACAGCACTGGTAAAAGGAAACATAAAGCTCCTGACTGGAAACTCAAGACAATGAGCCCGATTCTCATCTCACTTATACTGGTGTTATACAGGAGTAACTTTGCTGAAGGCAAGATGTTATAGATCTCACAGAAAAATTGAACTCTCAAGATTTCCACCTTCTGGGCTGACAACTTGTGAGAACAGCACCTAAGGCTCCCGAACAAGAAATGAAGTCTTGACGAGGGCTTGAACTGTAACCTTTGCCAAATCGAGATCAGGATGCAGACTCTATCATATTTAATATCGATAAATTGTGATTCAGGATTCCCTTAAGAAGCCCATGAAGTTTCTCCTGACAATTTAAACCAAAGCTGGTTTCCAAACTGAGATTTTGCATGGTTTAGCCGTACAGAAAATTGTCTTCTCCCAAGAGAGATATTTCAAACAATCTCAGACAGTTTTTCTGTATTGTGTCCAGTTCTGGGCACCACATTTTAAGAAAGATATGGAGAAATAGGAGAGGATCCAGAAAAGAGACACAAAAATGGTTAAAGGTCTAGAAAACATGACCTATTCGAGAAGCCTGAAACAACTGGGCTTGTTTAGTTTGGAAGGAGAAAACAGAGAGGTGACATGATAGCAGTTTTCAGGTATCTAACAGGGTGTCACAAGGAAGAGGGAGAAAATTGTTCTCTTTGGACTCTGAGGATAGGACAAGAAGCAATGGGCTTAAATTGCAGCAAGGGATGTTTAGGTTGGATATTAGAAAAAATTCCGTCAGGGTGAATAAATGGTGGAATAAATTTCTTAGGGACGTTGTGGAATCTCCATCATTGGAGATATTTAAGAACACCTTTGAGATAGACATCTATCAGGCATGATATAAATAGTGCTTAGTCCTGCCGTGAGGGCAGGGGACTGATGACCTCTCAAGATCCCTTCCAGTTCTAGTATTCTATGATTCTATTATCTGAATTGTGGCTAAGTACTGAAAGGCCTAATCCTAATTCAGCTGAAGTCAGTGGTAAAGCACAAATGCATTGGATGGCATTACAGGAGGAAATACTGCACGGAAAGGATAAGGGGGTTTCAGATGCCTTCTGCTTTGTTTGTTTTTAAGAGCACCATTCTATGACCACTGATGAGTTGACAGGAACACAATTCCTTGTCCAAGTGACATCAATAGGACATTACCTAGGAAGAGAACTGTGTTGTAACACAGTGCAGGAAGATATAGCAGTTGCCTTTATTTGACAACATGACTGTTCTCTAAACACTCATCCACCAACGGGGCCATCCTTAGGATTTATGGGGCCCTATACAGTACTATTAAACTGGTGTCCCTTTGCCTGATGGCAACAGAGAGGGACGACAAGATGTGATTTAGAGATGTGATTTTATAATCTTCCGCAATGCATTAATAAAATATTTTTAAAACAAATTTTAAACTAAGGTCCTGTAGACTAAGACAGTAAATTCAGAAACGGATAGTTCGGTATGTACCTGGTTTTGAAAAATGCCTGTTACATGGCTTTATTACAACTTGAATCACTCTTTCACACGTTCAGTGTTCTGAAAATAGGTCTTATTCATTTTTATGTTAACTAGATCCTCTCCAGAGGAAGTGAAACCACAGACCAGAGATAGGTAGAGGAGGGAGAGTGGATAGTGAGACCCAGTGGTTTCCCAAATTTTTGGGTGCCTTACGCAGCTACATATTCTATGTATGGGTAAGGACGTCCCTGTCCACCAGCCTGATAAAAAATTGTAGGTACTGACCTTCAGATTCAACTTCAGCCGGGGCAGTTCCACCGATGTCAGCAGAATTGTATCTATTTACTTTCATGGTGAAGTCGGCCCCAAGACTTCTTTAAAGGAACAAATGGCTAATTGTCCTACAAACCAGAGCCCAACTTTTATTCATATGTGATTGATCACATATAGTTTGACCCATGATTTTTAACATCGACATCAAGAAAAAATATAAAACCAGATTTATGAGCAGTGAATGCATAAATTGAGTAAATACAGTACTGTGAAGATGTACAAATATGCCCAAATTCCAATGAAATCTTCAGGCTTCATGGGTTTAAATGATGGTCTAAATTTTGTCATTCCCTGATGCTATTGCTAGGCACTGTAAAAACTAGAAAGGCAATCCCTGCACACCATGGCTTTTGAATTTCTTTTAAAAATGTAGCTTGACCTAGAAACTCCAAATGTGTGTTAATCTCTTTTTTTGTCTTGTGAAATGCCTTTCACTAGTTTGTGGAAAAGGGGTGGAAGAAGTATTTAGTCACTATTGGCACATCTATGCTGCAGGGCAAAAGTCCAATTAAGATACATAACTTAAGATACATCAATTTTATAGCTGAAGTTGAAATAGTGACTTCATAACTTAAGATAAATCAATTTTTTAGCTGAAGTTGAAATAGCTTAATTTGGCTTTTGGTGCTGTCTTCACCACAGGAAATAAAAGGAAGAACACTCTGACCCAAACCTTTTTTTTTTTTTGGTAAATCAAAAATTGATAAAAATTATATTAGGTCAATTAAAATGTTTTGTATGTCCTGAACAAAATATTTCATTCCATTTTTAAGCTTTTAAAAACATTGTTAATAACAAGTAAGTAAATTTCAGAACTGAAATGTCATTTTCAATAGAAAAATTAACACATTGTATTTTCATTTTTTTTAAAATTGATTTTAGTTTTTTCTCTCTCTCTGTTAAAACAATTCAGTGAAATTGATTCAGATTTGTAGGTTTCATAAAAAAAAATTGGATAAGAATTTTTGGATAAAAATTTTGCCCTGCTCTTGTGAATAGGACTATTCCAGGGGGTAAGGATCAATATTCTTGTGTGGATTTTTTCCATGCAAGAGCAGAATAAATTTTTAGGTGCACCGAGACATGTGTGAATGTCCACCAATAATAGAAGGAAAAAAAACCTCACTGTGGGCACTCTGCTAATCAGCTGGATGGCATTTGAATCTCTGCTGAGTGGCAGCACAAGCGCATGGCATACAAGGAATACTGGTAAGGATTATACATGTGAAGTGTCTATCCTCACTCTTGTGTTTCCTTAACAGGTGAGAGGTTTTGTGTTTGAGGATTTCTTTTTTGTCTTTTTTTTTAATCAGCTCAGCCTAACTTTTTCTCTACATACCTCTTTCTCTACAGTCCCTCTCTGATAATTTTGCTAAGTCAGACCCTTCACTACAAATAGCATCGTTGCAAGAAAACAGGATTCTTTTTTTCTTTTCTTTTTTTTAAACTGGAGCATATTTAATGATCCAGAGGAAAGCCCTGTCCAGTAACGTTTGTCCCAGCCTCAAATAACAACAGCAAGGCAGCATCAGCCTTCTCTTATTCAGCCATGAGCAGAGGAACTGCGCCAGTCTACAAGTGACATGCATATCCCATGCATCAAAGTAGCAGTTCAATCTGTACTGCAATAACATTCTTTCACGTCTCAGCATGGGTGCTGGCCCTGAGCTGCAGTTCCAGTAATTGACATAGTTGCCCAATGCTAGAAAACAAACTCGGGAACTATTCTCATTAGACGTCTCCCTGGTTTGCTACTTGGTTATTGTAAAACCCAAACACTGAGCTTCCTACCAGCGTGGTTCTGTTTTTAATTAGTTCTGATGGCACTGGGCTATGCGCCAAGGAAAAAAAATGAACTTCCTGTGATTTGAGGCTTGTTGCTCAGTATGTTGCTTCCTCTACATAGAGATTGTTTTCACAACAGTTTCTGAAAGGGAGTACTGACATAAATAATATAAGTTTTTACTGCTTTTGATTTTTTTTCTCCTTTTCACGCTTATAAAAGGCAGCTCAAAGTCAGGAATCCTAAAGTTACAATGCCATTATTTCGCCTTTGTGTGATCTGCTGATTAAAGACATCCTAACAGAATCATTTTTAATAGAATAAACACAGGATCCTGTTAAAAATGTAATGCCATGGACTTTTTAGTGTTTTAAGTAAATTAATGTGGATTTTTTTAATAGCATAAGTTGCCTCAACATGTTTATGGGTTGTAGCGAAAAAAGACATGAACACATTCCAGCCACGGAGAGTTCAAAGCATCGTGAGTGATTCAGAGATAAGGAATTCGATGTCACATTGCAATCCTTTTCTTTTTCTTGCTATTTTTTTAAGCAGGCACATCAGATGGAAAGGTAACAAACATTGCACATGCATTGCTGTGGTACTTGATCCAAAGTCTGCAAAGTGCAGAAATGATTAGATCCCCCCCCCCATGCAAATATCATGGTGATGTGCTTGTTCAATGTTGTTTCTACACATTCACAGAGTCCTCGACCTTCTCAAAGCAAGGAAGAACGTGTATCATTACCAGAAGATGGATCTCTGCTCTGTCAAAAACAGAGAGAGACCGGGGGGGAGGGAGGAAAGAAGGTGAAATAATATCTTTTATTGGACCAACTTCTGTGACTCCTTTGCCTGTCTGCTGAGAATACCAAGAAGGGTGGCGATTAGGACAAGAGGGATTAATGTTGAGGGTTGTTTTTTAAAGCTTGGAAACTATTCATATGTCTACACAGTGAAGAAAAAGCCCCATGACTAGCCTATACCAGACAACGTGGGTTCATAGGGCTTGGGCTGCAGAGCTTTTTCGTTGATATGTAGACTTCTGGGCTTGAGCTCTAGCCCTGGCTTTAAGGCCCTATGAGGTGGAAAGGTCCTAGAGTCTGGACTCCATCATCCCTGCAGACCAAGCCCCATAAGACTGAGTCTCCTGGCATGGGCCAGCTGCAGGTTTTCCTTTGCTAGGTAGACATACCCTTTAAGACTGGGAGGTACAATTCATTTAACATGGGCCACCAAACAGCTTTTAAATGCTGATAAATTGCGATAGGAGATAATGTGTTAATACTGGATCAATCTTGAAGGGAACAGTGCTGCCATGAACACTTTTTTATTTTTTATGAACTCTAAAACTGAGATTCTGACTAGTTGAGGCCTTTAAAGACCTAGCAATCCCACTGGTAATAGTAGAAGTGCTAACTCTGTTTTCCTGGCCAGTTTCTAGTCTGGGAAGTTATGTTCTGACTCTACAGTCCCATGAGTTTTGATTAGAAACAATATTGTCCTTCACTTTCTGTCTTTAGGCCTCATCTGTGAGGTGCTGACCATCTTCATTTCCCAGTGATTGTAAAGTCAATGGGAGTGGGATGTGTTCAGTGTGTTGCTGGGTTGGGCCCTCAAGCTTCTATGTAGTATTGCTTTGGGCTGTTGAATAGCGGCAAAACAAGTTGTATCAACAGGTGTGTTGTAAGCAAAACTCGTGAAGTCATTCTGCCGCTCTATTCTGCACTAGTTAGGCCTCAGCTGGAGTACTGTGTCCAGTTCTGGGCGCCACATTTCAAGAAAGATGTGGAGAAATTGGAAAGGGTACAGAGAAGAGCGACAAGAATGATTAAAGGTTTAGAGAACATGACCTATGAAGCCAGGCTTCATGAACTGGGCTTGTTTAGTTTGGAAAAAAGAAGATTAAGGGGGGACATGATAGCGGTTTTCAAATATCTAAAAGGGTGTCACAAGGAGGAAGGCGAAAATTTGTTCCTCTTGGTTTCTGAGGACAGGACAAGGAGTAATGGGCTTAAAGTGCAGCAGGGGAAGTTTAGATTGGACATTAGGAAAAAATTCCTAACTGTCAGGGTGGTCAAATATTGGAATAAATTGCCAAGGGAGGTGGTGGAATCTCCCTGTCTGGAGATATTTAAGAACAGGTTAGATAGACATCTGTCAGGGATGGTGTAGACGGAGCTTGATCCTGCCTTGAGGGCGGGGGGCTGGACTCGATGACCTCTCGAGGTCCCTTCCAGTCCTATTATTCTATGATTCTATGATTCTATGAAGTGTGGCTCCATTTTAGATGATCATTTTCTTTCTCTTATTTCTTTTTCCTCCCCGGAGAATAGCAAGTTTAACTATTTACACATTCAAAGCCTGTATCCTTATTCCATTTTCCCCTCAACGATCCAGTCCGTCTCTCCCTTCTCTAAAATGTCTCCTCAACGTGACCTTCATTCAAAAGACCTGTGGACCCACATTTTCAGAACGCTGCATAAAGATTTTGGTGTCCTGTCATAAGTTTTTAGATGGTGATTTGAGGCACTCATCTCCTATGGGCGTCTGGCTCTCATTGGTTCATTTGAAACTCCCAGCCTTAAAAAGCACATAAATACATACTGACAAATGCTTGTAACTTTACTTGTATCATATAAGACTTTACTCCACAAGCAGATTTCCAGATTTCCAACAGGACTGTTTACTCAGCAAGCTGCTTCCTGATTTGAACAGGAGTATACAACTCTGACCCTTAGAAACACGTCTATTCATATCTAGTATAGATATTTGAAGACACGAGGGGTAACATTCTTCAGGGCTGTAGCTCCACTAAAGACAGTAGAATTACACCAGGGCTTAATTTGGCCCTCTATTTTTATATACTGCATGTGTATCAATCCCTGAAAATACTCAATTATAGTTGATGCTAATCTTTTAAGTTAATGACTAGTTAGGCCCCTTACAAAGACAGCCTTTGCCTAGGCCACTTTTAAGAGACTGTTACCCATCCAGTGTGGAAAGATTTATGCACTTACCATCCATTAGCATTAATAAGAGTGGTCCATATAAATCACTCGGCACCAATAAGGGAAGATAAAGCCTCTCTACATATTAGAGAATAAACAGCTTTCAAAAATCAATTTTGGACCAAAAAATAAAAGGAACTGAATGTGATTATATCTGTGTTATAACTCTGAGGTATGTAATAACACAGTCCACACTACAGCTGCTTCAATGCGTGGTAAACATTTTTTTCTCGAAATTTATTTTTATCAATAATATTACCTTTATACTAAACACATCAGCAAAATATTTGAATGGATAAGTACAAGAAATAAGAAGGAAAATACTTTAAAACAGCAAACAATAATGTTAAGTATGGTTACAGAATCAAGTATAGTATGACGATACAAAAAGTAGAGAACAAATTCTCCTTGCGCTTATGCAGGTGCAAATCTGGAGTAACTCCAGAGAAGTTACAAATGGACTTACATTGGATTTTTGCCAGAGTAAAATAACAAAATTGGATCCATAATGTTTCATATGATAAATATTTGATCCATGTGTATATAGTTGATCATTACTGTTGCCTTTTTATACGGGTCCTACACAATGGTATCCAAATCAAAGTCTTGCATCCTGTTACTCATTGATGTATTCTTCCTTGATGTAACCATTCATGATTATAGTCATATGAGGACCTTTAATAAAGTTATATGAACCTAGACACATCACACACCAATTTAGATACATTTTAGATACTTAAAACAAAACTGCACTTACACGGCTACCTAAAAACTACTTAAATTACCTAATGAAAAGGATTAGTTAGAGCTCACTATTCGAGGTGATCTGCTATTAAAACAGGAGCACTGAGGGTGGGGGCAAAGTGAGCAACTGCCCTGGGGTCTGACATAAGAACGGCCATACTGGGTCAGACCAATGGTCCATGTAGGCCAGTACCCTGTCTGCCGACAGTGGTCAATACCAGATGCCCCAGAGGGAGAGAATACAACAGATAATCCTCATGTGATCTCTCTCCTGTCACCCATTTACAGACAAACAGAGGCTAGGGACACCATTCCTATCCAGGCTACTAGCCATTGATGGACATAACCTCCATTAATCTATCTATATCTTTTTTAAACACAGTTAAAGTCCCAGGGTATGTTTACACTAGCACCCTATTTCAAACTAGGGAGGCTAATGAGGGCGACCGAAATTGCAAATGAAGCGCAGGATTTAAATATCCCGTGCTTCATTAGTATGTTCCCGGGCGGTCCCCATTTTGGAAATTGACTATCCCAGAGTAACTGCCTGCATCTACCCGCGTCAGTGAAATGGGAGTTCAAAGTAAACCCCTTAACTCGAATTAGCTGTTACTCCTCCTGGAATGAGGTTTAACAGCTAATTCGAGTTAAGGAGTTACTTCGAACTCCCATTTCACTGCTGCGGGTAGACGCAGGCAGTTACTCCGAGCTAGTCAATTTCCAAAATGGCGACCGCCCGGGAACATGCTAATGAAGCACGGGATATTTAAATCCCGTGCTTCATTAGCAATTTCGGTCGCCCTCATTAGCCTCCTTAGTTCAAACTAGGGGGCTAGTGTAGACATACCCCCAGTGTTCACCACATCCCCTGGCAAGGTGTTCCACAGGCTGACTGTTCACTGAGTGAAGAAAAACTTCTTTTTGTTTGTTTTAAGCCTGCTACCTATAAATTTCATTTGATAACCCCTAGTTCTTATATTATGGGAACAAGTAAATAATTTTTCCTAATTCACCTTTTCTATACCAGTCATGATTTTAAAGACCTCTATCATATCCCCCCTTAGTCTCCTCTTTTCTAAGGTGAAAAGTCCAAGTCTTTTTAATCTCTCTTCATATGGAAACCATAATGGAAACCTCTCTTCATTCCAAACCCCTAATCATTTTTGTTGCCCTTCTCTGAACCTTTTCCAAAGCCATTATATCTTTTTTGAGATGGGGTGACCACATCTGTATGCAGCAGGGGCAGATGACCGTTTTGCGGGGCCCCAGGCAGCATAATTCTGCGGGGACCCCCTTTGCCATGGCGCATGCGCAGTGACGCCATGCGCATGCACAGCGGCACCACGGCGCATGCGTGGGGCTTTCTGAAGCATGGGGCCCGGGGCGGCTGCCCCATTCGCCCTGCCGTATATCCGCCCCTGGTATGCAGTATTCAAGATGTGAGTGTACCATGGTTTTATAGAGTGGCAATAAGATATTTTCTGTCTTATTCTCTGTCCCTTTTTTAATTATTCCTAACATTCTATTTGTTTTTTTGGCTGCTGCTGCACACTGAGTGGACATCTTCAGAGAACTATCCACAATAACTCCAAGATCTCTTTCCTGATTAGTTGTAGCTAAATTAGTCCCCATCATATTTACATTTATCAACATTTAATTTCCTTTGCCATTTTGTTGCCCAATCACTTAGTTTGATGAGATTTTTTTGAAGCTCTTCACAGTCTGCCTTGACTATCTTGAGCAGTTTAGTATCATCTGCAAATTTTGCCACCTCACTGTTTACCCCTTTCTCTAGATCATTTATGTGTAACCCTTCTGCCAGGCCGAGTTAATAGCAGCACGGGCCGGGTTCAGTATCTAGGGGTCTCCTCCCAACAAGGTAATACAACCCCGGCTCGAGCCCCCACCCAGTGACCTGGGAAATCTTAAATACACCTCTGGGTGCCTCAAAGAGGCAATTCTTCCCCTCTCGCAAGCACAGAGCCTCAGTATAGCAGCAAACCTTTAATAACATGAGGTAACCAACATCAGCATTAACTTGGGAAAACACCACAACTCGGATTCATAGACCAAACATGAGAAAAGACCCTCCCCCCAGCCACGAATCCCCCAAAGTCCCAAAAGTCCAACTCCCCAAGGGTATGTCTACACTACCCCGCTAGTTCGAACTAGCGGGGTAATGTATGCATACCGCACTTGCTAATGAAGCCCGGGATTTGAATTTCCCGGGCTTCATTAGCATAAGCGGGGAGCCGCCATTTTTAAATCCCCGCTGCTTCGAACCCCGTGTAGCGCGGCTACACGGGGCTCGAACTAGGTAGTTCGGACTAGGGTGCCTATTCCGAACTACCGGTACACCTCGTTTCACGAGGAGTAACGGTAGTTCGGAATAGGACCCTAGTCCGAACTACCTAGTTCGAGCCCCGTGTAGCCGCGCTACACGGGGTTCGAAGCAGCGGGGATTTAAAAATGGCGGCTCCCCGCTTATGCTAATGAAGCCCGGGAAATTCAAATCCCGGACTTCATTAGCAAGTGCGGTATGCATACATTACCCCGCTAGTTCGAACTAGCGGGGTAGTGTAGACATACCCCAAGAGTCTCTGCCCTTGGTCAGTATCGCCCCAGGGTTCAAAAGTTCACCCGGCAGGGTTTCACCATCCCAACCTGGAGGAGTAGGGATCGATACACCTTACGTGGTCCGCCGATGGCTCCGCCTTTCCGTAGGGTTCTGCTGCCGCCGTCAACGTGAGTCACTCCGCCACACTCCACCTGTTGTCCAGTGAGCTGCCTCCACTGTCCGGCCCTGCCAGCCGTCTCGGTCCACGACCCTGGCTGTCAGCTGGTTGCTCCTGCCGCTGCTCCACTGGCTGTCTGCTCTGCTGTCCGCCTGCACCCACTGGTCGTTCGCTCTGCTGTCCGCCTGAGCTTTGCTGGTTGTCCCTTGAAAGCTGCTCTGCTAGTAGCCCAGCAGCTTAGCACCAAGCTCCCCTCAGCAACAGTGATTTCAGCTCATAACAAAGGAGCCTTAGCACTAGTGCTCTACTGGCCCACAGTGAAATTAACTCCACAGCTCACAACTAGACTTCTAATGGAATCCAACTTAATTTTGATATTCCATAGTGAAGAGAGGAGGGGGTAAAATCAGTGTTGTTTAGACCCTCAGACAGAGCATGGCACACCCCTCCCCAATACAAAGACCTGTTCCCAGCTTCTCTCAATTTGACTGGGTTTGGAACCCATGCCCCTTGTCTAGCGAGTGCTACTTAGTTTATGGCGAATCCCTCTGTCATAAACAGTTCCACCATTCCATTGTCCTTGATTCGCATAATCAGGGTAACAACACTTTTATCCCCCCTGCCTCAATAACAGAGAGACTGGGGATCCCACAGTCGCCAAAGTGACCATTTGGGCTGCTGTGAGCACATATTAGACAGGGTGGGTGTGTCTATGCAAATTGGTATCAGCCCCTGAAGTCTCTTTGTACCACTCGCCACAGTTCACCACCAGATGTAAGGGTAAAGCTTACCCTGACCCTGCTTACATCTGAATGAGTTGAATAGGATTGGTCCCAGGACAGACCCTTGGAGGACATCACTAGTTACCTTTCTCCACTCTGAAAACTTAGCATTTATTCCTATCCTTTGTTTCCTGTCTTTTAACCAGTTCGCAATCCATGAAAGGACCTTCCCTGTTATCCCATGACAACTTACTTTACTTAAGAGCCTTTGGTGAGACACCTTGTCAAAGGCTTTCTGAAAATCTAACCCCCTTGTCCACATGTTTGTTGACTCCCTCAAAGAACTCTAGGGGCTCGTCTACATTGTCCCCTTTTCCGGAAGGGGCATGGTAATTTTTGAAATCGCAATAGGGAAATGCGCGGGGGATTTAAATATCCCCCGCGGCATTTAAATAAAAATGTCCACCGCTTTTTTCCAGCTTTTAGAAAAGCCGGAAAAGAGCGTCTACACTGGCCCCGATCCTCCGGAAAAAGCGCCCTTTTCCGGAGGCTTCAAAGTAGGAATAAGATCCTCCGGAAAAGGACGCTTTTTCCGGAGGATCGGGGCCAGTGTAGACGCTCTTTTCTGGCTTTTCTAAAAGCCGGAAGAAGGCAGCGGACATTTTTATTTAAATGCCGCGGGGGATATTTAAATCCCCCGCGGATTTTCCTATTACGATCTCTGAAATTAACATGCCCCTTTCGGAAAAGGGGCCAGTGTAGACGTAGCCTAGTAGATTATTAAAGCATAATTTCCCTTTCCAAAAACCATGTTGACTTTCCCCCAACAAATTATGTTCATCTATGTGTCTGACAATTTTATTCTTTACTAGAGTTTCAATTAATTTGCCCGGTACTGACATTAGACTTACCAGACTGTAATTGCCAGGATCACCTTTAGAGCCTGTTTTAAATATTGGTGTCAAATTAGCTATCTTCCAATCATTAGGTACGAAGCTGATTTAAAGGATAGATTACAAACCACAGTTAATAGTTCCACAATTTCCCATTTGAGTTCTTTCAGAACTCTTGGGTGAATGTCATCTAGTCCCAGTGACTTGTCACTGTTAATTATCAATTTTTTCCAGAACCTCCTCTCATGACACCTCAATTTGGGACAATTCCTCAGATTTGTCACCTCAAAAAGCTACAGAAAAAGGCCCAGAGCTCCCGGCTGCCCCTGCCACTACTGCAGCAGCAATGGCGGCCGGAGCCCTGGGCCCTTTAAATCACTACTGGAGTGCCAGACTGTTCACTCCGGGCAACACTGAGGGCTGGAAGGGAGACTGCTGAGAGATGCCTAGCCCAAGCCCCCACTCCCACTTCCATCTCAGGCCCCGCCCCTTCCAGGGGCATGGAACAGCCCCCTCCACACCTTGTCCAGAGGCCCAGGAAGGCTGTCAGCTCTGTTGCATTAAAATAATCACCTATTATGATAAACTTGTTATAATCACAGAATCTTAAAAAGTTAAGGCTACAAGGGTCCTCAAGACATCATCCAGTTCAGCTCTCTGTGCAGAGCTAGGACCAAGTATAACTAGACCATCCCTGACAGCTATTTGTCTAACCTGCTCCTAGAAACTTTCAGTCACAGTGACTCCGTATATTCCCCTGGAAGCTTGTTCCAGAAGTGTAACAATACTGATATAACATTCTTCCTGATATCTAACCTACATCTTCTGTGCTTAAGACCAAGCTGAGTTCCCCTTAATAACGTCCCTTAACATATTTGAAAACTATTAACAGGTACCCTCCAGGTCTTCTTTTCTCAAGACTAAACAAACACAGGTTTTTTTCACCTTTTCTCATAGGTCGGATTTTCTAAACCTTTTTATTTTTTTCTTGTTGCTTTTCACATTTGTCTTAAAAGATGGGGGCTTATAACTCCAGATGAGGCCTCACTAGTGCCAAATAGAGTGAGACAGTTACATCCATGCCTTGTATGTAACACTTGTGTTACTGTACCCCACACGACTCTTGGAAGCAGGTTCCAGGTCCTTCTGGTGTCCTCTAGGTGACCAGGAAGGCCTGCAGGTGTGAGGGCAGCACATAAAGCCTCCCTGGCTACCACCCTTCTTCCAGGAGCCACAGTAAGTGCTGCTTGGACTCTGCACCCCTCCTGCACCCAATTCCTTGCCACAGCCCAGAATATCCTCCTTCACCCTGGCCCCACCTCAGAGCCCGCAATCCCAGCCAGAGCCCTCAAACCTCTGTACCCCAACCCCCAGTCCAGGATATCCTCCCACACTCAAAGTCTCTTCCAGAGCCAGCAACACCCACCCACCCACACACACACACACACACACACACACACTTCTACAACACCCCAACCTTCTGCCCCAAACAGGAGCTCCTTCCTCACCCCAAATCACTCATTCCCGGCCCAGTCCACAGCCAGAGCCCTCCCATGCCTCCCATACTCCAACTCCCCTGCCCCAGCTCAGTAAAGGTGAAAGAGGGTGAAGGAGAGCGAGCAACAGAGGGAAGGGGGATGGAGTAACTGGGCCTGAGAAGGGATAATGTAGTAGGGCCTCTGTCAAGGGGTGGTGCAAGGGGTCTCCAAAAAACTTAAATCAAATGGGAGGCCTCAGTTTGCTAATGTTTGAGAACCGCTGATCTGTAATGTTAGGTGGTGCAAGAAATGGACATTTTTACACATAATAACTGATCATCTGTGTAATAATAACTAATACATTCATAAAGCAAATGAGTCAAAAAATGTCAATAGACCTGTTTTCCTATGAAAAAATGAAGTTTCCAATCATTAAAATGTTTCATGAGGACAAATGCACTTCAAAAAAATGTCAATAGGAAAGTGTAAAAAACCAAACATTTTCACTTTTTTTGTTTCATTTTATTTTGCTTTGACTATTTATACTTTAATAGAATAGAATAGAATAGAATAGAATAGAATAGAATAGAATAGAATAGAAGACTGCACCCCCTGCTTGCTATGCTCACCAGCCCCCCTCTCTCTGGGGTTGTACAACCCCGGGTCTCCCCCCCAGCCACCGGGGTGGGCTGGGATGAGGCGGTGCCAACCCCAGCTCTCTCCCCACCCACCTCCCCAACCCTCCGGCTGTGCCAGCCCTGGCTTCTCCCCACCCCGACCTCCGGCCCAGGCCACACCGGCCCTGGCTCTTAACTCCACCCAGGCCTAATTCTAACTCCACTCCCGGCGGCTGAGGAGGGCAGAGCCTCAGGCCTGCTTTGGTGGCCCATGGACATGTAATTGACATGTAACATTTCAAACAGGTCCTGCTATTGGGGAAGGGAGCCTGGCTGCCACTTAGGCTGCTGTCTGTGCGGGGCTGGCAGAGCCCGAAGCATCTGAACCCCAGGAAGTGGGTGGAGATTGTGGCCTGGAGTTGAGGGTGGGGCAATGTGAGTGATGTGCTGACATCATTCTGTTGTCCTACAGAAAAATATGTACAGAAAGAGAGATGTTCTGATGTTATGTGGTGATGTCATGTTTTGCCAAAAATTGACATGTAGCATTTCAAACTGTTTTATATTTCTGAATTTTCTCTTTACTTTTCATTCCATGAGAAAATTCAAAGCTTTGACTTTTTCCAAATGGAAACAGATTTCCAACTGTTGTAATTTCCCATTGGAAGGCAATTCCATTTTCTTCCCAGCTCTATTCATATATTGTAAGGCCGGAACAGACCATTTTGATCATCTAGTCTCTCCTTACTAGCACATACCATAGAATTCCACTATCTCCACCTAGTTATTCCTCCACTGATTGCAGTAACTTGTATATTAAAATATGTCTTTTAGAACAACACTCTTGACTTTAAAATGATGGCGAAACCAACACCCTTGGTAAGATGTTTTGAGGGTTAATTATCCTGTTAAAATTGGCACTTTTTTCCCAGGTTTTTTTTGGGGGGAGGGGTGATTAAACTTCAGCTTCCAGCCACTGGATCTTACCCTACCTTTATGGCCAATATTAAAGAGCCTTCCATATTTCTTCTCCCTAAGTAGCCAGCTCTTTATCTGGTATGGATATATGGATATAAAGCTGCTAATATAATAAATTCACTAGTTTGTTTTGGTTGAAACCCCTCAAAAATATTCCCTTCAAAAACTGAAACATTTGTTTTGACATTTTGAAAAGGAAACATTTCAATGTTTTTATTTAGAAAAATTCAAAAATAAAACAAAATGTATCTTTCACCCAGAAACTATTTTTTTTAATTATTTTCCCTTTTCATTCCCCCCAAAAATGTTTAAAAAAATCCATTTTGGATCAATGTGATACAATTCATCCCACACACACACACTTTTTGGTTCATACAGCAAATTAAAAAAAATAATGTATTCACACCACTCTGCTTTAAGCTCTATACTTTTAACAAGATGCTTCTTTGTTATTCATTTTTAGGCTTGTCTGCCTTGTCTTTTTTACTGAGCATTCTGGGACAGGACTTGCCAGCACAGTAAAGTATTTATTCGAATTGAGTGCCACTGTAATGATTGATAGATAGATAGATAGATAGATAGATAGATAGATAGATAGATAGATAGATAGATAGATAGATAGATAGATAGATAGATAGATAGATGCTAATGACCTGATTCTTACCTTATTTACATTGGTTTTACCCCAGAGTACCTTGGTCAGTGTACCTGCCTTTATACCATTTTGGCAATGTAAAAGGGCCTTAAAGTGAGTATAAATGTAATGTGCACTGCCAGAAAGGTGGAAGGGTCTTTAATGTAAATAAAAAGAAAGCCGTGCAATTAGATTTGACTTACATGAGGATAAGTGAAAGGAGAGTCAGGCTCCAATATTTACAGTATGAAGCTGTTAAACTGTGATATTGTTTTTCATGTTCCCCTTTAAATATAATACTGTAATTTTTGTCTCATCCTTCCCCTTTTATGGTAGACGCACGTTGATGTGAAGCTGCACACAGACATCTACTACAGCTACAGTTAAAAAATGCCTATCACCAAAACAACAACAAAAAAAGAATATGAAGTTGAAAATAAAAAAACAAAATTTCATTGTTATAGCAATCAGTTATTTGCTAACAAAAATAGAAAAGAAATGTATATTGAAGAAAGAAAGAAAGAAAGAAAGAAAGAAAGAAAGAAAGAAAGAAAGAAAGAAAGAAAGAAAGAAAGAAAAAAAATTCGGTGCAGTGATGAGGGAATTGATAAAGATGATGAAGGATGAAAATCAGATCGAGATGATCAAGGGAGAAAAATCCAAAATAGAACAGAAATGGCTGATTCTCTCTTTGTGACATATTTTCTCTCTCAGCCTTGCATATTTGCATTAAAGTGATTGTGAATAATGTACATTTGACCAGTGCTGTCTGCGGAACTAATGCCTATTAAAGTGATGGGAAGTAGCATATGTTGTGCCTAGGGCAGAGAAAGTCCAATCACCCCCACTGTGTGAGTCTCCAACTAAAATGCAGGACAGCCTGGGCTTTATCCTAAATGAACCCAGCAGGAAGAAACAGGGCAGAGTCCCTCATTCTACATTTAAGCTTCTAAACTAAGACTTTAAGTGTTCAGTTCAGAAAAGGAAACTGTAGCACCCATCATTTAATTTATACTTGGTGCTAATCTTCCCTTTATCTTATACCTGCTCTATAAATACAAGAGAAACCATTAATGCAAGGAAAGGGAATACATGTATTCAGTTGTTTCAAGAATCAAGATGCATTCACTTTATCGCCACCAAAGCAAAATTCCTCCTCTGCTCCAGTTATTCCTTCAGATTTTCTGCCAGTGCACAATTTTGTCAGTAATTGCAAAACGATTTGGGTTTGTGGTTTCACTTTTATGTTCCTGCACTGTACTAGAAATGTTCTGCTATTTGAACAGTTTGGAAGGCTTTTTGAATTCTATTACATAATCTCTCTAACGACCTCCAGCATCAAGTTCAGATCCAAAACAGCCTTTCTTCTACCTGTGTGAACTTGATAGCTGGGGAAAAAAAGGCAATTATAGAAATGTGTGAGACTAACAAATTCAGCTGAACTAAGGAAATAAAAGTTGCAAAATTGTCATGTTTAGATCTGTCGCAATGCCTTTTGCCTCATTAACTGCAGCATTACAAAGGGGGGGAAAGTGCTGGGATTTCTTTTTCATACAGCATCCATCCCACAATTTATTTCTGTCACCAGTAAAATAAAATTTACCTTTAATAGAATCACATGAATTTATGATGTAGAAAAACATACTCTCCCAGTAGGTCAGGAGTCACTCAATTGAAGTCAAAGGGACAGAATATGATCCCCTATTTAAAGGTGTAAATCCAGAGATACTCCACTGACTTTAAATCAGTGCATTGAGAGGGAGACTAGAAGCCTTTATTAGGTATATTGTAGAAATGAAATAAGCTTGAACATGTAGGCTCTTAAATCCACACTCAAATGTCCCATATTTTGGGGTAGTAATTTCATATCTCAGGTTTTCAATTATCTCTTTACAGAGAAACAAGAATAGCTAAAGTAACAGTGAGATGACCCATATAAAGGGTAGTTGAAAAATTCAGATACAGGTTTGGAACCTGAAATGTTCCAGAGGCCATGTCTACACTATGCAGAAGACCAATGCTTTTGGGGTTCGAATTAACAGGTCTAGTGAAGGCCTGTTAATTCAAACTGAGAGGGTGCTCCTGAAGACACTGTAGTCCTGCTCTTCATGAGGAATAAGGGAAGCCGATGGCAGTGTGTGCTCCCATCGAGCTCCCGCTTTGTGGATGGTGGGAAAACTCAATTTAAGATACTTCAACTCTAGCTACATAATTAGTGTAGCTGGAGCTGTGTATCTTAAGTTGACGTTCTGCTTTTGTATAGACCAGGCCAAAATGTTTAGATCTGGAATGATCATTTGGTCTCATTTTCAGGACACTGACCATGCTGAAGCAATATACAAACTTCCTGATTATGGCTGCTATTATCTCACTTTTTAAAGATAATGGATAAATAGTAAAAAAAACATAGTTACAAGATAATTGTTTCCAAAACAACATGTTGAACCTCTCTCATCTGGCACTCCAGGGACCTGTCTGGTGTTGAACCAGAGAATTTGCCGGACCATGGGAAGTCAATATTGTCTAGCAGTATTACCAACACTTCCATTGCTTACTGGGCTCTTAGAAGATATTTAGGAGTAAATTAGAGCTAAATCACAATACAGAACACTGCGAGCCAGCTTTAGTAAACAAACTGTATGGAACTGCAGGAAACTTGGCCACACCCATACATGGACATTCAGCTAACTACAATCATGCTGGACCATGGATGTTGCCGGAACAGAACATACCAGACTAGAGAGGTTCAACCTGTAGTCCCTATCAACATAACTAAAAGTTCTGATTATAATTCTATTATTATTCTTATTTTTCATAAAAAATACTGGCTACCTTTAAAGTGATTATTTTATATTTTACTTCTCTCTCTTTTCTTTCTTTTTTGTCAATAACAACAATAGAATGTGGATAAGCTTTATTAATTATTATTATTATTATTATTGTCTACAACTGAAATTGGGGTCCCATTGTTTTGGGGAACACTGCAATCACATAGTAATGAACAATCCCTTCCCAAAAGACCTTATAAACTACACAGACAAGAAAAAAACTCAATCCCATTTTACAGATAGATAATTGAGAGATTGACAACTGACTTGCCCAAGGTCACACAGGATGGGTGTGGCAGAGCAGATAATGGAAACTGGGACTCTTGAACCTCAGTGCAATGCCTTAACAAAAATGCTACTAGCAAGAGGACAAGGGATATGTAAATAAAATGATGTGTATTCTTACTCTTGCAAGCTTGCCCACTCCTCATGTATCCACACAGAGTCTCACCAACACAAATATTCACACTCTGCTTTGACTGTTGTGCTTTTCATGGCTAATGATGGGTTTACACAAGATTCAGATAAGGCCAAACATGGAGAGGAGAATCATAACTAAAAAGTACTTGAAATCAGCTTTAGTTCAAGATCAAAATGCATCCATTCATCCATCCATCAGCTAATAGAATTTGCCCATTTTTTCCATTTACATGGACGCCAGATTTCATTTCTGAATTAACAAGAGAATTCTGATCGTAGGGGAATATCTAAACCATAAAATCTAAAATTATCATGTAATTATGTTAGGCAATATATAGATTAGTAAGGACCTAATTCCCAATAATCTCAACAGAAGCTTCTTAGCATGTGGCAAAATAGATACCGTATCTGACTTTTGTTGTCAAGGTATTTTGAGTTTGAGCCTGATACACTGGGGTAGGTCAAATTATGTATATCACGTTGTCTGTTTCCTATGTCCCTGATCGTCTCAATCTATACGATGCAATTAGGAGTCTCAACATTGTTCAACAGAAGCCAAAAGTGAATGCATTTCAGTGGTGCTCCTTCATGCAGTGAAAAGTCAATCATAGAAATATTGGACAAATCAGATGTCTTTTATTTATTCCCTGTACATGTATGATTCTAACACGCAGTGGCCCTGACATATGCTACCAGGTGGTTCCTCAGATTATTGGGAACTAGCTTCTTACTCATTTGTATTTTGCCTAACATAATTACATGATAACTTTAGATTTTATGTTTTAGATATTTCCCTAAAATCAGAATCCTCTTGCTAATTCAGAAATGAAATCTGGAGTCCATGTATACTTGTTAGGAGTGGAGATACTGTCCTATAATTCTTGGCAGATATTGGGAATTCTTTCCTCGTCATTTCATTGTGCTGCCATCACATTTACCGCATTTCCCTGTTTCACAATAGAAAATTATTTTCCTTTCTTTAAGAGACTTTTTTTGCAGCAGCAGCAGAGGTCTAGATGCATAGAATTTAGGGTCTGATGGGACTGTTGTGCTAATGTAGTCTGACAGGCTGCATAATATAGGCAGTAGAATTTCATCTACCGATTCCTGTGTCTAAGACAATAATCTATGTTATGCCTTGTCCCATATCTAGCTCTGATGTAAGCGTACATCCGTACAAACAGCTATGATCCATATCTTGCTCACAAGTTTAAAAACCAAATTCATCTATGGGGAAAACGAGTCCATTCAGACTCCAAAGTTTTGTTCTTTAGGACAATCAAGCCTAGGCACTGATAAACAAAATGCCATAAACCGTGCTGTGTCACACCACACTTGGGGGGGGGGGCATTGTATCTACAACATTGTGCAAGCATAAAAGCCTTCCCCTATTGAAGTCAATGGGCGATTTGCCATTGACTTCAAAGGGGCAAGGATTTGCCCCAGGAAATAGCATCCCATACCACTGAAGGGAGGTATACAAGAATAAATGCTGACATTGCCAACAGATTTGTGGTGCTGCTAAGTCAGTCTCAAAATCAGTATCTTCTGCAAAGATGCCAAATTTGGATAAGACAAAGATTGGGCAATGTTATCATTTTTGTACTGATATTTTCAATATGCATTCATTAAGAGTGGATATGTGCCCTGAGTCCGTAAGGACATTACAAGCAGCTACCACAGGACACAGCTGTTCATTGTGATCATAGATAGCAACATACATAACCAGTCTACTGCTGAATCACTTCTCTAAGGGAACAGTATATTTTGCTGTCATTCAAAATCCTTATCCTGATAACGGATAGCTCAGTAATTATTTTGCCAGTAGGGCTGGCAGAATATTTTGTTGTGATGGAAGCATTTGCCATTATTCATCACACTACTTCATCCTCCCTCTATTTCTTTTTATTTTGGCACAATATTCAAAACCCATGAATCTTGTAGACTCCTAGCAGCCAAATTTAGACTACACAAAATCAGAGCTATGACATGGAAAGGGGGCATTCTGATTAAAAGCAAAAAAGGATGCTTCAGAGACCTTTTGTTAAGTGAAATGAACATTGGAAAAAACCCAAGAGCCAGTAATCACCCTTGTCAAGTGAGAAAGCCCCTATGTATTGATTATAATGTTACAATTGAATTTATTAGTTACACTTATCTCTGTTTATAGATTAACTGGTTTATTGAAATGTGCATTCATTTCTCTTGCCAAGAGCTGGTTAGTTTTTGGTTTAAACAAACATTGTAAAATGTTCACTTCATCTTCGTCTTTAAGCGAATTTAGGATGTGTGAAAGGATCCTGGACTCAAAGCCCTAGAAAATGAGCATCTCTGGGTACCCACTGAACCAAATACAGCAACACTGAAAATTTCCAATACTACTTTGCCAGCTGCATCTAACTTCAGAGGGATCATATTTGGAGGAGATAAAGTTGTTCAGTCTTTGGCTATGTCTACACTACAGGGTTTTTGCGCAAAAACCCACGGCGCATCCATACCTCAAGCGCGTTTTTGCACAAGAAAATCTACAGTCAATCAACAGAAGAGAGGACTTTTTGTGGTGTCGGTATGCTTCCTTCTATGAGGCATAACACCTTTTGCACAAGAGTTCTTGCACAAAAAGGTGTGTCTGTACGCTCAACAGGGGTTTCTTGCGCAAAAACAGCCTATCACCAAAAGCACAGGTGCTCTGATGGCCATTCTGTGAATGGCCATCAGAACTTTCTTGCGCACGAGAGTCATGCAGTGTGGACACTCTCTTGTGCAAAAGCACATCGCTTTTTTGATGCGCTTTTGAAGTGTGGATGTGTTTTGCGCAATAAGTTTTTGCAGAAGAGCTCTTCCGCAAAAAGCTTCTTGCTCAAAAACCCTGTGGTGTAGACAATGCATTTGTGTCCATTTCCTCTTGTGCCTTTTGGCTGAGTCTCTCACCACAAAGGGCGATACAGTCCAATAAAGAATAGGGTTTAATGACCTTTGTAAGTGGTTACCTCTAAATAAAAAATGGGACTGAGGCAGCCAACTTCTGCTATGTGATCTAGCTTGTACTTGATATCAGCTCTGCGGAGAGATAGAAACAAATGACCTAGAAATGAAAGACCCTGCTGAAAAGCCTCAAATGATCCAACCCCTCTCCCCTTAAATGTATATATTCATTTCAACTTCTATCTGTTTATCTATGTTAAGGTTTTACATGCCCACCTACCATCATTGTGTCTGAGCATCTTCTATGCAAAAATGAGAGCAAGAGAGATGTCCCAAGTGAACTTCATGGAGTCTCTGGAACTTTCCGTTTTTCAGGGTAAAATGTTTGTTTGGTGCAAATATTTTGACTTTTTAAATTTAATAAATGAATTTGATTTTTGTTGTTAATGATACTTATCTCTTGCATAGTGTTTTTATCCATATATCCCAAAATACTTTACAAAGGAAATAAAGTATCTTTCTCCTTATTTTACATATGGGGAAATTGAGGCATGGGAATCTGAAGTGACTTGTCTGAAGTCCACCACCAAATGAATGGCAGAGAAAGCAACAGAATGCAGGTTTTTTGAGTTCCAGGCCAATGCTCCATTGCTTTGCAATATTGTAACAACATATGTCAAGAAGTAGCCTCCTTATTCTTAGTTAACTCCAGAAGAGTCAATCTTTTTTATTGTCTAACATCTTTGTGATTTAATCTGAAGTAAATGTAATGATAGATTGTGCATGGACCATTGTAATATCCCCTGGGAAGTTAAAAGCCACATGGAGAACAAAACAAAAAAGAGCAGTATTTTAATGTGACGACGTATAGCTCTTTCATAGTGTGATTATGTCTATTTTTATGCAAGGGACACATGCTTTTTTCAGGTGATGCTCTTATTAAAAATACATTGCTTTCAAGATTTTACATCCGGTTATGCAGCATTAAATCATCAAGAGGGTGTACTCATTTTTAATTTCTGGTTTAATGTATCAGAGCAGATTTTGAAGTGTGATTTGCTTCCTGCAAACTGTTTTGATCAGCTGTGTATATCATGCTACCTTGTGGTTCCTTTTCAGCAAAGACAGACATGTTAGGAAACTGACTTTGATCACTCCAAATTTCAATTCCTTTATCTGGGATTCATTTTCAGTCCCCTGTACCTTGATCTAAGCTTATACAATCAGGATAGGGTGTGACATTGGCAACTTTTCCTCTGCAGACATTATATTCATTCTCATCTTTTTGCAGCAAGGTAGAACAGGATGGATAAGGTACAAACTGAAGCACAACTCTCATTTCCCATTGTAAATTTAGGCCAATGCTGCTCACTGACATAGGAAGAAAATTATTATTCTTTGAAAGATGCTTAAGAAGCCAGTTTAATAGCCAGGAATACCAATGGGTGGAAACAGTAATGCGTAACTCACTGTTTCTAGTTCCAAAATCTCACTGGGGCACATATTTGTACTTCCACATGCTGATTGCTATCTCTTTAAAAGAGCACATACAAAATGTCTCCATATTAAAGCAAAAAAACATAATATTCCATGGTCCTGAGTCCAAGCACCGTGTAGCTAGAGCTAAACAAAGAGACCCATTGGCAGGCACACTTAGCTGACTGCTAGAGAAGTGTGATCCAATCAAAAAGCACGGGACCAAAAACCATGCCCTTCTGAAGTCTAGTCTTGATGCTGACCATCTTGGTGGCTTTGGGCAAATAACTGAATAGCCTCAATTTTTCCAGCGTACATATTAAAACCATGTTATGGAATGTTGGGAGGCCTATTCAGAGATTACGGGAAATGTTAAGCATGTGCAGATCCCATTTATTTTAACTGGAATTTTCAGGTCTCAGCACTATTAACAATCAAGACCATAAGGAGGAATAAGGGATATGACTCATTAGAAATGCAGGAATCACAAAGCAGGAATGAACCATTCCCTCATTAATCACAGATTTGTAAATGATACCCATGGCAGCAGAACCTCTGAGTTCTTTTAGCCTGTCCCCTGACTCTAGTCCTCTTCCCAAACCCCATAAAAAGTATTATCTAATCTACTTTTGAATGCCTTTATTGAACAGGGATAGCTGACAATGCACATACAAGAGAAAACGGATGAACCTTTGCCTGTTTTCACGCCTAACTCAAACCAGACCTTCAGCGAGACTTTGAAATGTTCTTTTATTTCTGGTTTTAAGCTGGGACAGGCACTGAAAATGCTAAAGTAACACAAAGGTGGCTGAATCTTTTGTCTTTCCCCAACTGAAGTTGGCCCAATAAAAAATATTGCGGTTCATCGTTTCCAGGGACCAACATGGCAACAACAACATTGCAAAAAAGTGTCACGAGGCGGGCAGCTCCCCTGGCAGGAAGAGAAGCAGATGTGCTGGAAATCTCAGGAAAGAGGCTCTTCTCATTGGAATTTCAGCCCATATGTGGCTAAAATTAGGTTCTTGAAGCCTAATGTTTACAAAACGGGGTCATGTTTTTTGCATCCCTCTGGTTTTTGGGAGTTCCACTTGAGACCCCGTAAATGGGCCTGATTTTCACAAGTCAGGAGCCCAACACTTTTTTCAGAACAGATCCCTTGAAGGAAGGCTGGGCACCCAGTGGAGCCGACAGCTTCCGTGGGCCCCCAGCCACCTGAATGGGTGGGGTTTTGCATAGAGGGAACAGTAACAGGAGCAGCCATCCCTCAGAGTCACCTCAACTGTGAGGCTGGGCTACTTCCAGTCCTCACAGCTGCATGGAACACGCAGAACAAAGGGCTCTGGCAGTGATTTAAAGGCCCCAGGGATCTGTCCGCTGCCACAGTAGCAGTGGTAGCAACCAGGAGCCCCATCCCCCTTTCAATGACTGTCCCCCGGGACTATCGCTCCATGGGAAGGCCTAGGGGCACCAGTAACTGGAGCCACCCAGAATTACCAGTCAGGGTCAAAAATGTAGCCCGCAATCCATATTTAGGCCCCTAAGCTAGATTTTTCAAAGAGACCTAGAAGAGGGAGCTCTCTCGGAAAGTCTATGAGCCTACAGGCCCATTTGAAACCCCACCCCCTAAATTAGTGGCCTGATTTTCAAAAGCGCTGAGCACCCAGCTGCTCCCATTGAGATCAATGTGGATTTAGTGGTGCTCAGTAGCTTTTCAAATCAAGCCATCATTCCAGGGAGCCGGTCCAGTGATTGGAGTAGTGGGACACGTTTCCTTTCATTTTAAAAATGGGTAAACGGAGTCAAGGCAAGGAAGGGTCTTTCTCCTGGCCACAGAAAGAGTTAGTCGAAAAGGTGGCAGCTCAGAATCCTCTGCTTCACGCACTTACAGCAACCTGCCATAGTCAATGAAACACGTGTAGGAACTGTTCCTAGCAGTCCCAGCTGCAGTCATGAATGGAACCATCTTTCTTCATTCCCCTAAGAGACAATACTTGGAGTAATAGATGAGACTGCAGGAGGACACCACGCAGCATAAGCTCTCCCTAGAACTGAACTCCAACACTGGGGTCTCCTACAGCTCTGCGGAGTTTATGATATTGAAATGATCATCTGCTACACAATGCAGGCACATGGATGCAGAGATCTCTGTAATGGCCTGATGCTGAGAAGTACTTGGTCCTAACAAACTCCATTAAAGTTAACAGGAGATTTAAGTCCTGGACCAGCAAGGCACTTTTAAGGCTGCTCATCATAACTTTAAACATATGGGTAATCCCACCGGTGTCAAATGGTGCTTCTTATGTGCATAAAGTTACTCATGTGATAAGTACTCTGCTGAATCAACACTTTACAGACATATTTAATGGCTTCTGAAGTTATTTGGGGGATCTTGTTCCAGTAGAATTGGCTAATGTTTAGAAACTGGTTAAGAACTTGGGGTCAATCTCATATTCTGCCACGGACTTTCCCTGTTACCAAGGGTGAGTTCTTTAGTTCTTTGTGGAAATAGAAATTACTTCCGTATGTCACAGGAGGTTTGTGCAACTACATTCAAGACCATGAGATACTTAGATTCCAGCGATGGTGACCATGAAAGCACATTAGATAGATTGGATCAGTCCCTTTATTATTAGTTCTACCATGTCATATGCTTTTCCAACACAAATAATCATTTCGATTAACAACAGAAAAATACTAATGTGAGAATTACCAACATAAACTCTCCATTTTGGACTCCAATCAATCCCAGCTTTTTAATGCCATTTGGATTAAATCAAACACTAAGCTAACCTGTGAGCTGGCATGGGGAAATTTCCACTGCAAAGAGCACTTTAGTAACATGTGCCAACAATTTAAACTCTGTCCCCAGTTGGCAAGATTTTGGGAGTGATACACAAATGTATGTTACTGATGCTTTATATATATATATATATATATGTGTGTGTGTGTGTGTGTGTGTGTATACATACACACACAGCAAACCTTATGTGTATCAACACACTTGTTTAAACAGCTTTTCAAATCTTAGTCACAAACTTCATGAATGAATAAAAAGTCCCAGATGTTTAAAATGTCAGTGTAAAACCAGCTTTGTTCTGCATTTGTAGCCTGACATGCAAAGGGGGCATATTGATTAGAATTATTGGCATGCTGATTATTTTAATTTTACCGCTTCCGACTGAGTGCAATTTGCTCTGAAAAGACTAATTTTTCTGTTATTTATTCCAAGCATGGTGCTTTCAGGACATGGTTGCTTTGCAAATTCTCTTTATAAAAGTTCCTAGACATTTTAGAATGGACTGCTGATTTGCAGGTGCAAGTTCAGAGAATGAGGGAGGGGATGGTGAGTGAATGGGAGAAAGAAAGAAAGAAAGAAAGAAAGAAAGAAAGAAAGAAAGAAAGAAAGAAAGAAAGAAAGAAAGAAAGAAAGAAAGAAAGAAAGAAAGAAAGAAAGAAAGAAAGAAAGAAAGAAACTAAAATTATGTCAGAAAAGAGATTCTGAGGCCTCCTCTACACGACATGGGAAGGGCGAAGTAAGATACGTAAATTGTGTAACTGGACTTGTTGTATCTTACATCGTGTTTCTGCGCTGTCCCCACAGTGGGAGGCCACAGGGAGCAAACACTCCCCTCAGCTTCCCTTACTCCTTGTGAGGAACAGAACTACGGACACCGACGGGGGAGCCCTTCGAGTTCAATCTAGTAAGTCTATACTAGACCCGCTAAATCAACCCCCAGATGATTAACTGCAGCTGCGTCGATCTTCTGCGTAGTGTCGACGTGCCCCTGGGTGTAACAGTGGGCCCTTCATGGGTGAGGAATTATCAAGCAGAGTCCTAATATATGAACACATTGATGGGATGAACTTGAAAAATGCCAGATTAATAGACTTGAAAATTAGCACTTTATGAATGTACAGAACCGATCGGAATGGAGACTACAAACCTCTCTAAATAGCCCTGCCAATGTATCTGAATGCTGACACGGAGGGAACACCTCTAAGTGTGTGGTTCTCCATGTCCAGTCAGGTCTCTCTTCTGAGACTACAAGCATAGATGATAAGGAGATCCCAGTCCTCTGCTACGCAGATATAACTTGTATGACTGAGGGGTGAATGTGAGAAAGATTTGGTTTTGTAATATGGAAACCTCTTCACTAAGCCACAACCAAACTGAGTTCACATACTCTGCTGTAGTGGTGAGCAATCTACCGCCTGAGGGCTGAAAGTGGCTCAGTGGAGTTTTATGTGTGGCCCACGAGACATTTTATTTACTGTTGCTGTGCACAGGTTTGCCAGATTCTGCTAATTTTCATCCACATGGTTGAGGGTTTTTTTTTTCATATTAAAGTGACACACACTTAAATCAAGGGTACGTGAAGTGAGGGGTGTGCTGACTACACACAACATTGGCTGTGAGAGCCATGGGCTCTCTCTGCATCCAATCAAAGTGGAGCTACCTTTCACTCAGCATTCTTACCCTCCATTCCCCCCACCCCTGGAAAATTCAAGGTATATAAGCGCAGTAAGCAAAACTACCCTAAACCAGGAGACCCTCCTAGGTCTGACAAACTTGCAGCCCACGCAGATGAAGGGTCACTCATGCTGCCCACTCACTAGCTTAGGTTGCCCCTTACTACTCTACAGTACAGCCTTCAGGTGGTCCTGTCATTGGGCTGTATTTAAAGCAATAGCCAAGGGGGAAAAGTTTCTATAACCTCTTAGCAAGCCCATGAGCCCGGTTATTGTGTAGAATAGTGCTGTCTCATAGCCTTTCCTTCCCCAGAAGCAAATTTTGATTTGCTGTTGTGTCTGTTTGGGTTTTCAGCAGCAATTGATAATTACTTCACCCTCCCCTTCTATAAATAAAAATTAGAATCTCTGTGTGTATAACGCACCATGCATGTATTTTATGGGATTTGTCTCTGCATATAGAGAACATTTGGAAGTGTTGCAAAATCTTCAAGTTTCTATGGCTGAAATTTAAGCAGTATCCTTTTTGCGCATGATCTATTTGCCCCAGCCATACACTGTTGCTTTAAAGTCTACCAAATTATTATTTGATTTATGTTCCTTCAGGTTATTTTAAAGCCAGGACCTCATAGACTCTGTATTTGGGTTGTCCTGGAATTCTTGAGTCATATCGTCCCTTTAACCTATCTTTTTTTTGGTCCCAACATAGTCAGTGGAGGCTTTTAAAGTCAGAATTTAAATTAACCTTTTTGCTATTGCATCTTATAAATGTACTGATCTGTACTCAAGTGTTCATTACCGATAGCCAGTGATTTGTCAGATGCAGGGCCAGAACAGCGAGCTTTGTTCAGCGTTTAATACCAATAGCAAAATTCCAAACAAACAAAAATGTATTGCCATAATAATATAGGATGGAATTATTGGCAGTGAAATATATTGCCAGATAAATACACAGCTTGGATTCCAAATGGATTAGCCTTTCACGCCATTTAAAGGAAGAAAACTATTTTGTAATATGAAAATTATTTGTATATCTCTGATCTCACCTGGTGCATTTTCCCTTCTATTCTGCTGATAATTTCAATACATACGAAGAGCAATTCCAGACTCCATTATTGTTCCAAGTTGTGATAGTCTCACAGGAAATGAAAAACTGCCAAACCTTCCTTCCTGCTCATGAAGTCCTGAAAGACGTGGATAAGCCCAGAGAATCTTCTGACTTAGGAAACATTCTTTATTTGTTTGTTTACATAAATCCCCAAGGCAGGAAGGAGAAGACAAAAGTTTCAAGCTCAGTTTCAAATATCTCATTTGCAATGGTTGCCTCAGTGTTACAGAGTTGCTGCCAAAGAGCATAACGAGAGACATGTAGAATAACTTGGTATTAAAAGACAAGGAAGGGAGGGCTGATGACAACTTCAGATTTTTAAAAATACAAAAGTATTATAGAAAGCCTCCACAGGGGGATCAATGATTTCTTTGGATTCCAGAGACACACAGATCTAATCCCCTTTCCATCATGGCAGTGCTGCAATCTCTGGGGTGGAACACCAGAGTTCTTCAATGGGACACAACAACATACAACAGTTTAGTTTGCTCTGGCAAAGCCTCAGAAGCGCGGGAACCCGCCCAGTGCCCCTGGTCTGCTGGAGCAGCTTACGAACGGGGCTTTCTCACCCCGGAGCTCGCAGGTAGCAATCCGCCACCTCGACCTCCGGGGTGAGAAAGCCCCATTCGTAAGTGCGGATCCGACATAAGTCGGATCCGCGTAAGTCGGGGACTGCCTGTAATATGGAACATCCCCGGGTAGAATTTGGCAGGGAAACAGAGGTTAATATCTATATTTGTAATCAAAGGGTCATGGAATTCTGATGGCTGGCTAGAAAGAGCAATAGTCTCCCTTTTATACCTCATCTGACAATGAGCCCCTCCAGTAACACTGATCCCATCACTGTGTCAGTATATTGGTCCAGTACTAAAGGGAAGAGAGTATCATCTACCAAGTCACCAGCAACACTTCCTAGTAAACCAAGGTCAGACACCTCCCCTCTTCTGGGAAGCCCAATGCCAAATCAAAACTTTGTGGTTCAAGCTCATCTTTACTGCCTGGGTTTCCTTGGAAAGTCCCATTCAGTGACTGATCTGGTTCAGCATTCCTCAGGTGTATAGGGCTGATAAAATCACAGCCCCAGATAACATGAGACTTCCGGGGAGAAAATAGAGATGAGGGCTCAGGGAACATCGAGAGCGCTCATCCATTCTAGATTTAAATTGGCTTGAACTCTCAGCTGCATTGTGAATCAGCAGTTCTGTGACCCGCAAGGTGAAGAATCTTTAGAAGGTGAAATTGTTGATGGGCCTTGCTCATTTTAAGCTCACTTCCCTCCTTGGCAGTGGTTCTCATTGAATAGTGGGTTCTCGGTCTCTCCTGTAGACTGAAGCTGAACCACATATTTCACCTTACGTATGAATTACTCTCACCATCACTTCTTTGGTATCCAGCATAAGAAGTACAGATTTCAAAGATACGAACCCTCTAAGGATAGTCAGGACCCCAATTGCAGCAAAAATACATGATAGTTTCTTGGAAGCGTGACCATCCTAGTTCCCAGTCCCAGGCACTTTGAAATTAATTGGTCAGGCACAGGCACAGTCTTAGGGCAAAGCGAGCAAGGCGGTTGCTTTGGGTCCTGCCCCTCCAGGGCTCCGCGCTGCCCGGCGCCCGTCTGCCTAGCTGCTGGCTCACTGTCCTGGCTGGGAGCTGCCTGGCCATCCAGCACAGCCGCTGTCAGCATGCCGCCTTGGACCCCACAAACTCTTTGGCTGGGCCTGGTCAGGCCTCAAAAGGGACGGATATTCCATAGATCTAGAAACTCCATAGTTCTCTGGGTACTACAGTGCAAAGCTCCAGAGCCAGGCTCTGTGAGGGACACTGAAAAGAGTCTTTGTGGATGGACAGCAGAGTGGAAGTACATGGTGCAGTACATCGCCAATGGTCTCACACTCTGCATAGCAGGAAGTGCTAAAGACTGTGTTTACTAATCCTTTCATATCCAATAGCAGTAACGTTAGCTTAGCTGGGATCTATTCTTGTAATTCCCTCTCCACAGTGATGTCATTTGCACTTGCAAAGCCCTTGTTATACACAGGGCATGTGAGAGGGGAAAGGAGTATTTGGTCCAGTTATTTCCAAACAACTCCTATTCATTTGTGCCCATATCCCAAAGAAAATGACACTCCTGCCATGACATTAAAGCCACATTCCTATGACAAGCTAAGAAAGAAAGAAAGAAATGTTACTAAGGGTATATCTAGACAGCGGGGCTATTTTGGGGTATCAGCGGTATCCCGAAATAGCTACCCCACATCTTTTAAACATGCCTGTTATTTCAAAATATTTTTTGAAATAATGGGTACATTATTTCGAAATCCTGGTAACCCTCGTTCCACGAGGGTTAAAGAGAATTTTGGAATAGTGTGTTATTTTGAAATTTGGCACTTTGTAGACAGCGCCAAATTACAAAATAAGTTATTTTGAAATACACTCAAAATAAACTACGCAATTTGTGTAATGCAAATTACGTAGCTTATTTCAAACTAAGAGGGCTGTGTAGACACACTCTTACAGACCTTGTTATCTCTACTTTTCCCCAGTTTGAGCCCACATCCAAATATTTATTTTAGACAATATCTGTGTGATACATAGAATACCATATTGCTCTTCAACAATACAATGCAATAGCCATTAACTAGTTAATGTTTGGGAAGTTCTTTGAGCATTCCAAGTTGCATAACAATGCTAAGAACTATTATTATTTCCATGTGAGAGCTGTTGCTCCATGAATCTTCTCAGTTAAAGGTGGAGTATGTAGTTGCTCAGATTACGTATGCTGAATATTGTGTGCATATGTGTCCTTTGCACTGGGACTGATAATTGCAAAGTACAGGTAGGAAATGGGTGTTGTGCCCTATCCTGCAAAACACATGCTCACCTTTTGGGCTTCGGGAAAGCAGAGAACTTTTTTCTGCATTCTGCTGCTGCTTTCCTAGTGATGGCCACTCTCGTTCAGATGCTGAGAGACTTGTCTGATATTGTTGCTGTTGGTACAAAGACTAAGTAAAGTCAATGGACCAGGTTGTCAACAGGTAGGATTGAACCTGTGACCTTGGGGGCTAAAGCCATGTGCCTCTACAGATTAATTGAAGGCAAGGGCCCCTTAGCAAAAGCTGTAGAGCAGACTTCACTTTCCCTTGTCAGTGGTCTCAGGGACAAATGCATGGCCTGAGAAGGACATTGCCAGTCCTTCCTTTCATCCTACATTAGAAAAACTCAGAAGAAAGCTTAGGTTTGCCCTACTGAGCACTGTAATCTGACTCAAGTTTCACCATAGCTTCCAGAAATTTTAATTAACTAACTGGCTAGCTCTAGGAATAGCCCTCCTCCCATTCACTTTATGGAAAAGATCCTGCTGTCAGGAACTATGAAACTCTCAACACCTTGAGCACAACTAGGATGATTGTCACCTCCCAGGATGGCACTTTTCCAACTCTATTTCTATTTCTACACAGCAGCATTATTTCGGAATAACAAAGAGCGTGTCTATATGACAAGCCTTTATTTCAAAATAATGGTGAGCAGGAGGACTTCTTGCTCCGACTCCGGTAACCCTCATTTTATGAGGAGTAAGGGAAGTCGAAGGGTAGAGTGTTCTTCCTTCAACTTCCTGCTGTGTAGACAGCACCAAAAGCTGAATTAAGCTATTTCGACTTAAGCAACGCAATTGATGTAGATCAAGTTGCGTAGCTTAATTCGACTTTAGCCCTGCTGTGTAGATGTGCCCTTAGGGGTGGTGCAAACCTCTCAGTCAACCACAGCAACAAGTCTGCAGCAGATGTAATATCAATCTCTCCAAGGAGAACATCAGTGATTCTATTCATGAGGGAGGTCTGGAACTGAAACCACTTCCCTGGAGTATGTTATTTTTAATCAGGTCATTTCCCTTTGAAACCTCTATAGACATGTGCAGTGATTCATTCTTCAAGACTGATATATGAAGGACCCAACCGTGCACCACTGGTGTCAACAGGAGTGGAGCCACTGGTTTGAACTGGTACAGGATCAGAGTCCAGGGACCTGATTTTCAGTGGTTTTCTATCCACCACTCTAGTTAAAATCAGTGGACCTTGTAGGCACTGAAACCCAGACACTAAAAACTGGGTCTACTGAAGCAGAGATACTGAGTGTCCCTCACTTATAAAATACTCTCAATTTTTTTCTGCCGGGTTTGGAGGTGCAATAATCAGTGGAGGATTTTCACTGCTGTTGCTGCTACTCTTCAGAGCACTATGTTTCCAAACAGCTAGCAAACATCCCTATTTTAGGAAATGGCCTATCTTTAAACTATAGCCCCTGTCACATTGTCTTTTTCTGGTTATTTTCACATTTCTTTGTGCCTGTGCTCAGCTCTGCAGATGATTCAAAGCCAAAAAGGCATGTAGTGAAGTATAAATAGCACAGCAGAGTGTACATACAATAGGAGAGCACACACACACATCATTAACTATTAGGAAAACTCCTATCCTACATCATATTTGGGACAGAGAAAATAGCTCCTTTTGGTATTGGGCCCAACATATGTACCCTGATACTTCTGTACAAAAACTCTTCTCAGCTCAGGGGTATACAGATAAATGCTGTGACATTTGGACACTCCTAGATTTGTGCAGCATGAGGTGGGGGTGATGCTGAATTCTGGATCCAGATGGGTATTTTTCAGCTTGGGCTTCTACTCCGGATTGAATTAGGTCTCATAAATGAAATCCTCATAGGCTTCTTACAGCAAAGAGGAACACGATGTTACAGAGATGGTATGAAAGTCTTGAATACTTATACATCTGTTTGTAAAATTATAATAATACCGATGTTTTGCACAGTATAGGCCTCAAAGTGATTCACAAAGGAAAGTTGGGAGTTTTAGGATTTTCTGGTCTCGTTTATGGAAGAACTGAGTGATGAAGGGCTACCACAAGCTAGGAACTCATAGAATCATAAAACACTAGAACTGGAAGGGACCTCCAGAGATCCTCAAGTCCAGTCCCCTGCCCTCGCAGCAGGACTGAGCACCATCTAGATCTAGATGTCTGTCTAATCAGTTCTTAAATATCTCCAGCGATGGAGATTCTACAACCTCCATAGGCAATTTATTCCAGTGTTTAACCATCCTGACAGTTAGGAAGTTTTTCCTAATGTCCAACCTAAGCCTCCCTTGCTGAAGTTTAAGTCCATTGCTTCTTGTCCGATCCTCAGAGGCAAAGGAGAACAATTTTCTCCCTCCTTGTGAAACCCTTTTAGATACCTGAAAACTGCTATAATGTCACCTCTCAGTCTTCTCTTTTCTAAACTAAATAAGCCCAATTCCTTCAGCCTTGCTTTATAGCTCATGTTTTCTTGACCTTTAATCATTTTATTGTCTTCTCTGGACCTTCTCCAATTTCTCCACAGCTTTCTTGAAATGTGATGCACAGAAATGGGCACAATACTCCAATTGAGGCCTAATCAGCACAGAGTAGAGTGGAAGAATGACTTCTCGTGCCTTGCTCACAACATTCCTGTTAATCCATCCCAGAATCATGTTTGCTTTTTTTGCAACTGCGTCACACTGTTGACTCATATTTAGCCTGTGGTCCAGTATGACCCCTAGATCCCTTTCTGCCGTACTCCTTCCTAGACAGTCACTTCCCATTCTGTGTATGTGAAATGGCTTGTTCCTTCCTAAGTGGAGCACTTTGCATTTGTCCTTATTAAACTTAATTCTATTTACCTCAGACCATTTGACTTATATATGTTCACATTGGGCCTGTTTTTACAACTTTTTCTCCTGGTGCTAAGCACGTACTGATCCATCTACCTCACCTTACAATCAATGAGACTGATTTCGCTGTAGCTGATGTGTGTATAAACACAACCAAAGTTCAACTGCAGTTTTCTGTGATGAAGTGGTAGATTGTACAACCCTGAAGTTGGTAAACACAGGAAGAAACAATCTACCCATTTTCATAACAATCAGTCTATCACATGTCTGTTCAGTCATATATACATTCAGCCTCACTCTCACCTTCAATTACAATCATCCACTCTTATCACCATTAATTAACATAGACTCAGTCAGATACTTTCACATTCAGTTACATGCCCATTCCCCAACACTCAGATTGGCTTATACTCACAGAGCTACACCCACACCTAATTAAAATCACACCCTCACACTCCCATTCCATTATACTACCAATACTACCCCCACACTTAATTACAATCACATTCAATTAAACCCACAATTCTGCATCTAGAGTGTAATCCTTCCCTTACATTCACATCCACTTACAGTCAATAACTCTCATTGGGATGCACATGCCTGCTCATCATATTCAGAAACACACTGGAAAGGCCCAGCTGTCATTTTGGCCCCACAGAAAACAAAGTAATTGCAGTTGTCTACCTATACACAAGAGCAGGTCCACTGATGGGGGAGACAAAGAGGGCAACTGCTCTGGGACCCAGCAATTCTAACGGGCCCAGGGCTCGCAGCCAGTGCCCTGGGCTGGAGTGCTGCATGGTGCATTCCGAGCCGCGTTGAGTGCTGGCTGCCAGGCCCCGCCTCACCCTTCTCTGCCCCGCCCCTTCCACCCAAGGCCTCACCCCTTCTGGGAGCAGGAAGCCTCCCACCCAAACACACACTTTGACCAGGAATCCAGCAAGGCTGTCGGCCCCCTTCTCAAGGAGGACCACTGTCCCCAGGGCATTACCTCCTTCCCATTAAAATACTCTTTGGGGTGTCCTGAACTGCTAGATACTACTATCAGCAATGAGATACTGTTTGTAACATTAATTTTAATAAGAATTTGAGCATGACAGCAACTATTCAAGGTTCCACTGTGCCAGATGCTGTACAAACACAGTGAGACAGTCCCCTCCTCAGCTCACCAACTCAATAAATAAGATAGACAAAGGTTAGAGGGAAGGGCCCCATCTCACCACAGTGCACACGCCTCTCACTACCATTAATGTGTTCATCTGCACCATATGTCTTTGGGAAAATTATTATTTCCATTTTGTAGAGGAGGAACCTGGACACAGAGTGAGTGGGTAATTTGAGGGTCACACATGAGGTGCGTGGTAGTGTAGGGAATGGAATTCTGACCTCCAGTTCAGCACCATGATCATAAACATGAAACTATCTCTTTCCTTTTTTGGCCCCACAATTTTGTTAATGAAAGACCTCAGGCCCAGACAGTCTTTTAATTTCAATGGTAATTTGGTCCCAGAAAACTTATTCTGGCAAGATTCAACACCAGCAGGCTGACTAGTGAGGTGTTAGATCTAATTACCATCTAGGCCAAATGCCAGAGGAAGGGTTATCTTTGTTCATGACGTTTAAATCAATGGCTTTGCACAATGATTTTGAATATTATGAGGGAGTGGACCAAATCACAAAAAATAGCGATGGTACACAAACACACCGCTGAACTTTCACCTGTGCTTAGAAAAAAAATCTGATCTGAACTTTTTTTTGGGGGGGTAGTTCTTTAAGCTCCTTTCACCCCAGTTTTCCTATTCCATTGCTCTTCCTGCTTCCAGATTGCAAGTAGAAGCCCCTGGAGTCTGGTATGACTTCCTGCTCTTGAAAAATTTCTACAGAAATTTTGACTCACAGAGATTGGCAAAGCTCTGGATAAACTGCCAGGTGCTTATCCAAACGGACCCTCTGATCTTTGTCAAGTTGCACTGGGAAAAGAAAATGAAATGCTACTATTATTCAGGCAATTTTTGTGGCAGTCAGATTTAGGATTATTTTATATTTCTAAATTTAGAATACAGTCAAGTAGAAATCCCACTGACACTCATAGTGGTTCTGCTTCAGAACTGGGCCCAATCTATGTCTATATGAATGTTCCCACAACAGAAGACTCGTAATCTGTTCTGAGATCTTTTTGCTGAAGGCCAGGCCACAAATAAAGAGAGACGTTGGGTAGAGTAAAATCCCCAACTGAGACAAACCATCCAAACCTAAATACATTGTGAGGTCTTTGTTGATCCTGACCAGGACTAATAGGTGACGATTACCTGGTTCCTGTGATTACCACTTCACACCCAACCATTCTGCCTTCTGATTCCCAGTTTTATGCATGGAAAAGGGGGAAGAGGAGTAGAGGCAGGACCCTCAAGCAGTGCTTGAGACAAAAGTGGTATCATAAAGGTACAGAGCCAAGAGAGGGGTGCCTGGCAAAGTCAAGGGCTGGGGACAACTGAAAAAAAGCCAGATGCTGTTGCTTTTTTTATTTTAGTGGAATTATAGTAGGGATTAATTTGGCCGGATGAGTTTAATGATATTTCTTTGTATGGGAAAAAATAATAATCATAGTACATTCAACAGTTATTAGAAACAACAAGTAATAAAGTTACAGTATGGAAGGACCAGAGCGAGTCTTTATTGTTGAAGGATCAAAAGGAATATTTTGATTTCCTCAACACAAAACTTAATATCAATATCTTTCTATTTTAAAGGGCTTTGGGGTGGTGTGTGTGGTTGGTTTGGTTTCTGCTGTGGTTATTCCAGGTTTGCTTTTGTGCGTATTTCAGTTGCAAGTATTAATTCAGCTGCTCGACCATTTTGGTTTGCCCTTGTCACCCTTTCATATGCCAAAAACTCTTTCTATGTACATTTTCAAACGTGACTAATGATTTTAGTGCCTTCTTTGCAGGGGGAGGGGCAGGGATCCCACCTGCAAAGTACCCAACCATACAAAGTCAGGCCCTGCTAAACTATCAGGAATTAGCCACCCTCACCATGGAAGCACCCCAACTCTCCAGCCACTTTTGAAAACATAACTTTAGCCTAATCTTGGTCAGTGAGCATTAGGGATGCTTGTCTATATGTGGTTGCTGGATCACGACCAAAAATTGGAGGTCTAGGTGCGCTATGGATGTATCATTGGAATGAGAAGAAAGCAAACTAGTTTATGGGAAAACTTTAAAAACAACCAGTAGTCTTGCACCACCTTAGAAACTAACAAAACATGTAGATGGTTTCATGAGCATTCGTGGGCACAACTCACTTCTTCAGACGAATGGCATTTGAGGGGTCCAGTTTTCAGATAACTAGCACAGAGAGGGGATGGGAGGGGGGAAGAGGAGGAAAAAATTAGAAAAAAGGGTGAAAGAAATTGTCAATTAGAGTGCCCATGCTAAATGAAGCTGGTAAGAGCACTGAGTACCCACTCGAAGTACCCTTTGTCTGTTTTGTATGTCATTAGGATGTGGAACATAGTGGGAAAAGACATTGGCTGGGTGGCCACAGCCTAATGACATAAAAACCAACAAAGGGTACTTAGAGTGGGTATTAAGTGTTCTTACCAGCTTCATTTAGCATGGACATCTGACAATTTCTTCCCCTTTTTATCCTTCTTTTTTTCCTTTTTTTCCTCTTCTTCTCCCTCCTCCCACCCCCCATGCTCTCTGTGCTATTTATTTGAAAATTGGACCCCTTAAACTCCACTCATCTGAAGAAGTGGGCTGTGCCCACGAAAGCTCATGGTACCATCTACATGTTTTGTTAGTCTCTCAAGTGCTACAAGACTATTGGTTGTTTTTTAAGTTTTTCCACTTACAGACTAATACAGCTGCCCCTTTGAACTTAGTGAGTTTGTGATAACTTATGTGTTTGTTATTCCTCATTTACTGTTTTAATTATGAGCATTGTTGTTGGGCACGGTCACATTTTACTATAGAACAACGTAGGATCGCAAGGTCTGTGGCCATAGCCGGACTCACAAATGCAAAGCCTGGGCCACCTCGCCTTTAATTCTCTCGCTGCTGTTTTGTAAGGCTGTGTCATGCCTCTCAGTTCAAACACGCTTGGGCTCTTTATTATTCATGGCCCTTTTTCTCAGTCAGTGGTGTTGAATAATAAAACAGCCCAGGATCAAATGGGCCAATTCTCCACGCCTGACACCAACTGCTACTGTTCGCTGGGCTCTGCCAAGCGTTGCCTCGGATAATGAGTGGGATTTGGTTAAACAGTAAATTAATGAATAATGAAATATCCAGGTTGATCAGTTAGAGAGCACGCTTGCTTCGCCCCTGGCTCCACGCTTGGGGCAGAAATTACTCTCAAGCGGCACTTGCCTGTCTGCTGGTCTGGATAACTATTTTACAGCCTATTGCTTGACAGAATGCTGGGGAAAGGGGGGAGGGTAGAAGATAGGGGGGATAAAAAAGGAAGGGGGAGGGACGCCGGCAGGACAACCTAGTTATCACCTGGCTACTTAATGCATCTAGGGACCGATTTCCAAACAAGGTTCTGAAAGTCAAAACAGTGGGAAAAGCGTGGACGCTGGAGAGCCAACTAATCTCACTAGAGGGAGGGCGGAAATCAGAGCCCTTCTTGCAGCAAGCAAAGCCTCTTTTATAATTATTTTTAGACAGCAACTTTGCCAGAAGCAGAGCCCAGTTCTACCTGGCCTGGGAGCCAATAGGAGGTTTGGCATTCACTTCAATGGGCTTGGGATCAGGCCCACTGAATGGCTCTACATTTTCTAAAGCTTGGGTATTAATATCCCACTCCCTGGACAAATCACAGACTCCTAGAATCATACTGGGACTTGGAGGGGTCCTCGAGAGCTCATCGAGCACTCACGGCAGGACCAAGCACCATCTAGACCATCCTTGATAGATGTCTAGCTCACCTGCTCTTAAATTTCTCCACTGCTGGAGATTCCACAATCTTTGCCCTTCTTCTCCTGAGTGAAGCTGCTGCGCATAACAAATAAAAGCTCTGCGTGCAATACTGAGGGGATGTGGAAGGAGGTTGGTGTGAGCTTACATTAGACAGTACAAATAGCCTCGCCTCCCTCCCCCCCCCCCCCCCATCCAGCTTGCAGTTGAGTGAAAGAGTCCCTTGCTCTAAAATGGATTGAAAGTTACACTCCATCCCACCGCATCCCATAGATGTCCAAGGACCACGATCACAGGAAAGAAACTCAGAATGACTCTCTGTGCGCATGGAATGTGGCGACCTGTTTGGTCTAAAGTAAATTGAAAGAAAAAGACTAACGCAGACGGGAGAAAATAACACTATAGTCTTCATTTTCTACTCCGGAAAAGACAAATAGCAGTAACATACTCCCTGCGGGTCAATAACCCACCTACATACACAGCCGCACAGAACCATCATGTACCTATAGCTACAGAAAAAAATCTAATTGGCATATATGCCCGCCTTAGAATTACGCAGAGGTAGGGGCTGTTCCTTTCTCAAAGTCATTAGAATATACATTTTAAGTTAGAATATCCTGTCAACAGGAGAAAGATCCATCAACCCAATCCCACTCTTGCTTATTCTTCTTATTTCCAAACTTTGGAATCAAATTCCGCTTCCACGAGATAGGGAGAAAGTAAACGAGCAATGCTTATAAAATACAGCCTAGAGTTCAGTGCTTGTTTAGGGTCTCTGGAAAGGTATCACGGAAAGTTACGGGTTAAACAATCCTTAGAAACGTAAACCATTTCCCCACCAACATAAATGAAGGGATAGGAACACGCTTCCTTTATTTGAACAACTGAGTTCTATGTCAGCAAAAGTGTGTGAATTAAATTGACTGGACCCATCTGGGTTTCTCTCCATTTTTTAAGTTATATTTATTCGTACTTTTGAGTGTATATGATCATACATACACACTAGATAACTAATGTCCCAGTCAAGTTAAAAGCGGTTTATTTTAACTATGCACATCACACACCAAAAATGATCCGTAATATTATATCCCCAAAAGTCAATGTTTATAATACATAATAAACAATCGGTTTAGAACAGCTCTCTTTTCCTCTTGCTTGTATTGTTCCAATTATAAATATTAAACTAATGTTAAACCAGACTATGTATATGAACGATATGTGCCAGGCACCCATTCCCAAAAGTTGTATCATCAAGCAATCTGTTTTTTCCATTATTATTAGCCGCTGAATCATGCTGTCATGTTTTAATACGCATCTGGACATGCTCCTTTTCCATCACCTAAATCGAGCGAACTCTGGAATCAAACAACAGAAACATCAGACTAAAGGCGAGATCGATCATTATTCTCATCCTGATTGTTGCTCTCTGCTTTTAACCTATTTTGAACCGGAACTAGAGTCCATGCTCCTGTGAAACTCACACTGATGTCAACAGGAGAATGCATTTAAGTCAATGAAACGTCTCTTAGCACAAGGACTCCAGCGAAAACCTCTTTATGACGAACTAAAAAGTACCGAGAGCTAGACTCGGGGGTGATTCCATGAAGCAAATATACAGTAACTGATTTTAATATACTTTGTAAACAATCACATTTCTTCCCCTTTTCCTCCCGGTCCGGACGGATGGACACACCCACCCACCCACCCACCCACACACACACACCTCATGCTACAATTTGAATCAAGTCACCATTTCTAAATAAAAATGCGAAAGTTACTGACATGACATAGGATTTTCTTTGTCAGTCTGATTATCTGGCGTACACTCAGATGGAAATATCAAACCCCTCATCTATTCAATTAAATGTTCCCTTGTATTGGGCATTTGTTTGCTCCTGTATTCGAAAATATATCAGAAATAAATAATCATAGCAATCAATAATACTATAATTCAGAACTGAGTCCCAATCAAGCATGCGACCTGTTCCTGCATCAGAAAGGCAACAAACGGTATACATCATTCTGCACCAGAGATAACGCGTTGTTTAATCTAATTTTGACATTGCTTTTTCAACTCTTGTAAAGAATTTAATTCCCTTCTTCAAATTAATGGAGATATCTGAACGTGGATATTTGATCTCTCCTGGTGGGGATATAAACCTATCAGTGCAAGTGTGAAATAATTCGGAGATTTTTTTGGGGGGGGGGGGAGCAAAATTAATTAGACCCAACGCCATTGTGTGGAGAGATTGAATGGAAACTACAAAATCCATCCTGTAGGGAGCACCTTATAGACAGTATCCTATGATGAAATGGTCATGTGAACACTTAATTTGTAAACAGGGATTTTATAGGTGATAGTTAAGAGACGACAATTACAAGTAGAGGGACCATCCTGGCTCGCGTCAAAATCAAAGGAAACTTTGCCCTTTGCCATTGGTTTAAATGGGAGCTGGAACAGGACCATAGTCGTGTGTGTGTGTGTGTGTGTGTGTGTGTGTGTGTGTGTGTGTGTGTGTGTGTGTGTGTGTGTGTGTGTGTGTTGCCTAGTCTCGTGTGTGTGTGTGTGTGTGTTGCCTATGAAATTTGGAGACATGAAAGGGCGTCAGAACTGTTATCATTTACTTAGCGCCGCATTACGTTTAGCAGCTTCTGCCTCGGGTCCATATGTAAATAAAGAAAACTCGGCTGCACATAGCAGCTCACTATTTGCAGTCGTTTTCCCTTTTAGCAACGGAGTCTAAACCTAAAGAGGTTCAAAAGGAAAGGCAAAATAAACTACTTTTCTAACCGCTTCTTCACAAAGTCTGTTAGTTTCTGGTGATAGCATGTTGCATGTAAATAATGCAGAATTTGGAGGAACAGCAACAAAGAAATTGTGTTTTATTTCTTTGAAACGAGGTGGTCTGAAATGTCCTGATTTCCATACATATGTATCCAACTCTAGAAACCTCTATATGCCTACTAATGGGACGGGGAAGGAGGGTCCAATGAAGAGATTTGCAGTGTGGAAAGACATTTGACTATTTTCAGCATAGGGACAGAAGAGGTGTTATGTATGGGACCCTGTATAAATGTGGATCACTCACTGTAGTTGGGCAAGAAAGGAGTTCGCCCCAAATGGGTACGAAAGACAAAAAGGATGTTTACGACTATATACATCACTGTGAAGTTCTGTAATAGGAAATAGAACTAGCAAAAGTTTTGCAACGATACTGGTGTGTATTTTTAAGACAGACAGACAGATATCCGGGGCCTGATCCGGATGGATTCAAGCCCATGGAAAAAGGGAGGTGAGAACAGGACTAGACCGTAGGATTGTTTTGCTTCCTGCTAGTGCATTTCCAGAGCACGTGCCAATGTACTTAGCCAAGCCATACATTGGTCTCGATAACTGCGATTCTAAAAGATGATGGCCAGAAGTTACGATCTCATGAACGAGCCTCTGATTATTGCCACAATATACAGCCCGAGCCTGCCATGTTAGTGGAAAGACCCCCTCTGGGCTTGCGAAACTTCTCCGGGCCCTTTCAGGGTGTTTTCACAGGAATTTCGCATCAGGCCACTGGCTTTCTAAAGAGCTGGTGAGTTGCCCTGGTTGGCGGGACAAAAGAATTGTTACGCAATGGTTGCAGGATAACAGAGGAACTTCCTAGTCCCCTCCCCATTCCCATCCCTCCACCTATTAGTCGTGGGACTTTTCTGTTTCTTGCAGAACAACAGAACGCGCTTTGGAAACAAACGCAAGGGTCTAAAGTTAACTGAGCGATTCCAGGGTGAAGCATGAATCCCTTTCCTGCCCAGGGCTGGGTGAAATAGACTTCTTGATTGTTTTTCGTACCCAGTGCCAGCAGTAGGTGCGCTACTGTGGCGTTAATTGCCACGATCTGAGAGTCGCTATTCCCTCTGCACTGGTCTGTCCTGCTTTCGTTAAGGCTACACTACTTCACCCCACTGTCTATGGATCCCTGAAATACTTTCTATGTGCGCATTTTTGTCACACGGGTGAACCTTTCCCAGAGACACGAAAGTAGGTCACAGTTGACTCCAGCCCTTGCTTGGCTGATGCAAACGGCGCCTAGAATTCTTCATAAAACAGACTTGGGTTTTTTTTTTCTTATCTTGTTTTGTAAATTATTTCTATTCGAGGAGTCAAATCGGTGGGACTGGATAGTGTCGCTGTGTCGAAATTTAAAGCAAAATACTTCCAACCAATCCCCTGGCATCTCCCGGCCGCCCACTACCAGGAAAATAAATCCAGCTGGAATGTTCATTCAGTCTGAACAGAGTCCAATAGGGCATGAATTATCCCAGATTCCTTGGCTACTCAATGTTTTATATTTGTCTAAATACACCTCTAGTTCTAAGAGGCAAGAGACTGAGGGTCCACAAAAGCTCTAGCAGGGACTAATCTCGTACTTCTCCCACTTCTAATCTGCTTCACAACATTGTAAAACACTTGTCATTTACCCTCAGTGTGAATCCGGAGTCAATCCAATGCCACTCCAGATTCAGATTTGTGCAAATGAGACCAGGATCTGTCCCTAGCTGATATGTTCCTTATAAGTGTCAATTCCAACAAAAAAAAATCTGCTCGGGAAGTCTTTTTTACTGTGATATCATTCCTGGTGCTGCAATTATACAACAGGAGAGCGTAGCTAACCATTCCTCGTAAATATCAGCACCAAGCTTGATCAATTGAACATATCAATAGAGAAGAAATATCCAACCACACACACACACACACACACAAATATAACTGGAACGGGTTACAGTGATACAGCAGTAGAGATCATCATCTAGGACATTTCCCCCTTGTTATTGCAGTGTTATAAATAATACAGAGAACTTTGTTTTACTTGGGATTGAGAAGATTTACCAGTAATCTAGCGAGGACCGGCAAAATTAAACAAAAAGATCATGTTAACATGGCATGAGGTTTATTGTGTCTGTTTAGAAAGAGGAGGAAAGGGTGGCAAAATGATAGACAGCTCTGAGTCAGACAGAAAAAATGCCAACATTTCTGAGAAGCAATATTTATTGTCATTTTTTTTAAATGTAGAGACATGTCCTGAATTTCCCCAAACCCAGATTGGGAAAATAAAGACTTCTTGGCTTTATAAGTAAATCCGTCTGCAGAATTGAAGCAGCACCAACATTCAAAAAAACTGAAGAGGAAAATACAACAAAACACAACATTTTTCTTATTATTATTATTTATGTAAATCAGATCATCACTGGACAAGAAACCAATTTCTACCCATTACCATAACAGCTTGTCTATAAAGAACAGAAAAAAATTCAGATCGGATACTATCTAGAGTCAAGCGAGTTTTTTTTTCTTTTTTCTTTTTTTCTTTTTTTTCTTTTTTCTTTTTAAATTCCCCCACCCGTTCACAGAGGTATAGATTCACAGATAAATAACCCAAAACTACTTGCTCGCCATATTTACACATTCCCGTTAAATTAAGCATAAATAAATATATACAAACTTAACATTGAATGCCTCTCCGCATTTCTTCTTAGGAAGAGTCGCTAAACTGATATTTCTCACTATTCAAGGTGATCCAAAAAGGAATCAATTTTGGCATAGAAAGGAGGATTGTATCAGTTCCACTTTTTGAGTTTTCATGTTTGTTTTTATATCTATTTTTGTGTGTTTATTTTTTTTAACGCATAGACATACTTTGGCACACAAGGGCTATGGGAGCTGGGCTCTGTAGTATCGTCAGATATTTCTAAAATGTGGTGTTGGCTATTTTCTTTAACATTGCTACAGTGTATGAGAACATAGAAAAATGTTAGGGTCTCTTTAAGCCTGAAGGAGTGAAGGGGTATTTTGTTGGACAACCTTGTAAGAGAAAACTACTTTTTTCAGTAAGCTTAGGTGATCTTTATGGTCTGAAATTAGCATTATTGTATCCAAGTAAATTAGTTGTTGGGACCTCCCCTCCAGTGTACAGAAAATTAAAGATGTTATAAAATAAGAATCTAAGAAAGCCCGCTAAAACATCAGCAGGGTAACAGTCTTAACAGCTTTGTTGTTTTCACGTTCGTGAGCATTTTTCATGGCTTCAGAACAAAAAAAAAAAGTTCCAGGTATTTTGTTTCAGAATTTGTTCAAGATACAAGACGGTCATTTTTTTTAAATATATAACACACAGGTACATGTAATTGCCTGACTAATCGCTGGCCATGGACCTTATTGCGCTATCAGATTTGGATTCAATAAAGACTTGCAATAACATGATATGGCCCAATATTATTAAATACCCAGTTTCCCCCCCATCCTTGGGGGCGGGTCCCCAGACATGACGTATGTGACAAACTGACCTCTGGGTTCTTTTCCATCTCGTGTTAAGCTTATCAGTAGAGCTACAGTTTGCACAGAAACTGAGTTGTTCAACATGGGATATACAAGTATGCATTCAACAAATTATTTAAGGGTGAAATTAAATTTACAAGTGACCCACTCGTTTGGTTTGAAAACAAACTTTTCAAGGTCTCTGTTTAAACGTTTCCTCTGAGTTAAAAGCAAAGCTGTCATGTTAATCCCCCCTGTTTATTGATTTATGATCCCGAGGAAACCAAATCTTTTAATAACTCAATTATCAAATAAACGTCAAAGATGCCTAGTCTGGGGAAGTGCAAAAAGATTGGGTAAGGCCTTGCAATTAAGTTACACTTTAGTGACACTCTGAGAGCAGAAGGCTGAATTATGTGTTCAGAGGGGTAGCTTGTTCAGCCATGTTATAATAATCAGCAACGGACGCCTGCTACCAGTTGCCAAATATTAGATTATGGGGAAATCGATTAGGTTTTAAACCCATGCCATGTTTCTGCAATTGAGAAATCTCCACGAGCTTTCTCTCATTACTGGGATAAGGAACTGGGGGAATATTCCACTGACCAAAGAGGTGGGTGGAGGTTTTCTCTTCCCACCCCCTACAGTAGATATGTTTAATTAGACCCCAATCCAAAGTCTGGTGAATTAAACTCCTGTGGACTTCACTAGGTTTTTCGGATCAAATTGTACGGGACTGATCCCGCTCCCACCTCACTCAAAGTGAGTTTTATCCCCGGGTAGTGTGTTTATATTGCATCTGCTCCGAAATACCTTGCAAAGGGCATACACTTTGCAGAGAAGCTAATCAGCTGACCTGCAAATTCTTTGGGGGCAGGAACTTGTGTCTTGCGATCTGTTGGTACAGATTGGGAGCTTGTCGTGACTGGGGCTTCCCGGAGCTACTTAATAAACATTGTTGAAGAACAACAGCCATTTCTGTCCAAGGTAACAGCACCTTTTGCATTCAAGAAGGCCACTTCGGCTGTTGCGCGTGAGCTATCCTGTGTGGTACATTGGGCATGCTCTTTACAGGGACCAGCTGCTACGACCGTTGGGGACAGGTTTCCAGAACAGAATTGTCTCCCACTAACAGAAGAGAGAGAGACAGGCCTTGAAAGAAATGCTAGTGGGATCAATTTCCACTCAAGTGTCCTCCCCCACCTCACACAGGTGGGTAGGCTGTTTCGTAAGGAGACTGCCTTATGATGCTCCTAGTCTAAAACCCGCTGACTTCTCTTACAGGAGCGAAATCAAGGGGATTATTGGGAAGGATTTGGTTCCTGCAGTTCAGATGCCGTGTTAACGCTCAGAACTCAAGATATCCGTGAGCTGGCTCTGGCTCCCAACCATGGAAACTCCTAGACTCTCACCCTGGTTCTTGACTTGCTGTGAGCCTTTGGGAAGACATCTAACCTTTCTGAGCCTCGATTTACCTCTTCTGCAAAATGGGAATAACCATGTTTGTCTCCCGATCTTTAAATTCGGATTGAATTAGGACTAAACCGTGAAGGGTTAATATCCCCTTGGGGTAGAATGGGGATTTTCCTGTAAATTAAGGTCAGTGAGATTTGGTTTCTGCATGCTCAAGTCCCTGGTTTGAAAGGCAAGGTAAATTTCTCCTCTTGCTTGAAGATAATCCTCTATATTAACAGTAGCAAGAGACCTCAATGGTGAGTATCTAGAAAGTGTAGTATTCGTAGCTAAACACGCGTGGCTCTGTCAGGGGCCCGAAAGACAGGTGCTTTTAAGAAATAATTTATGGGGAAAGGGAGACAGGGGACATCAGCTCCTCCTCCTCCCCCCCCCCCCCCCCCCCCAGGTATTTAGAAAATAAAGACCACGTCCAGAGGATTGACTTTCTTCTCTTTGGGATTTGAGGCCAGCCTTGAGCCACAATTAATTCAATATCTTATCTTAAGTTGAAACAGAGGGTGAAATCCAGGCCCTGCTGAAGTCAATGGGAGCTTTGCCATAAACTTGAATGGAGCCAGGATTTCACCCGGAGACAGTCGCTTTTCTGACATAAGTGAAAGGATTCTTTAATGCATGAAACTCTACCCCCACTGAATAGATACAATTATCCAAGCTGAAATTCATCTCCTTAAGCATAAGTGTTATTTTCCATATATGCCATAACACATCATGTAATACACCCCATTACTGAAAAGCAACTTAAACAAACACCCCCGCAATACCGGTGGATTTTTTTCCTCTCCCGTTGAATTTGTTCTAAAGCAACTCACAGAAACATTGTAATAACTTTCTAGCGAGACACAATAGGGCTTTATCCTGCAATCCCACCCAACCCTTAGCTCGCACACACACAATTGCATATCGCAGCTGCCTTGGCTCTGAGTATCAACTACTCATACCCCAGCAAGTCTTTGCAAGCACCCTCGGACAAAACTGTATTCTTCTCAATAGGACATCTCGATTTCGGTTATTTTTAGCTGGTTTCAATTATTCCCTTTGAGCTTCTTTAAAGAAGTACACCCGCAGAATTCTGAAACGACTGGCTTTGATTTAAGGGGGGGAAAAAGTATCAGAATTGTGGATTATTTTTCTCTGTACCTGATATATTGTGTAGGGAGCTCTAGTCCTCTTTGAAGAAGCTCATAAGCCAAGCGGGCAAAGCTTTGGGAAACAGAAGAAAATAAAAATAGTGCATACTCCTGAGAAGGAATTACATACTCAGTTTTAGTTACTAGCACTTTTTTTTTTAAAAAAAGGGTAGATCTCTCTCAATACACCCCCATAACTAAATTAAATATATAAACACTAGGATTGTTGAGAATATAAACCCTTTAGAGGAAATTAGGATACTTTACACATAAGAATAGGAGTTTCAAACAGCATTAACATCTGACTGCACCTTATTTTCAAATTTTGCACCCTGAGAGCCAATGAAGTTTTACCATAAAAGCTAAATACCAAATTAAGCCTAGATAGCTGTAAACACTGGTAATCACAGGGTCTGTCTAGACCAGGAAAAAGGGGTGTCTTTTAAAAAGCGAGTTAGCTAACTGGATTGAGCTAACATGAATTGAAACACCTAATATACTGTAATTAATGTAGACATTGTAATTAATGTAGAAACAGTTTAATACATTTACAATTCTATTAGCAAGTTATAGCCTTTGCTACCCAAAACACCCCTTTCCTAGTCTAGATAGATACAGAGTGGCAAGATAAGATGAGGCAGGGAGGGGGGAATGAGGATGCTGGAATGGAAATGTCCCAGATAATATCACTGGAAGATTTGTTTTTTTTTCCTAGTGTAGACACAGGATATAGTTTAATTTTAAAAAAAAAGATATACTGTACATTTGAGCCCAAACAAGAAATCAAAGCACTGACACCAAAATGTTTCTCTGATTTCTTCCAATAAGTTATTTGTTTCTTCCTTTTTTATTATTATTTTATCCCCCCCTCCAAAAATCATTTTTAAAAAAGTGAGAACAGAAGTGGAAAAATCCTGGTGGTTGTCTTCAAATGTTCCTTGTAAGAGACATTGAGCCACAGTTCTTGCTCCTTTGTGCGCCTCTGACCTTAAGTTAGTCTTTCTTTTTATCGTTATTATTATCCTGCCTAATATAATTCTTCCAAAACCCAATCCAATATTTTAAAGCTAAAATTAAAACGGTTTTGTTTTAAAAGATTCTCTCTCTCTTTTATTTATTAATTTTTTCTGCTTTTATTTTTTTCATTTTCTGTGTTTCTCTTCCTTGTCTCCAGTTTTACTACCTGGTCCTTCCCCAGATGTGTGCCTGTTAGCGGTGTTGTTGTTCAAGAACATCTTGTCCATGCCTTTGAGAGCTTCAGTCAGGTAGTTCTGGAGGGCTGTGAGGGCAGCACAGATGGCTGGGGCCCCAAAGCCATGGGTGATGAGGCTGAAGTGAGTCAAGCAGCTCTGAATGCCTGGTTCCAAAATGGGGCTGGGCCTGCTGTTGCCAATGGGCGTCCTGTCCTGGGCCAAGAGATCTGTGAATTCTTTACAAAGTTGCCTGCAAGGGGAGAGAAGAGAAGAGGAGAGAAATTCCCAGCATGGTCAGAGTCACTTCACAATGGCTAGTACTTTGTTCACAGCCTGAGTGCGTCTACACAGCACCCTACATTCAAACTAGCTTATTTTGAAATTTGGCATGTCTACATAGCACCAAATTTTGAAATAACGTGTTATTTCAAGTCATCCCTTAACCCTCGTGCAATGAGATTTACCAGGATGGTGAAATAGCACACTCGTTATTTCAAAAAATATTTCAAAATAATGGGCAGCTTGTGTAGATGAAGGGCAGCTATTTTGGGATACCAGAGATGTGCAGTGTAGACATAACCCCAGAGACTTCCAAGGGGTTTGGCATGTATTAAGTAACAAAGACAGGGAGCCACCTCTCATCCCTTCTTCCTCCAAGCTTCAACCCCACCTAAGCGTGCGGGCGCGCGCGCACACACACACACACACACACACACACGGAAAATCTATTATCCTCATTTTACACATCAGTAAACTAAGGTGCAAGGAGGCTGAGGGCCTGGTCCAAAGCATATTGAAACTAATGACTCAAACAAGGGCAACACAGACACTCGGCAATGAAGCTGGATACACAACAAAAGCCTCTTTATTCCCACACACATTCCCTCCAACAACAACGGGAAGGATGCTGATTTTGTGACCTGATGCTGTACTCCTTCCCCAGACACAACTCCCCGTTGTCCAAAGGAGCAGGAGGGCTGCAAGAGTAGGCCCTGGCCTGACTACTTCCTTAGAGGGTTTGATTAGCGGAGGGAAGAAGCATTCCTAGTAGAGTTCATCCTAATCTCTGAAGCACACCCCTTCTCCCCTGACCTAGAGAATTTGTATTCTAGGACCAGAAAGATGCTTCTGAAATGCCATTTATCCTTTTTTTGGGGGGGGGGAAATGTATTATTTAGTCTGGGTATCATCTTTAGAAGTAGCCAGATTCTTTCTGAAAGAAAGAAAGAAAGAAAGAAAGAAAGAAAGAAAGAAAGAAAGAAAGAAAGAAAGAAAGAAAGAAAGAAAGAAAGAAAGAAAGAAAGAAAGAAAGAAAGAAAGAAAGAAAGAAAGAAAGAAAGAAAGAAAGATTTATCCTGGCATTATTTGTTAGTTTTTTTATTTAGGAGTGAGAACTTTTGGGGGGCTCGGAGGCTGCTGTCCCACAGAAAAAAAAATCAGTCGGGGGCGACACACAAGTGAGAAACAAAACAACCACCCCCTCTCCCTGACGTGGCCCCCAGCTGAGACACTCCCTTCACACACGGGGTGGGGGTGGGGGAAAGGGGCTAGTAGATTGTTTGTGCTCCAGCCTCACAGAGGTTATGGGGGGGGGCGCTGGAGTGTCTGCACGGCTCCCCAGTGCTGGGCGGGGGAGCCCGGAGCCTCAGAGGCCGAATCCAGGCAAGCCGGCCTTAGTTCCCCAGCCCTGATGTGGTTCCTCAGAGATGAATAGAACCCGGCCTTCCTGTGCAGACTCTGCCACCCACAGCCTGTAAATGACCCATTGGGGTGACTGCTGCGTAGCCTTGCTGAATGGCAGATGTAGGCAGGTCCTGAATGAACTCTTCCAGGAAGCTGGGGGGAGGAGGGGGGGGGAAATGTGTCAATGATATAAACCAAGAGTTGCCAAGGTGACCGGAGAGTCTGGGTACCCCTGTTTGCAGAGTGTCCGGAGAAGCCACCTTCTGGAGTGGACACCCAGCCCCTCTGATGGCGTCTCAAGGCGAGCAAAGTTCAAACCTCAGACTCCCCCAAATCACTTTGGAAACTGGGCCTGGCCTCACATTCCGTCAGAGGCTACAGAGGCGTGTGTCAAACGGGCAGCTTGGAGCAGATGCGGTGCCGAGAGGGGCTAGTTGGTAGAATACCATGGAGGGGGGAGGGGAGACCCCCTGATCATCTGACTCAGTTCCCTTTGACCCCGCGTCTCGCCGCACCTTGCTGCCCCTCCTGGCATCTGGGGCGCTGCTCTTCCCATCCCACCCGCGGAGCATCGGCCTTTCACAGCTCCCAAGCCCTACAGGGGAGAGCAAGTCGCAGTACAAGACAGCAAGCTCCACAAGCGAAAAGGGGGAGTACCCAGCAGACGCAGTCCACCTGGTACAGCGAAGCGGGGGGTGTCAGACCTAAGCCACAAAGGTCTCCCCACCGAGAGGAAGCCTTTGCCCATGACTTTGACCGGCTGCTGCTCTACTCTTGCCTGAATTTTTAAAAAACCCACCCTTTGGGGGAACGCCTGATTCAAAGCAGCGGGTCTGACATTTGGTTCTTGTTTATAACAGCTCGTTTGCTACCTTGGGGGAGGAAAATTGAATCCTTCCCTCTTCATTTGGTCACTTCCTATTGTTAAACCTCCTTTCACCCCATCCCCAAGATCTTCAGTTCAACAGGTGCATCGTCACAAGGCAAAATAGAAACCCAGAGGGGAAATTATATTTCCTTCCAAATAACAGGGACACTGACTAGGCGTCTGCACAATCCCCCTAGAAGAGAAACGTTCATCTAGGATCTTCTGACAGTCCCATGGGTGAAAGATTTCAGAGGGAGGCGAACAATTAAGGTTTAACTCTCTCTGTCTTATCCATTAAGAAAGTGCAAAAGAGGAAACTGCGTTTGGAGAGCAAACAGTAATGAGCCAGCCCTTTTATATCTTCAAAGAGCAAGGCAGGGTCTGTGAGCAATTAAAGTTCTGGGACATTAATATCTTTTGACCCTGCGGAAAAGGGCAATCAAATTCCAATCACGTCTAAAAAAAACATCTGGACAAATTTGAGCAAACGATTTTTTCCAAGCCTCAATATATTTCTTTAAATTACGCTGTCAACAGAGCAAACCGGAGCCGAAATAAATGAGCCCTGTTTGGGTCTTGCCTGCGAGCCAGAACAGGGGGATACACCGAGAGTTCCTCACCAAAATCCCGGGCTAGCCTAAAAACACCCAACAATGCAGCACGGGACTGGCAGATTTACAAGCCTGCCCCCTCCCCCGGAACGGCCGCTGCAAATTTCTCGAGTCTACAGGTGATTAATGGTAAACATTTTGGAGAGGGGAGAGTGTAAATCAATTTGCTCAGGGTGTTTGACAGAGAAGGCTGCTGAGTTTCTCTTAGTTTGGCGTGGAGTCAAAGCCTACCCACACTCCCCGTGCACACCCCCAAACCAAACAAGAGCCATGCCCGGAGGAAAGACGCACAGAAAGAGAGAGAGAGAGATGCAAACTCATTCACTAGCAAAGAAACACAGAGGCTGGAAAGGGGGAGGGGGAGAGAGAGACAAACACAGGGACACGTGCACGCTCACACAGCGGGAAAAAGTCACCCCCCCCCCCCCTCCGCGTTTCATATGCACATTGCTACGAACCCGGGTTGTTACCGCTGCAGCGCCGAGCACACCCCCGCAGCGTTCCGCTGTCCAATTAGCCACGCTGCCAGGGTCACCCACTCAGAGCCCAACCACTCCCTCCGCACTGGGGAAGGGGACAGCAGAGCACAAGGGGGAGGGAGAAAAGAAGAAAACTAGCCTCTTCCCCCCCCCCCCCCCGAGAAAGCTCTGCTGGCCCCCTTTGCAAAAAAACAGGAGGAGGCGAAATGAATTTCAAGCCGGCTGAGGGCGGGTCCTACTCACTTTGTAGCAAGCAGCATGTTCTTTCTGGAGTGGAGATCGCTGGGGTCCGTGTGCTGTCGGTTCAGGTACTCGGAAACAGCTTTGGCTGGAAACTCCGTTTCACAGATGTATCCAAAATCCCGAGCTAAGTGAACCGCTTCCCCTGGCGAGAGAGCGCCTTGGATTAGCAAGGTTGTGTAGCAAGGAGGCTACGTAAAGAATCTGTGCAAGCACCGTATTGCTGGTGGTGCTGGCTTGGAAAAGATCTTGGCCAGACTGGGTCAGACCAAAGGTCCATCTAGCTCAATATCCTTCCTTTCTACAGTGACCAATGCCAGGTGCCCCAGAGAGAAGGGCAGAACAGGTAGCCCACATGGGCTGTCACCTATTCCCCAGCTTCTGGCAAACAGGGACTAGGAACACCTTCATTACCAAGAAATAGGTCATGCAGACTTTCAAGTGTGTGAAAAACAAAAGAGCTGCCCTGAGAAGTAAAAAGACCCAGACTTTAAGTGTGCAGAGTAGGTTTGTATTTTAATATGCAAGAAAAATGGCCCAAGAGCCATACCACAAAGCATCATACCCCGTTTGTCTGTGTGTATATTGTACACGCACCATTATAGCCACATCTGGAAATCAAAGCAGCCCAGTATATTGTATCCAATGGGAAGTGCAGTTTTGCGGCATAGAGCTGATCACATTGCGATAGAATCTACCCATTCTATCCTCACCCTATTACAAAAAAATTCCCAAGGAATGAGCACCTTTCACGTGAAGAATAATTATTATTCTAGCAATAATTCTAATTGTCATTTCCTCTGCCTGGTTTCAGGTTTCTACCCTCCAGAGGTTCATGTCATCAAACTCCTACTGATGTGCTTTCTATCACAAGAAGAAGACACCGTAGCTGAAGAAAAAGGGGAAAACAGACTCTAGGGGGATTCCATCCGATTATGGCTCACCCCCTCTAGAATAAAGCATTGAACTCTTTAAAGCACAGCCCGGAGGACCAGGAGGAAGATTTCCAACACCTAACCTAGCTATGCTTAATCATTCTAGTGCCAAATTCGTTTTAACGATCGGAGCTTACTTTAAAATGCCATTTTTTAAAAAGAAAAGTTTCTCATTGTTCACCAAAAAGATTAATCATATTGCCGGCCAAATACTAGAATTTCACCGGATGGTTATTCCCCTCCCCCTTCCCTTCCCTACTCTCCCCTCCCCCCTGCCACCGCCCCTCAAATTATGTGCAGAGTCAACACCCTCATTGCTTTTTGTTAATCCTGGTCAGAGATGAGTGAAACATTTATGCTATAGGCAATATAAATTAACAAGAAAAAAAAATCTTTAGCGGCAGACAAGAAGATCAGTCGAGAGCCGGTGCAACTTCCTATATAAGAAGGGAAATCTTTGTAAGGTATAGTATTGGTTTGTAAGTAAATCATAGAACAGTACCACCATCACATGGTATGATATACACTTTGTATAGTTTATGTATCATACTGTGCGTGTATGTATGTATTTAGGGATGTGCACATACATTTACGCTATAGGGCCAACTTCTTCTGATTTTGCTATTAATGTGAATGCATAGTGTTACACACACTGTATGTACACAAGTGTAGTTTGTACTTGGGATATGTATGTAAAACTAGGTATTAATCTATATGAATATCAGACAGTGTATTTTCACACAATGTAAATGTGTCTTTAACTGTTCATTAATAGTTAGATACGCATTTCCATGTAATTTACCACGAATTATAACTATATAAACTTAAAAAACAACAAAGGCTCTAGTAGCACTTTATATATGTGCTACCAGAGCATGTTGTTGTTTTTTAACTTTATCCTGTACAGACTAACTCGGCTACCCCCTGAAGCTTATGACTATATAGATATACTGTATTACCAAAAGAGAAACATAACTAGAATGAAAGAGTTATTATCTGTCTCAAAATAGAGTCTAGATTTTCGTTTCACACCTAGAACTATAGATTAGATTTATAATTAAATCAGGAGTAAAAGTTAACAATACAAATCTATATGCACATGGATCTGATATACGGCAGTGTGTTATTGTGCATATTTAATGTTACTCCATCTTTGTGTATGTATAAATAATAAAATTCGTAATTATAGCCACAACACATTAGTTATCATTTGCCCCAGAATATCTAATATATATGTTTTTAAAAAAACAAATTAGAGTCAGTGAATTCCACGTTTCCATACTGTACCAACAAGTCAAAGCATCACATCAAGTATAAAATAGCACTTGTTCATTTCAGATGAGATATAACTCAGTGTTCCATTTTAAAAATCTTTTCTTTCTTTCTTTTTCTTTCTTTCTTTTTCTTTCTTTCTTTCTTTCTTTCTTTCTTTCCCCGCCCCTCCACTTCTTAAAAAAGAGCTTGCTTGTTTCTTTGTTAAATTTAAACTCTAACCATCACTCTCAGGAAAACTCTACTTATAACTGTGAATTTTCAACAACTTCTTTCCTTTGCTGAAATAAAAATAATTGAGTTCTTTATTGTTTTCGTTCAATGGCCGGATTGCAATGTGCATCTGTCATAATTAAGTTGGAAGTAATGAATTAGCCAAAGACCTAGACTCAGCACAGACTTGACTATTATTCAAAGGGAACCGCCTGGAAATCCACAACTCAAGGGGACTAGAATATTTGGATAACTGCAGCGACAGTTCGATTCTACAGAGGTCATTACTGGAGTCAATGGGAGTTTGATCAGTGAATTCAGCGTGCTTTAAATGGGGCCCTTAATTACTCCCCGTATTATGCATGTTAAACAGGTCTTAATGCCACCGCTGCAACAGTTGCTCCCTAATCCATGAAATTTTGCAAAATGCCAAACTCCCCACACCGAAAAGAGGTCGGAGCAGTCAATGGTGTGAAGCAAGTTTGCAATTCAGCGCTTACCTTCCACCAGGGAGGTGAGTAAAGTGACATTTGCAGCCTTACGCCTGCCGGCTGGTAAATTCAAACCGATTTTTTCTAGCCTCTCTCTCAACGATCTCCCCCCATTTTTCGATTTGGCTCTGGAATTGCAAAGAAATTAACATTCTGATTAACCTCGGAATGTCCCTGAAACAAACTTTTAGGCTGCGCAATCTAAGGATCACTGGAGCTTGACGGGGTTTTAACTTGAGGTTAGCACATTGTGTGCTTGCTGTTACAGTTTGCTGAGGTTTGCTTAATTTTTGCCACACACAACCAACCAGGTTCCCCCCTCCCTCTTTAACTTGCGGAAAACAAATTCATAGAACGAAATAATTACTCGGCAAGCTGCTGTGACCGAAGAAACCAAACTGGTTCCTAGAGTGTAAGGCTCCGGGGTATTAGGATAAGATTATATATCTAGGTGGAAAGGTAGAAGTATGGGATGAACTGACAGGGTGGGAGGGCACCTAAAGAAAGCATGGAAGAGACATAGGAAATTATAAGAACACCTAAAGGAAGAAATATACACAATTTAGAAATGCTGACCTCTCTACTGGACCTCTCCCCTACATTATATATGGGTCATGGCTATATAGTGATAAGAAAACCTAATGGAATCTATATATGTATGATTATTAACAGGAACATTAAAAAGACTGAAACATACCTGGGAAATGCAGAGCTATATTAGGACCAGGTATAGTTTTGCAGTTCACATAGAATCCGGGGATAACATCCTAGCTCCATGGAAATCAAAGGCAGTTTTCCCATTGACCCAGCAGGATTTCTCCCCAAATCTTGTATGGCGAACAGGTTGGGTTTTTTTTAAATGGAATATACGGAATATGAAAGGAAATCAAAATCCTGCAGAGAAAGTCTCCTCTCCTACACTCTGATCTCTCAGAATTTTATGTCAAAGTAGATAGGAACCAATGGTACAGTGGTAAGGCAGAAGCCACCTGTTTTTCACATCCTCAGAAATATGGTTATGTAATAAAAAACTTCTCTAAAATTCAAACTCAAGATGCAAAAGAAAATCAGCAGGGGTCCACTGTTTGGGGCTTCTCCAGAAATCACTGAGGCTCAGTGATGGGGGGTGGGAGAGTGTTCTTCATAACTTATGTTGTCTGTTTAAAATCTCTCTTGCAGATACTCCTTGCTCCACTTTCTAATACAATACATAGTAGGCGGATTAAAGTCTGTCAGTAAAAAAATCGGGCTTCTTCTTTCCTAACTACAATATGTCCATATCTGGCACCCTGGGAGAAGAACATGGGCAAACAAGCCATCGCAGAGAAAGGGCAAAGAGGACCTGCAACCTCTGTCTATATCACGATAAAATAAATAAAACTACCCGGGTAGATAGATGTGTATGTGTGTGTGTTGGGATTAAATGTTGGAAATTACGGTTAAAATGGAGATTTTATGTATCTATTATGGACATGTTTGTCATTACAAAGTGTTGGGATAAAACCTGTAACTAAATATCACACATTTCTGGATAAGTATCACCAAATAACGCTTTGGTAATCCTTCAAGGGCTTCCCAGTGGAATCGGTCACACACAAGAGGAAATAAAGGATTAATCTGTCATCTGCTAATTGTTACACACACGCTAGAAAGGACATATTCGAGACTTTGTAATGCTGCTGACTCTGGGATGGAGTGACACCCATTTTTAACAGAAATATCTAATTGCTATATTCTTGTATGATGTCTTTTTAAACCAAAGCTTGCTGTTGTCAAGAGTGCTCTGTTTCTGATATTTACTCGTCAAGCACTTATAAAACTTCTTAAAACTTCCTAAATAAGTATGTGAATAGCAATTTGTGTTTGTTGCTTCAGTTGAGCTTCCTTACCTATATTCCAGCATTCATAGGGAGGACCTTTTATTTATAGAAACCTTCCTCTAAAATATGTGTTGAGTAGGTGAATGTGTGTAGGGGAGAGGTAGAGAGGGCTGGGTAGAAAGTGTGTGTGCCCATGCGTTATAGATTTTAAGATGAGCTGCCTTAGCATAGTCTTGTACACTGAGAAAACCATGAATTAACGTTGTACATTAATTTCCATGTTTTCACGCTGCTGCTTATTTGTGCCTTGCGTGCTACACACACCACGAAAAATAACAACAGATCATATATGCAAATGCCTGTACCATAGGATAGACTTTAGACAAAATGCTTAGTCTGTGTGTGTGTGTGTCTATATAAATACACAGACTTGCTGCAAGTCCTTACCTTCTAAGTACTCCTCCTAGGAGAGATGCATTCAGACACTCTGGAGGAGAAAGGCGTCTTTGAACTTCTCCCACCGTTACTTTATACTTTGAAGTGGAACTGAGCAAGGACAAGCGGCCAGGTACTGAGCAAAACACCTCTCCGGTATTGACTGACATTCCACCCAGGAAGCCATCTTTATTCATCATCAGAGAAGTAACTGATTTTGGAGGAACCGGAACTGGAGAGAGACAAAAGGGGTGAGGGGAGGTGTATAGCAAGATGACACATAAGAGTACCAACTGGCTAGTCTGACAGCCATCGCCTGGCAGAAGAAAAGTGAATGCATAGGTCTTGAGTTTCTTAGTAGCTATACCAACAAGAAAAGCCACCTTTGAGTCCACAGGAAATTGGCCTGGGGTGATAATGGATAAGTAGAGGTGCATCGGAGTACAGCTAGTGTGCATTGGTTTGACGATTAGAGAGAAAAAATGGTTTTCGTATATTATAAGTGTACTTTAAGTGTGTTTCTCCCTACGTTATTTATTTGATGCAGGAGCTGTATCTTCAGCGCTTGCCACACTATTACTGTGTTACAAGAATATTAATTCTCTTCTACTACTACAGCAATGATAACTTCTAGGAATACATCTACTAAAGTTAAAGAGATTGCCAGTTTAGATGAAAATCGGGACTTACAGAATTTAACAAGGAGAGGATTACTGTATTATTGTTTGGGACTTTTCTTAAGACACTAGGACTTTTTTTTCTTCTCAAAAGGTATATTAGAAAATAATCCGGTATCGCATCAATTAGCATATGACTAACAGAAAAATTGGCAATATTCAGTTTCTAAACAAAGCTGGTCTGATTACCGCAACAAAAATACTAAGATGTTCTTTAAAAAATCCCCTTGCCCCCTCTCCAAACTAATACCAGACAAATTACTTAATTTCTATCAGATACAAATAAGATTGCTTTTAGGAATACCAAAAGGAAGATAACATTCTAATATGTACACCACCAAACAGACATAATTAAGCTCTAACACTTTTTTACTAAATTAAAAATGAAAGCAATTTCCTTCTGATATGAATTTTGTTTACAAATCAACATGACTAGCTTGTTCATAATTGTGGGTAACTATTATGATTTACAGCAGGTGCGCTAATCAATCAACCAATCACTTTAATTTATAGACAGCGCCGCTGCCTTCTCCCAGTTGTTTCATTTCTGCAAGTAATTGATAACAAACCATACTTAAGGTATGTTTTATGCAGGAGTTAATAAGAGCTGGCAGCTGCTACTGCTGCTTCCTTTTGGAGTCACTGCAGCCTCATTTCCTTATAGAGCGTGTATTCCTAAATTCTAGATTTGCTGGTGGGAGTCTAGGGGGCATATTTTACAGAGAAGACTAATTGATTACACACCCCCTGCACAGCAGATTCTCCTTTGCAATATCGCTTTGCCAGTCAATCAATTGCAAAACCAATTTTGCAAGTAATAGGTTCTCCTACACAAATATGCCAGTTATTTAGGCGCCTCTAATGCATGTCAGTTAGATCATAAAACCCTATTTATTTGCAACATGTCTGGAGATTCAAAGCAGTGGAGTTGGGGGAACATTCAAGTCGTTTGGGGCTGCTAAAGAAAAGGATCGAGGAGCCTAATACGTTAACAAGTGCTAACAACTGGGCAGCTGCCAATTTTATCACCTCGATGTATGGAATAGACACAACAGTGTTTCGCTGTTTTTATTATAATTTCCTACCGCCAGACCAGACTCCCACAATAAAAGCTCGATTACAGCGAAAACCCAAAACGCATGTAGACATCGTGTATACATATTGCTTCCTACAGACTGTAAATAGCCTCCCATGCAAACAAATTATATTGAGTGGCTTTACTGAGAGGGACACGGACACGGACTGTCATTTCTCTATTATTTTTAGTAGGACAATGTATACCACTTATAAAGGACGTTTCCAGCTTCTTCATTCTGGCCCAACTTGAAATTGGCCCCAATACAGTTACAAAAGAGGGGAAGAGACTATTAATAGGAATGCTGTCGTTGATTTCATAGATCAGTCCGATCCTTGGGTTTTAGGGCGCTTTAAGGGGATATGTTACACACACCCGCTATATTTTTCAATAATATGTTTGCAGAGTGACTCAGCCGGCCCCATTAAGACCAAAAAATCGAGTTGTTTTGAAAAGACATGAATTTACGCACGCTGCGAAATGGCTAATCTGTTAAAGAACCCACTAACAACTGAGGTCATTTCACGTGGCAATTTTCTCCAAGCCAACAAACACACACAAAGGTTTTGAAACACCTTTACGACACCTATATTTAGTGACTCGTTTATCAGGTCACTGTCCAGTGAACTGAGAAATTAAACAAGACACAACAGCACTAAGAAAATTTGATCTTAGTCTAAACTCACAATAGGGAGAGCTATACACATGCCTATGTTTAAATATATCTCACCGCATTTGCTTTGCCCCTTTTGGAGCATGTATTACATTAGTTAACCTTTGAAATAAGGATTTTGCAGGTTTGATATATATTTTCATGCAAATTTAAGCGAGTTAGTCCTCCCGCTATGCTTTTCAAACGTCAGCAGTTGTTCTGTACAGTATCTATACAAAAAGAGGACTGGTTATAGATCAAGATCACTTGAGTCTAATAATTCTCAACACATTCAGGAGTCTGGCAAGCCTACACAAGCACATCTATTGCAATTTCATAGCTTCAGACACAGGCATTCTAATCTGTACGGTATCTTTTGTAAATTACCTACCACTTCCAAAATAAGTGAGTTTGCTATAGAGTGAATTATTGACCTATATTATTACAGATAATAGAATTAATACCGGAGATAACACTATTTTGAGATTTTAGAGGCTGAACGTGTGTGGGTAAAATATATGCTAAAAAGGTTAATTTAGACAATTAAACACTGTATTTCGTAGCCTATTTTACCTACCCCATCTACTTTGCAAATCTGCTTTTATGCGTCATAATTGGCCATAGAAGAACACACACATACACACGGTTTCTGCTTACTTCATCCATGTGTTATTTTGTCTAATATATGCGGATCTTGTCACTTTCACAAAATAGTTTAATCCAAGATTCTTTTGTGTACCTCTCCTTTCCTATCCCCACCTAATACCTCCCGACTACCTTTCGGGGGGAGGGGAACTCATTCCTCTGGTCCTTTCGACCTTTTTGTCATTTCCCCTCCCATTCCTCTTCAGCTTATCAATAAACCGAGAGAGCAACAGTAGCCGCTTGATTTGTTAGTAATTATGAGCATACTGTTCCTGCAAACGGAATCACTAGATGAGTGAGAACTCTTTAAAACGACAGCAGGAAATGGTAAGGAAATGGAGCATGGCAAAACTCAGCGTGAAGCTTTCAGTTCTTTACATGTTTACTATTTTCTGTGCATACATTAAGGCTTAGTCTTTCTTCGTTTCTCTGTTGGGTTGCTCTACACAACTGCGAGGCGATGCCGAAGAAGTAGTCTCCCTCACACTCTCTCTTACTTACACACACACACACACACAAATAATAAATAAATAGTATTTACGTATTCATCATCACTCCACCATTCACACAATCCTACAAGACAAACCCACCTTTTAAAGAAATAGTGTTAACCATCTGGGCTGGACAGAAACTAATGGTATCATATCAAACTTTCCTCTACCAATCTTCGTAAGTATTAACTGAATTTAGAAGTAGCCTTCATTAGACAGATAATTTTATGTCCATCATAGCAGTCAGTGACTGGGCTTGGCTTGGTAGGGAAACCTAGAAACCCGAGAAAATAGACTACCCCTGCCACTAAAACTCGATCCTTATTTCAAAAATCAATCTATCGTGGGTTCATGAGCTGTTCGCAAGAGTTCTTATTCCTCGACCTCTCCTCGCATTTGAAGCTGGGAGTTAATTTAAGAGGGAAATCTATTTACCCTGCCATTGTGTTCCATTAAAGTAAACGTAACAATAAAATACACGGAGTGTGCCAGGAAAAGAACCAACCAACAAACAAACGAATCTAGGCAAATTTTGTAAGTTACATTTCAACCGGTTCACCACTCCCATCGCATGAAAAGCTGTAACCAGATATCGTGTTGTTTAGTCAATCATTTATTGATGGCCGGTTCAGGAAGCAGAAGAAAAAAAACCCCACAACCTTATTCTGCTCTATTGAGAGAGTGACTTTTTTCAAAGTGTGTGTGTGTGTGTGTGTGTAGCCAATTTACAGAAATAGTCTAAACGTAAACACATCAGGGTACTTTTAAGGTCACTGGCTATGCCCCAAAGTCACAAAAATTGAACTTTGGACTCAGGCCACGCAAGATTTTGAAAGGGGACAACTTATTTTGTCATTGATCACGCCAAACAAACAACAGATGAGCTGCTGATAAGGGGAACCGATGCTGCCTTCTGTACACACCAAAAACTCCCCTTGATTTTAGCAGGAACCTGGGTGTCAGGGAAAGTGAGACTAAAAACAAAGAATCTGTCACTGATCTGTAAAGCGGAGATAAACCCAGAATTAATATTCTTGATGATCATTTTTTCTAGACTTCCTCTCTTTCCTCTCCACCACGCCAATCTTAATGGAACTGAGTTAAGAATGATTTTTTAATGTCTCGTTGGATTTTTAGACTGTTAATGTACCGCATCCTTCTCATTATTACTTTATTGATTGCTCATTGACCAGACCCCTTCAAATCGTATTAGCCACCCTCTGCCAGTTTAGATTAGGGGAGTTTAAAAAGCACCTTTCATTATTTCGCCACCACTCCTAGTACCTCCTCCCCTCCCCTCCCCACACGAGCTTGGCAACTTAATGCGCTCTCTAATGGGGCAGCTAAGAGACGAGAGGCCGCGGTCCCTGCCTATTGCATTAATAGCTCAAAGGGGGCTAATACAGAAAATTAGCCTTAAACGAGCTCTGGAGATCTCCAAATGAAAGAGCCATTTATCACGCTGGCTACCTTCACTCCACTCGTTTGCTCTCTCTACTGGGAACAACTCATTTCCTCTTAACTAAATTACTTCAGAAATGTCAAGACAGACCAGATAGCAAACATAACGAGAGGGTGAGCGCATAATCCATTGTATGGGATCAACGCGGCTGATAAACTAAACAGTGCAAGAGGAGGAGGAAATTCATTTTACAAGGGCTTCTTCAGATTTTAGGCGAGCTTTTTGGAACAGACCGATCGATGATCCTCATGACTGCCCAAAGATCAGAACAATGTACGCGCTCACATCCGAGAGGATGGATGAAATGTTTGGGTTAAGAATTTAGTTCTAGATCTTCTCCTTGACACTGTATTTTTACGGGAACGTTTTAAACAGTAAACTAAGCTCTTCTGAAACAGGCAAATCCCTCTGCCTCCTCTTGTCTAGATTTCATTTATCGTTAAGTGTACTTTATAGGAAATACCCAAGACTCTCTATCTATCCCCCCTCCCTCTCCACACACTCACCCACCCACCCACCATCTATCTATCTATCCAACTAACATCTGCCAGCAAGAATGATGTGCGGATCTTTAATAACTTATTCTTATTTCAAAGGACTCTGCTATGGCTGGATAGTGTTGAGACCACCACCACATTCAATCCCACACCCTTTCTAGTTTGCACCTTCTGTCGGTCTGATCTCATATTGTCAGCCCCAGATGTGACCCCAGGTGTCTCTATAATATGCCTCTGCCTTTTAAGCCATGTACGAGAGAATGTCGGTATCTTTTTACGGATATGATTTTAAAAGCGCGTATAGGTGCTTTAAATATGGAGGTTATAATTCTACGGAGCTTCTGCTAAAGATAGTAGGTTAAGAATACTCTTGTGGGGGTGGGTATATTCAGATGTGTCCACGCATTCACATACACACTGGAATCACCAGCATCTCTCTCGCTTTCCCTCCATGTATTTAACATAACTGTACACATTATGAGACTTGCTTAACTGTCTGACACTACCTTTCGAGCCACAATCAGTGCGCATTGAAAACAAATATTCCCGCTACCCTTTTCATTAAGAAAACACACACCCTGTTTTAACGAAGTGGTCATATACAACACACGAGAGTGTTCTGCACATAACTACACGGAGGATGTGGGTACGAGACAACGGAAACACGAAGGCAGATAGATCAACGTTAAAAAGAGGGCCCTCCGTCACAAATCAACCACCAATTAATCAAGAAGACCCCAGAGGAAACACACAGAGAGAATACATTCGCAAACCCATATGTTAGACACCTAAACACATAGACACGCAAACTGAAGTGGTTACATAAAAGAGCAGCACAATTATTTTTCTTAAAGATAATTCACTCTTTCCCACAGACCTCTACATTATGTTGTCACAAGAGCTTCGGGTTTCCCTCCACCCTCCTCCAAAGTTATGATCGCTCCAATTTACATAATTACCATTTTAAAGGAAACAACCTCCCCCCCAAACCGTCACCCTGCCTTGAATTCTTATTCCTCTAACACCCTTGCGTTCTGTTCTTAATATTCTAGGAACTGATCTCTATTAAAGTATCGGTAATTTTCATGTGCATTACAAGAAGAAGCCACTGAAGATAAGTGCTGTTGATAGTAAACATAAGGGCCAGCATTGCTAGGCGTCAACTCTAGTATTTAAAACTGAATCTAGAAATAGAAATTCCTTGGCTAATTAAAGATAGCTCTCCCAAATTGTGCAGTGTGTGAGCTGTTTAATGTCGATCAGCATAACACATACTAATCGCCATACATCTTCAAGTGACTGTCAGAGAAGTGTAGAAAAATGAAGCAGCTGCAACACGCCCAAAATGAGTTATTGTAATTACATTTAATTAGTTTAATTAGTTAATTATTTTGCTTACAGCTGTACAAAAGACTGCAAACATTTGTTAATATCACATTCTCTTTACCAGTATGGGGTGATTCTGCAGTTACGCTAAATCATGTATGCATATGCAGGATGATTTTTAACATGGGCATGTTGGAGGAGGAGGTTCTATTTCCATAAGCATGTGTTTCTTTCTCCCAATACATTTGGCACGACTGGAAAAAGGCATAAAAGCCACACATGGAATCAAACGGTTCCTAAGAGTCACCCAGAGCAGTTCAAGAGCTACTAGAGGTGAAAAGTTAAAGTATATTTGTGGTGCCGTTTTCACACCAATAACAAAATAGGAATTACTGGGAAATTCAAAACGTGCTTTACTTATTTTAAATCAGTTGGCCAAAATTAAAAGAAATATTTAAGATAAGACGTAATTATTTAACTCCTAGACAAGAAAATACTCGTTGCTTTTAGCTTCTCTTTTCTGTTCTCCCTCTTTTCCTTCCTATCTATCTATCTATCTAGTAATCTAATTGCTTCAAAATAAAATCATATTAGAAAGACATTGCTACACAGTAAAAGTTTGTCGAGCTTGTTGGAATAATCCATACCTTTTTTAATGACAGACTGGTCCAATAGGTTCATGCCGCTGTTATTGGCATCTTCAACTGACTGTGAATATAAAAACATCACTATTCAAATTGACTGGATATTAAAGAATGGCTTACATAAATCATGTCATTCCAAACTGGAGTTTCTGTTATTTCCATTTATATTAATTCACCAGGGGAAGAAAGGTTTATTATTATTATTGTTATTATTCCACCAAATCGACATGGAAATGAAATTCTTCTAAATTATATGGTCTTCTAATAAAAAAAAAGAGGTGTGAAGCATATGGGGTGCAATAGTGTTTTTGTTATCTTATAAAACATAGATATTACATAGTCTATTTTGCATTCAATAAAGCTTTATATTTCTTTGAAATTCTGGCAATTTGGTAACATATCCAAGATACAATATATAAATGAACACAATTAAGGACAACTTAGAGGTTTTAAAAACATTTTTGACCCTGCTGCATCATAATAACTCAAGGACCATCTACTTTTTATATAGGAAGCTTTACATTATAGAGTTTTAATTGAAGTTTGAGTCATTCAGATTGGAATACAACACCCACATAACATTGGAAACAAATAGAAAGACATTAACAGCTTTCATTGTTGGGTTACAAAGTTATACGTGTGTGTGTAAGAAAGAGAGCGAGAGAGATGGGGGAAGGGAATTACACAGACACAAAATATAAAAGCTGTTAAATCGATTGCCTAGAAAAGTCATCTCTCCCCTCTACCTGTCTATTTTCAGCCTGGTTAGAAGCACACCTGTTATTATGGCATTAACTTCTTAAGCAGGAAAACCAAGATGGTTACTCTGTGCAGGGCAAATGTTAGGTTTTATTTCCTGTAATGTAACTAGCCTGGTACAGAATCCCTCTTAAGTGGACAACAACAACCATAACCGAGAACAGAAGTGTCTAAAGAACCGTTTCTAATAGCTGTCGATAAGTGGTTCCGTTCTGTGGTCAGTTCCAAACTGCGGGGGTAGATAAGTAGATAGATGGCTTTGTTTTGGTTTTGTTTTCTTTCCCAAAGACTCAATAAGAATCTTTAAGTCATTGAATTTCCCTCTTAGTCTAACTTCATCTTTCCACATTGTGTCTTACTGGATCCTAACCAAGTCCTTATCTACATGTCTGTCTATTCTCGAGGGACCTCCATCTATGAGGGACAATGAGTTAGGAGAAAATTATATTTCCAACAGCACATCCAAAGTGTGACGGAATAGGTCACACCCATCCCTCTTGACCCCAGACTTCCAACTGCCCCCTTCTCCACCTTCTCCCCCCCCCCCTTCCTTTTGTCTTTTTACTCCCTCTTAATCAATAGTCCACATACCTAAAGGGTATCAAAGAAAATAAGAGGGCAAATATGAAACACAATTATAAGGTCTATTCTTCTCCTCCCCCTCCTTTAGTAGCTTTTATACTGTCTTTAAAGAGACAGAGGAAGATGAACAAATTGTGCAGCCCGGTGGAGAGCATCATTTTTGCAACAAGAGGCCATAAAAATGGAGGCAAATATTAAGCGCCATCTTTCTTTCTTTTTTTTTTTTAACCTCACCTTATCCAGATAATGTCTGCATGTGTGTATGGAAACATATATGTATGTGTGTGCACGCCACTCGCTTCATCAGCAACGTGGGTTAGTTGTTGCAGTTAATGAGAAGACTCTTGTCTGATTTTCTATCTAATTACGCCCTCCTGCTGGGTTTTTGTACAGGATATTCGCGCAGCATGCTGGCAGTTAATAGTCACAGAGAGGATCGTAAAGATTTAATTAGGACTGCATGCGGAAACGTGGAAAAACAACTCAGACTTTTAATTACTAGACTTCTTTAGTTAAAAGTGATACCAGGGGTTACTTTATAAGAGACTCGGGTGTTGTGGTGCAACTTAACTTTCAGCCTCCCTAGCTTGCATACACAGAAGGTGATTGCGGGGGCGTATGCATGTGGCCGGGGGAGGTGTGCAGTGGAGGAAGGAAAGGAATAGAGGTTGTAATGGGGGAGGAGATGGGGAGTTTCTAACATAAGTTTAGCAAATCTGGACGTAGATTTTGGCAAATAAACTTGATAGCACTGGCCCGTTCTAAACATCTTCTCTTTACTCCACAGGTGTAACATAATCTAACTGAAATAAAACCCGCAGAGTTTGTCAGTTGTTTTGCAAAGTAAAATGTGTGTGTGTGATTGTGTGAGTATCAGAGAGAGAGAGAGTGAGAGAGAAGGTTGTTTCTTCCCTGAACCTTTGGCTCTCACAATCCACGAGTTCCCATCAAAGATAAAAGGTGCAGATCTCCTAATCAGTAACAAATAAGGATGAAGTTGTAATGGCTCTTTTATTATTTTTCTATTAGGGGATGCATATTTGTTTTCAAGGTGCAGGCACTTTTTCTATGCATGTTTTGTCGGTTGTAAATCTCAGCTTGAAAACCTCATTGTCGCAAAGGAGAGCATAGGGTTTATAGTAACAGAACCGATATTACAACCACTGAATGATGTTCCTTTGGACAATGGATTACACATGGCCTGGAATTGAGTTTATATAATATCACATTTCCCTCTCTCTCTCGCTCGCTCTTTCTCTCCTTCGGCCAGCCAAACGCACACTTAATGAAATCTATGTAATCAGATGGTGTTAAAAAACTTTACTCAAAAAGTAAAACTTTGTGAGAAAACCCCCTCTCAATAATATTCCTCAAGGAAAGTTTTTTTCTCAGAAGGCATAGAAAGTAAGTACATTTATCGGCTAGATAGGATTCTTAATTGTATCCGTCATAGAAAGAGTCCATATTACGAATCACAACCGCCAACTTAACCTGGCTCGCAAACACACATGGAAAATAATAGAAAATGCCTGACAATAAATACAACCCTACCACCACCTCTGTGACTACTTATACTAACTTGAGGATGAGAGCTTTCGTCTTCATAAATTATCCCTTGGACTACTTTTTTTTCCAGTTTAAGGTCCACCCTTTACAAATAAGTACGTGCCTTCTTCTCCCAGCGCAGTATCTCGTATAAACATAGTGTACAGAATTCCAGAGATTGCTTTACTAAAACACCCGGTTTACAACGCCTTCCACGTTAGCTATCAGGCTGATTAATTCAGTCACACTAGCCTCTCCACATTGTAGGCTATGGATATATTATGTGTTAAGAAAATGACCATGCGACTTACGCCTTATTTTTATTCACAACCTTGCGCCTTATTGACTGAGCAGGGAAGTTTAACAGAAGGATCCGTTTTGCTTTATATATCTGAATCCAACCGCTCCCATTCCCTACCTACCTTATCACCCGATTCGAGATCAGAAGCGCAACGAGCAAGCCAGGTAATCTGGGTAGTTTTCTTGTGGGGGTTGTAAATGTCAGTGCACTCATATTGTCTGTATTTTATGGTACTAGAGATAGAGAAAAACTTAAAAACAACAAATAGTCTAGGAGCACCTTAAAGACTAACAAAACATGTAGATGGCATCATGAGCTTTCGTGTGCACAACCCACTTCTTCCAGTCATCTGAAGAAGTGGGTTGTGCCCACGAAAGCTCATGATACGCTCTACATGTTTTGTTAGTCTTTAAGGTGCTGCTAGACGATTTGTTGTTTCATGGTTTTTCCTGTTATAGACTAACTCAGCTACCCCTCTGAAGCTTTAAATATAGAGAGGCGGGGACTCTTATTCGGTTGTCCTTCCTCATGCACAACTGCCATTGCCCAGTTTGTATGGATAAGGAATGTAAGATGAGCCCCATAAACAGGGAGTCGGGTAGGTCAGGGAGTCCGCCTGGGTCTGGCAAAGTTTTAAATTAACGCTCAATTTGCCAGTGACTTGAAGGAGACAGAGGACAAATACCAAGGAAAGCCTTTTCCATGGTCCTCTGTATATTAGTAATCGTCGCAAAAACTGACGCTCGGGGCTTGCGAGTCTTTAAAGCGACATCCAAGCAAATCAAAGCAACCTATTTACAGTTCTCTCCTTCCACTGATTTTATTTCCAACGGTCTTGCATCCTGAAAGCGGAGCGATAATACCTCTTAGCTTCTGTCTGGTAAAGAATTCCTCCTGGTTCTTCGGTGCTTTTGTGTCGAATGGGGCTGGGCCACGTGTATTTCAATGGCTCACTAGGGAGTTCTTTAGTCTAATTTGTGCAGATTTCTTTCTCGCGGGTTCTAAAAATCCTGTAAAGCACTTTTAAATCTCTGCCTCGGCCACACCAACATTTCAAACACCTTCAAAAGCATCCATCCGCTCTCGTGTAAAATGTGGGCCGAAGCGTCCCCCGACAGTGGGAGCTGGATTCTAGTAAGGTCCGAGCCGAGCTATTTGGAGTGAAAATGTTGTGGGGCTTTTGTTTTAAGGAAATAGCCTGCGGTGACTTCGGCTTGGGGGAATGAGAGAAGTGGGAATATATTGTACCTCAAAGACCATGAAACGCCATTGTTTCAAAAAGGATGGAACAGAACAATGATATCGGTTGTTGACACACTTACAAACACACCCCATTTAAAACCAATGCTTTCTACCATCCTTGTATATACCTTTGAGCCTAAACACAAGGTTTTTCTTTTGCCTAACTGTCATTTTTTTAAAAAAATTCTCATTCTAAAAGATCTCACTGAAATCCAAAACTGCAAAAACCTGGTTAGGAGACCTATACTTTCACATGACTTAATATCACAAATAAGAACAGCTTGCATAAACTTTATCCCTTTTCAAAATACCTAGATTACCCAGAAAAGTCTTTTTCTTTCTTTCTTTCTTTCTTTCTTTCTTTCTTTCTTTCTTTCTTTCTTTCTTTCTTTCTTTCTTTCTTTCTTTCTTTCTTTCTCATTATTTTAGCTTTTATTTTTAATGTATTATGGGGTATGTGTGGGGGGTGGAAAGAAAGAAAGAAAGAAATATTATTTTAGGTAAAATATTGGAAAATAGAAGTAGGGAACAATCCTGCAGAAGGGTAACCCAGTAGCACTTTCCGTTCTCTAACTGCTATGATTCATAATTGATCATTGTTGACTATGTGTCTCTCAGCTGCTAAGGTTTCTTCAGGCTCCCTGGCAGGAGTGGGGGAAGGAGCAGGCTCGCCTTACCTGCACGTCCTCCATTCCTGGGTGTCCGATGCCATGCAGAGAAAGGCTGTCTCCCATGCCGGAATCCAGGCCATGATGTGCCGAGTGAAGAAGAACATCTGGCCTCCTCACTGAGTGGTAGTCCCGCCTGGGGTCCAGTCCCGAGAGCTGAGGCAAAGCGGCCCGAGGCTGTGGCAGGAGTGAGCCGGCTTCTGATCCCACCTCTTGCCTCTGCCTTTGTCCCCAAGGGTGCTGCTGGGGCTGATGCAAGGGGTTCAGGGAGTAAGGGTCATTGACATGGGAGTACGGGTCCTGGCTTTGGTGGTAAGGAAGAGGCTGGTAGGGGGGTGGGAAGTAAGGCGGCTGGAAATCCGAGGACGGGGTGTGAGACAACGGTGGGGCGCTGGAGTAGGGTCCCTGGGAGACAGAGCCCAGCTGAGACAACCTGGAGCTGTGGCTGGGGACTCCGTCATGCCGGTCCTACAAAAAAAAAATGGGACAGGAATAAAAAAAAGAGGAAAGAAAAAATAAAGAGGAAATTAAAAACCAAATCACTCACCACAGGCGCAAACAAAATATGCATTGAAACCGACCCCCTTAAATCCCTCGAACTCGCAATAGTCCAGCCTTGCCCGTCCTGATCATGTGGAGTTTCCAAGAACAGGCGAGGAAGGGGGAGAGAAAGACCCTAAAATGTCCTGATTAAAAATGTAGCAGTGGTGTTCTCTGTGTATGTACAGTGTGTGGGGCTTTGATCCGTTCTTTGGCTGTCTAGTCCCGTCCAAACCACAGGGTATAAAGTTTTCAAACTCACTCCCCTTCACCACTCAACTCCTAAAAAAAAAAAAGTCACCAACTCATTCTGCCTTGCAAGGTCAGAAGAAGTGTTGTCATAGTAGGATGCCAAGGACAGGGTGAAAATAACTTGAAAATGGGTGTGCGTGTCAAGTCAGCCCTGTGGGTTTTTTAAAAAATAAATAACTACATATATTTTTTAAATTAAACATAAGTCCCGAAGAAGTCCAACCTCTGTGATTTCTGCAGCAACTTCCAACTATCTGCAAATATTATTTTCATCCAAAGAGGGAGGGGGAGTGGGACATTAAAATTATAATCAAAAGTCTTGCTGTGTTTTTTTGGGGGGGAGGGAGAGGGATTCGAAAGTCTTCAGAGAAAGTGTGGGAGAGGAGTTTTGTCTAACGCCATCCTCGTTGAGTAAACAAGCAAATATCTATTCCACAAAGTGGTGTCCAAATCCCCACCAGCGATGGCAAAAAAAAAAAGTTTTCCCTCCCCCCCCAGCTCAAACCCAGAACACACAATGCAAAAAGGAGAAGCAGCTGCAAGCCTCCTCCAATTATTGTGCTAAATTACCAAGCCAAAGGCGAGAGAGAGAGAGAGAGAGAGAGAGAGAGAGCATGCAATTCGGGTACAACATGGATCCAAACTCACCATGGCGGAATAGGTGTGGACTAACATCTGGAAATAAAAAAAAGTCTTGTAACAGCTACAAATAAAAGAGTGGCGATGATAATAATAGTAATCAGAGGAGGAAAAAATAATCAAGGAGCTCGGCAAAGGGACGTGTTGGACACAGGAGAACAGCTCGAGGTATTTCCAAGTCTAGCCATCCAAAATAATAATAAAAAATTAGCCAGTGCGCCCCCCCCTCCAAAAATTGATATTGGAACCCTAGGCAGACATCTATGATTCCAACTCCTCCCCCCCTCTTTCTGGGGTGATTTATTTATTTATTTGCCCCCCCTCCTCCCCCATGCGCTTCCAGATGCAATCCTCTTCCACCCAAGGCTAGGCTGAGACTGCTCCGATGCCCCTTCCTCCCTGTCCTCCTCTACACCGCCTCGTAATAATTGATATTCATGACTATTAATATTACACGACTACTTTAAAGGGAGAATGCAGGGCCAAATGGAGCGTGAAGCCAGCAGCCAGCGCGAGAGCTCCCCTACCATTGTAAATGACGTTCATTCAGTGGAGAATTACTAGATGTAATCAGACGAGGGGGGCTGGCAGAAGCCGAGCTGGGGGAGAGAGGGAGAAGGTGCGGAGAAGGGGAGGGGGTAAGAGAAGTTTAGAGAGGAAAAGACATAAGTTCAATTAACTCCGGCAGAGGAAGAAGTGTAAACTAGACACTGGCTGGGTTGGAGCAAGGAAATGCTATGGAGCAATGCTAGAGGCTAAGAGGGAAAAAAAATCATATTTCCTTCTTTTGCATTTAATTATGCATTCAAATAGGCGAAATGGATTGCCCTGGGTGCTTTTGTTCATCCAGCTACATGTTCCGTAAACAAATAACGGGGGAGGGGGAGCGTTCCTGGTCCCCGTTTAAAAATAAATACATAAAGGAGGCAGCCGCTGTAATTTGTCTGTTTGCAGCGGCAATTAAAGCCCTTTGACTGAATATTACACATCGCATTGGTATTAAAAGCAAAATATCGCAAACGTACAAACAAATCAGCGTTAAGTTGGGCGCCATTCAATTCTCCATGCTAATTTGCCCCCTAACTATGCCAGAAATGCGCCCAGTTTTCACCCAGATGTAAAATTTATGCAATGCATTTTAAAGGATACTAAATTTATAGTTTCTAGGCAAAGCCAGGGGCGATCTAAAACCCTTTTGATGTTTCAGGAACTCGTTCAACTGGCCTGCCTGCCATTTCTGTTAAAGTTCAACTCGCCTTCCTTCCTAAAGAGACCCACGCTTCTCACAACAAGTTCGTTTGCTACTTTTGTTTTAAGAACACGTCAAAGTAAGGAGTTAGAGTTTCTGTAGACCAGAGCATTATAAATGAGAGAGAGAGAGCGAGAGTGTGAGAGAGAGATTTTAAAAGCCATGGGAAGATTAAAATTATCTATCTATCTATCTATCTATCTATCTATCTATCTATCACAGCATTCCTAGGGAAAACAGTGGGTTGGGGTTTGGGGTTTTTTTTATTTTGGTTAACTCCAGACATTACAGAATCACTTTCCAAGCACCACTAAGTTAGACTATATCATTTTTTTCAAGACAAAACACAAGCACAATCTACCCCCTGCTGAATTCCCTGCTTGCAAGATCACACAAACCTACGTGGAGACATTATAACATTTTAAGCAGGCAAAACAGCCTTAAAAGTGCCCTCTTTAAAAAGAGAGTCCAGTGACATCTCTGCTTAGGGATGGCTGCATTGTGATCCTGGCATTCCAATTAATAATGAGTCGGAAAGGAAGGCACTTGAGAAAATACAGGAGTGGGCTGAGGTATTATCCGAAGGGGAGAGAATTGTATCTGTGCGCCGCTGCTAATTCTGCATATGCTGGATTTTGCAAGCGTTCAGTTGATAATTAGCCTGACGGGAGCTTTTGAGAGTTGAGGCATTCCTGCTATCGGAGAAGACGGCTCCCCGCCGGGATCATAGGACTGGTTAGGGAGCATACACTGAATCGTATTCACTACGGTTTTACTCTCGGGCATGAAGCACTTTCCTAACCTTTGTACGTTTCATCTGGATCACTTAATATTATGAAATACTTCCTAAAATTCACGCCCTTTCAAAAGTTTGTTTTCTTTCTTTCTTTCTTTCTTTCTTTCTTTCTTTCTTTCTTTCTTTCTTTCTTTCTTTCTTTCTTTCTTTCTTTCTTTCTTTCTTTCTTTCCCCTTCAGCTCTCTGGATTAAATATTAACTCCCTTCTACATTAAGTCCTTAAAGGCTCTGACTTTGGACCAGGATATGGTATCCACTCCACCGACTGCAGGGAAGAGGGCTCCTTTCCTCCGACAAACCCTCCATAGAGACTTTACAGACAGGGCTAAAACCATTAAGCCGGTCCCGTATCCTCCGGTTTGGAACCAGTTCTGTTAACGCCACAGACCCCACTGTAATGAAACTGAAGGGTTCTTAAAATCTCCTTCGCAAAAGCGCTGCTCACATTTTCAAAGTAACCCCCAAAAAGAGAGCGATCGAGACAAAACAAACGTCTTTTCTTTACGCATCTTTTTTCCATTCTGCGAAAATGTAGCTGCTGATTAACTTAAAAGAAACACATTTACGAAGCAGTTTTAAAATCCAGGTAATGAAGCAGTGCAAAATTAGCAAACGTTTTACATGTTTTGCTTTTGAGTTTCAAAAATCAAAGCAGCCTGAATAATCCATAAAACTTTTACTGTTCTCTGACTATATTTATGTAGCTACCTCTGACTATAGTTGTATATGTACTGATGTATGTATACATTTGAGTGTATTTGTGAAATTATCATGCAGATGCATCTTAGGAAGGCACAAGAAGAAAAAGAACAACCTTAGGTTGCCTTGAGACTGAGGCTGAAACTCGAAAAATCAAACCCCCAGAAATGTATCCAAGCATAAGGTTACTGGACGGTGTTTCCTTTCTTAAGTTTTTTTCCTTGACATTTGTCCGCGTTTAATCGAATTATGTTTCATCTGAGAGCTAAAAATCAAACTCTTGCGTTTAAGTTGCCTTATTCCAATCCCCCAGATCATTTCTTTAATGTTTTAAATCTCATCAAACAGCTTTAAAAAAGTTAAGGGCTTGCCTAGCTGAATGAAAAAAAATGCAAATAAATAAGCATATGAACATTTACTCTGGATTTCCTGAATGTATATGTGTGTATCTATATAGCTGTCTATCTGTACGTATCTAACTGTCTATGGATTGTATATACGTACATATAAACATGTAGATGTATAGTTAAATATACATATACTCTCTCATATACATGCATATTATATACTCACCTCATAGATATCTTCATACTTGACATTTTCAACCAGTTTCCAGAGCATGATGGCAGTCTGTTCTCTAGGAGGTGAGTGCATTCATGTGAAGAGCAGATGTCTGGATTCTCAGTACTTCTCTGTCTGTAATGATCCATCTATAATTGGAAATGGGGGACAGACACCAAATCCGACGTTCCTCTTCCATCGCAACTTATATCTGTTGTCTGAAACAATAGGCTGGGGAAGTAAACCTCAATCGGATAGTAAAATCATTATTGGTTATATATATACACACACTCGCATATGCATGTGTATGAGTGTATATATATTATCTCACAACTGTACACATATAAACATATATACATATAGAAATAGTCGAATATTTACACACAAATACACGTACACACATCTATAGATGCATTGATGTGTATAGATCATATTGTGTGTACACATACTATATATACCTATATACATATATACATACAGATATAGTCGCATATGTGCACACAAATACATGCCTACAAATAACATAGATATATAGATATAGATGATATAGATATAGATATAGACACAAATACATAAATACATACATTCGTGTGTATAGATCACAGTTGTGTATATATATTTATCTACACTTACACGAATACACATACTAACATGTGAGACTCACAACGACACACACATATGTGTATAGTTGTGTGTATCACAATATATGAATATGAGTGTGTATATATGTACACACACTTATTAATATCCATTATTCTCTCGGCTGTATGTGTTTATACAGAGCAGATAGAGTAGTGGGCACTTGTATATCCTTATTTATCTTAAAACAGAGACTATTTTGCCTGCGTACGAAGCGATTCTTTATTATGTTTTCCTCCACATACTTTGCTTTTATGTACGTGTCCAGAAATTCTCTCTCTTATGCAGTAAGACATGAAAGCGGAGATTTAGAGACGTGAACATGAAAATGGAAGCTGGGAATCTGAAGTAAAAGCTTTTCATCTGGAATCCTTCTACTTATGGCTCGAGCGAGCTATTTTATCACTCGGAACATTTTCTCGGCACAGCATAGATCTGAGCAGGATCCCGAACCCCTTTGAAAGACCTAGTAGCTACTTTCCATAGACATGAACCCCGTGAAGTTATATTTGCACTTTTACATGTCTCCGATGATTTGGTGCGTGGGGACAGAGCTAATAGTCATCCGTTTACATTGTCCATTTTTAGTCTGTTCTAGTGCCAAGACACGAGCAGTGACTAAGGGCAAGTCGAGACCAGCTCTTGCCTTGAAAGCAAACAGAGAACTAATACGTAAGAAAAGGAGGTGTTTCTCTGTGCAGGGTCCTATCTGTGGAACTGCAGGACGACTGTGATGTCCCTGCACATCCTTATCAATCAATAAGTGACCTCTAGGAGGAATATAGAGACTCTCTGGACTTTTTAATCTTCTAAAACGCGGGTTCGGTTGAATAAGCTTTCATCCCCGCAAACTGCTGGAAAGTGTAAATTCGCCCTTCCCCTCCCTCCCTTCCCAACTTTCTCCCCTATTACACCCCATTTCCAAGCAGGCGTCTCTAAGCAGAAGCTCAGCCCACCAAGGGGAAGAAACAAATAGGAGATAGAGGATCAGGGCATTTTTTTTGTGTGGTGGGAAGTTATTAAAGCAGATAAAAGGGATTCTCAGCAAAGATTATGTGGTTTTCCATTGCTGAGTGGGGTTAGAAGCTCGGAGAGGGCTGATCTTTAATGGATTTGAGAGCGACCTCCGTCCCGGGCAGTAGTACTAATAGGATACTGAAAAGGGAGATATATGTGTGCTGTTTCCATTGGGTAGGCGTCCACATTAAGTTACACACGCGCACACACAGGGTTCTGCGCGCAGTGAGCAATCATTTAAAAAAAATCAGATTAAGGGACTCTTTGGCACCATTTTTGCTGAAATCTATGGCTCGTGCTCTAAAATGCGGGTCCTGCAGAGAGACTCTGTTTTATGACATATTTGTGCTTTACAGTGAGTTGCAATTGAGTAGTACCGGAGATTCTGTGTCACGTATCAGAAAACAAAGTAATAATAAATTTAAAAAAAGACAAAATCGATGTATCGACCAATGCTACTCCACTAGTAAAATGCTTTAGAATGTACATTCTAATTCGCAAATCTCATGTTTATTAGATTGCAGAGGTACCGGTGTTAGTCTGTTTCAGCAAAAACAACGAGGAATGCGGTGGCACCTTAAATATTATTTTCTTGTTACGTAAGAGTCGCAACTTATTTCATCTGTGGCAACTCACGGGAAGTTTCTGCCATAATAAAATGGCTAGTTTTTAAGTGCCGGACTCCTTGATATATTTATTAGCACTCGGATTAACAAAATGCAATAGATCCATAGTTCTGATAATCTTTTTGAAAACGATTTGATTCATCCAGGATTTTCCTCCCCCACCCCCGGAGATTATTTCAGATTAATTTAATAATTTAAAATAGAAACAGTTATATTATTTTATCTAAAAGCTACAAAACATTTCATATTAAATATGTTACATGTATAATAATTAATATAAATATGCTGCTTACGTTTTACAATGTTTGCCGTTAGTGTCTGAAACTTATTTTAATATATATTTTAAAATTAATACAAGCGTTTTAATGTCAAACTGCTCAGAATTGTTGGAACGGATCAAATGATATTATTTTCAGTATAATGTTTGTTTTGTTTTATTCTTCAGGATCATATTTGAAAGAGTGAATGGGTATTTTAAAAGCAGGTTATCAACATGGGATAAAAATATCCCATCACTAAGCCTCACCGTATTTACGACTAAAATCTAAGCAAATTGTTCCAAACTGACCACATCTGAAAAATCCTACATATTTTAATATGAAGCTTTAAATTCCCTTTGAAATCCATCATTGAACGGGGTAATAGCGCCCTCTGTTGGGTCTTTGCTTAACACCTTAACTTGACTACCGTACAGAGATTAAAATTTAGCTTTTTAGTTTTTGTGGTTCTTGCAGACTGCCGGCTGCAACTTAGAGTAACAAATAGCATTTCGCCCCCTCGATTTTAGAAATTACATTGATAGCCATTTTAGTACAGATTTCTTTCGAAGAACACATTTACAAAATGCTAAATGAAAATCAAGTCAAAATGCACTGTCAAAATCTCAATAGTTTTATCTTTTCACGGCCAAAGAACAATGGATCTTTTATGCTCTCTTTTAAATGTGTATCAAAAGAAAATAAGTAACATTGTCTATGTATACATGTTAATAACGTCTTCTAATCCACCCAGTAAGGCAATACTATATCAGTTCAAGTATTCTATTTTAACTGCCATTTTATTTAATATTTTGGTGTTTGATCTATCTATCGCGGTCTAATAAGCTTGCAGCTATTCCCTACATTTTGAAACAAGAATAGACCTTAAATAATTTCTCTCTCTCTCTCTCCAATGTGTTATCTCTACAGTTTAAAATAAAATCAATTTAGTGCAGCGCCCTCTGCTGGAGGCTCGTATCGAAAGTGAAAAAAACCCGAAAATGCCTTTTATTCGGTAGTTATGGACATTATCAAGTTTCTCTCTCTGTGTCTGTCTGTCTCTTTCTCACCCATGCACAGTTTCGAATCCAGTCCTTCTTTTATACTCTTTAAGCTTTATTCCTTTGGAAAAATGTGGAATTACGACCCATAGTTAAGTTTATAGTTAAGTTACAGTTAAGATTCCAATGACACAATTTATCTGCTTATATTTGTTTTCCACCAGAAACCTATGTTATTCTTCTACTAGGCCTGGTACCATTCAGCTCTCCTGCCCATGAATGAGGTAATATACACATATTTCTATTGCTGATTTTATTCCCTGGTAAATGCATACTCTTCATTTATATTTTTCAATGGGCAGTCTACAAAAGTCATCAGTGCTCCTTTATGAAAAGTAATCTAGAAGCTGCACCTGCTATTATATGGCAGGAATGTTTTGGGTCAAGCCCATAAACCTAAGTGATTATTCAAATTCTTACAAGTAGTTAAAGTTATTTGCCTATCTTAGGGTATGTCTACACTACCCCGCTAGTTCGAACTAGCAGGGTAATGTATGCATACTGAACGTGCAAATGAAGCCCGGATTTGAATTTCCTGGGCTTCATTTGCATAAGCCGGCCGGCGCCATTTTTAAATGCCGGCTTGTTCGAACCCCGTGCCGCGCGGCTACACGCGGCACGGGCTAGATAGTTCGAACTAGCAAGCCATTCCGAACTATCTGTACGCCTCGTGGAGCAGAGGGCGCCTCGTGGAACGAGGTGTACAGATAGTTCGGAATGGCTTGCTAGTTCGAACTATCTAGCCCGTGCCGCGTGTAGCCGCGCGGCACGGGGTTCGAACAAGCCGGCATTTAAAAATGGTGCCGGCCGGCTTATGCAAATGAAGCCCGGGAAATTCAAATCCCGGGCTTCATTTGCACGTTCGGTATGCATACATTACCACGCTAGTTCGAACTAGCGGGGTAGTGTAGACATACCCTTAAAGAGTGGATCTTTCTTGAAGAACATAAGAACAGCCACACTGGGTCAGAGCAAAGGTCCATCTAGCCCAATATCCTGTCTGCCAACAATGGCCAATACCAGATGTCCCAGAGGGAGGGAACACAGTGGGTAATCCTCCCATGATCCCTCTCCTGTCACTCATTTCCAGACAAACAGAGGCTAGGGACACCAATTCTACCCATCATGGCTAATAGCCATTGATGGACCTAACCTCTATGAATCTATCTAGCTCTTTTTTGATCCCTGTTAAAGTCCTAGTCTTCACCACATCTTCTGGCAAGCAGTTCCACAGGTCGATTGTGCACTGAGTGAAGAAAAACTTCCTTTTGGTTGTTTTAAACCTGCTGCCTATTAAAGAGACTGATCCAAATGTGGATATAGAAATCTTCCACTGTTATTGACTGCATACTTTCAATTTCCAGTGATTTTCCATCATAGCCGCTCTCACAATATCTTTTTAAAAATAGGGCATAATCCTTATAGTTTATTACCATATATTA